>NC_092341.1:334087500-334687500 GCF_046630445.1 Rutidosis leptorrhynchoides
TAGATCCGCCATTGAACTATACGCCTACACACATCATTAAAAATGTTCAGACACAGAAGAAAATAAGTGATATCGATAACTTACCAACTAAAGTAGAAACTGCAAGCATGAGTACACCCAAAATGGGTGCAAGTTGGGGGGCCAACACAAACAGCAAGCACATTGTCCCAACAACCTGCAAAGACGATGAAAGTCATATACAAGACTAAAAGAACATCATATCAAAATAATATAGCATACTTGATGTAATATGTAGGACCTTTGTACAAAATTTATATAATTTTTGTAACAACCTACAGCATACTGGATATACTAATATTTACAGCATGTGTACAAAATTTATGTGATCTCTTACCTTGTTATAAATGGTTACTCTCAAAAAATAATTAACTGTAGTGACTTAACAGTTAACACCAACAAGTACTTTGTCTGATAATAACAAGGTTGTGTGTTCAACTTTCAAGTCTTAACTGGAATAGCTTGTGTGTGTGTGTGTGTGTGTGTGTGTGTGTTAATATTTGTGGTTAAATATTGTATTGTCTTTTAAGTAGTAAAATAACTAAAAGCAGATATAAGTAAGCCATACTTGTTTTTCATGAAGGTTTTATTTCCTTTTCTATAAAAAAAGTCTCACTTTCTTCTCATTGAGAAAAAGGGATAGAAATAAGCATAAGCTCACTTTTGCTTAGTGAAGAGTTGCTTGCCTCGGTTAGTGCCCTGAAACCACGATCTCTTGATATATTCTCGCTAACAATGTTTTTGAACGAACCCAAATCAGATGTCAATAAAGCAGTGAGTTCCCCAACCTATAAGCAACAAAGGACAAATATCAACTTGATAACTATGATAAATAATATTATGCGCCTAACTGGCTAATCTCCATTACAATTTCAAAATTTTCTGAATTGAAATTTGTAGAATCAGATTGGTATTGCTTAGTAACGTATCAGTTACTGAATCATTTGGCTTTTTTGGCTTGAAGAGTTAAAAGGTCTTACATGCTTCATAATATTCCTATCATACGTAATTAACAAACTATATTGGATAAAAAGCTTATTCAGCACCAGATTGTAAAAAATGAAAGTGCAGCCATACCTTGTATTTGTCAAAAAACTCGACCTGCAGAAAAGAGATAAAAGTATTAAAGCTTGCAAGATATGTGTCCAATTTATAGAACAATACAAACGGAAATATAGGTTACATGTTTCAGGATACCACTTTTAGATGAGCAGGTGAATTGTTAACCATGAAACATCCTTTATGTAATGTGATTTAGAGAAAATGTGTCTGAATTCGATGGATCCAAAAAAGTAAAATTTCAAACAATTTGTAAAAACGTTGCATACGGATTTAAAAGTTAGCAGTTAGCCAGTTACATTACTTATAATAACCTTTGCATAATTTAAAAAATCACACAAACAATCAACTCCAGGTGGCTTTAGCCCCTAAACATCAAATAACTATCTGATAAATACATAAAAGATATGAAATGTTGGTATTACCTTGTGAATCAACACACTTCCAAAAATTTGAGCTCTTAAGCTCGACATCACCTTCTCCCATATCGTGTTCATATTAACCACAAAGATAACTGTAAAGATTGGCTCCAATGTATATAGAACTGCAACCTTGCTTAGAAGCTGCCATAATGGCTCAGCTCGTGCACCAATTAGTACCTCAAAAAACCTTCCTACAAGTACCACAAGGTAGTCATTAACAATACAATTGTTACTAGATTAAATCCACCATAAATCAATTTTTAAACTAACTACGCCAAATTATATTGCCCTTTGAGCATTTTCCTCAATTCGAACAATGTTAATGTTAACTTTTGAATTCATGATGTAAGCTAATTGTTAACGCTCCCTTAATTACGGAACTGAACTATATCTGTGGATTAGAGTGCGTACTGCAGTGTTAAACTGTTATTACATATCATTTCTAATCTACGAAATAGACAAAATTAACATATATGATAACTTATTGAAACCATATCCACATATAGTTATGTAACTAAACTGTATTCGTAAAACAAGTGAGTGCACAGAAATGTATCCAACTTATCGCGTATTGTTATTCTAATTAGCATTAGCATACTTCCAATCTCCAAACAACTCTGCTATTAAAAATCAGCCATACGATATATAAAGAATGAATACTTAAGTGTCAATAGATATAATTTGATTTCTAGTTCATCAAAAGTAATAGATATGATTTCTAATTCATTCATACTACAGAAAAATTAGATATAATTTCTATTTTATGAAATGCTTTTATCTCTAGCACAAAATCAAAAAAATAAAAATAAAAATAAAAAAAAATACTGTAATATTAATTAGTGAAATCAATTACCGGATAGAATAGGCATTGAAAGAGTACAAGTAGTACAACAAACGAGACTAACGATTGATGCAGCAACTCTCAATTTATGGCGAGACAGATGCTTCAATAATAGGCCTAAACTTATAGCATTAAACTGCTGAACCGGTTCAGTACCGGAACCGATTTCATCAATTTTCGGATCATCGTTTGCGACGATTGCATCTGATGCTGGACCGGAAATGTAAGCTGCGGTAATGAAGTTAGGTTTAATTGTGGTGATTAGAGTTTGGTGAAGTTGTTGTTGTTGACGGAGTGACGGAGACGTGATGGTCGTAGATAGGTGACCGCGGTGGCGACGGACTGTGAATAGTTGCCGGCGATGGTTGATGAGTGAGGAATGGGAAGGGATGAAGCGTGGGAGAGTTGCCATTGTTGTGTGGTGCGTAGTACAAAGTCACACTTTGATCCACTTACATACAGATTTAGCAAGGATTAAGGTGAGCTGAATGGTTCAGAACTTGAAACCTTATAAGTATAATTTATTCTGAATGAAAATAATCTGTTTGATAATCGTTTTAAATGAAGAATATGAATTAAGTAACATTAACTTACTAACGTGTTTCGTGAATAAAAAATACAATATACTTGTTGATTAAACGTTTTGGATATGATTTAAAAAGAATATTACAGAAAAATTAAACTCTTAATGGTTAAGAGAGTGTTTCAACTCTGAATGGTTCAGCACTGAATTCTGAACCATTCGACATCATATGTCATTCAGAGGTCAGAAACAAACACACTGAATGCTGAATGATTCAGCATTCAGCGCTGAATCATTCCATTAAGAGGCAAACAAACGCACCCTAAATGTCACTTAAAAATAATACACTATCAATTGTATCACTATCTATAGGGGAGGGGAGGTGAGGTTATATTTAACACACTACTTTAGTTTTTTGATATATACACACTTAATTTACTAATATGTCCTTACTTACAATAATAGTAGTTATATAAATTTAAGAGTTGAACCACTATTATTGTAATATTAGTAAATTATGTGTGTATTTATCAAAAACTAGTGTGTTAAGTATCACCTCCCCTATTTGGAACAAAAAAAAATATTACATCGTACACGTATTTCACTGATAGTCCGTACTACTAATATTAATATATTAGATCCACCCTTGTTAAGAGCTAAAAGAGTTTTTCTTTTCCTGCGAAAATCAAAAAGTAAATTAAAGTATATGAAAAAGATCTAAACACGTTACATATTAACACACACCTCGAATATGATTGATAGCTTGTAATTTGTTTGACTCAAATTATTCAAATTACACCCAAGTACTACTCATCAACATTGCAATGGTACAACACCTGTTGAACACAAACTTCTGAAACTACAAATGAAACTTCCATAAATCATGGACCTATTTAAATCGACGTCAAAACGTCATCAGAAGCTCGAGAACAACCAAAACTGAACACAATCAAATAGTACCAACTACAGCAAACTGCAATCAACCTGAACTACAAGTCACCATAACTACACCTAACAAACCAAAACGTCCAAACAAAGAGCCATGAAAAAAACCATCAAGAACAAACTCGGAGAAGTGAATCCGGTCAAAGCTTGAATGGCGCCGCCGCGATTGAAACTAACTAATGGATACCAAAAAAGCATCCTTGAAACTCATGAGCCACAATCAAAAGTAGAACCACGACGCCACGAAACTCAACCCAGAAAACAGGTAGCGTCCATGAAGAAGAGCATGATTACAAGGCGGAACGCGACAAAAATGGAGCTAAAACGAATCAACACCGGACAAGAAGGAAAATCAGAGCGGGAACATATACCTATGTGAAAGAAAAAAAATGTCACCCTTGAAATAAAAAACCACCCCACTCTTTCTGTTGAAAACCAAAATCTTAAATCTGGGAAACCTTTGAACCATCACCTCATACACCTACCATTATCTTTAAACTAATAACCCACGTCAAGAAACTAACCACAAACTCATGAAAAAACATTTGAGCATAAGTAGTCGACCGAAGCCGAGGATTGAAAACCGGAAAACAAACTGTCCAAGATGCAACTTACACCCACTAAGAGAACTCTGGTGACCAAATCACGCCAAAAAAGGGAATCGACTAAGATTCATTAATAAACAAAGAAGAGCCTCTTACTTTCACCCAATCATAACAAATTGACATCAGATGATGGTATAACAACCATCAAACGCCGCCTACCGACCGGTGCGGAGAAGAAATTAAAAGACAGCCGTTGCGGAGACTTTTTGGAGAAGAAAAAGAACCCCACGAAATCGGTCATGCACACCACCCAACCAAACCAAAAACCTGCAGAGTGAATGTGGATAACCACCCTCACTAGCTGTCTATTTTCATCGCAGGGGATTAACGACCAAGAAAGATGGCAGCAACGATAGCCAAGCGAATGGATGAAAAAGAAGAGTAAACGAAGGAAAAAAAGGAAATCCCGCGGGCCAAGATGTCGGTTGATCGAACTAACAAGTTATATAGCTACCAATAAGTTAAGTTTATATCAATCCTAGGTTACATGTACATAACGAATAGACCATTTCATTAAAATACATTCTATGTATATTTGTTATGTGTGTGCATCATTTTCCGTATAGTACTAATTATGATATCTTAGAAACACACATCAATAATCAATGATGAAACTTGAACAGTAAAATTGAGGGGTCAAAGTAATGTTGGATAGTGAACAATATCAAACAAAGGAACAAGAAAATGAAGTGTTGTTGCTGCATCAAATCTCGCGATAGGGAAAGAATGTTGCTGACGCGAGCTAGCTATACTCGTGAAAGGGAAGTTCAGGCTCGCGACTGGAGATTGTCCTCGATGCTATGTTCGCGATCATGACGTGTTTTTGGCCTGGAAGGCTCGCGAACGTGAAAAAGGCCCTGCGCGGGTAGAATTGGGTTCCCATTTGGACTCCTTGTTTCTTTGCGATTTGGATTCGTTTCACCTTATAAATAGACCCTATGAATCTGAGTATCTCGTAACTTGTATGCACGAATTTTATCAATAATATACTATCTAGTTTGGTCCGTGGATTAAAGTAATCACAGTTAATTACATATAACCATGTTATATCTCGTTTTCTTTAAATTTTCGCATATTATCTTATACTCCATTATTTAATTTTTTGTCGTTGATGAATTTGGAAAATTTGCGAAGAAAGTTGTCACTTTAAGAATACTCGATTCGCAAAACGGATCGGATACAAAGGTTTACTAAAAGAATTTCACGTCTACAGGGACTCTTTTTTATGTCTCGAATAGGGCCTTTCGAATCAATAAAACGACTCTGCAAGAAAGTAAGAGAGGTTTCAGTGGTTGGTGACACCGTGAACTTTCTCTATGCGAAGGGATATGCCACTTTTGAGACAATTTCTTATGATGCTTTGATTTCACATGTAGTGATCCAATGTGACATTAGTATCCAACATTATTGACTAACTGGTGTATAATAAACAGAGTCAAGTTATTTAAAGTTGAAGATTCAGTTTATAATTTATTAAATCCTATAAATTTTGTTAAACTTCTCTAAGAAAACTTTATTGGTTTAGTTAACTTCATACATCACTATATAGAAATGACGAGCCTATGAAACAATAATTAATTGATTACTAAGAGAACCTCAGGGGACAGTTGAAAACATGAACAAGAATTGAATTATTAAAATAAATAAATAAATCAAATGATTAAAGTCAAATATTCAGAATTGAAGAACTAAATTAAACAATCTTACTATCATAGCTAAAGTCAAACACTTTTGGAAAAGGTCAAACAAACCAATTTCAAATCTTAGCAAAATGTTTAGTCACGTAACATACTGTGTGATGCACTTAGATTAGTTGTAGCGGTTTCAATGGGGGTCGTGGCCAATCCTATGTGGTAAGCAAGCAACACCAATTTATAGTGTATTGGGGCATTGTATGGACATGCGTTGCCCTGCAACGGAAGAAGCAACTGCATTGTTGCAAGTTTTTATTTTTTATTTAATTTAAAAATATTATTTTCATTCCTTTTAATACTTAACCCAATTATATTTTAACATATCATTACAATACTCCTAACTCACACCATAAACCCACACCATCACTACTTCACACAAACAACCCACACGTCATAGTCATCAAAAAGCAACTCACGCCCCCAACCCATGCCACCAACCGGTACAAATGGTCTTAGTAATGGAGATATTCGTCTCACTCTTGTAACAACACTAGGTTTCTTGTGTTAAACGGAATCTCCAGGATGCGCTCAGGTATCCTATGCAATAATTCGTCCAATTAACGTAAAATGATACATGTTAAAGGCTAAAGCCTAACGTAAAACATTATCTACCGGAACATAATATATTCTTATACATGCATTCATACACAAATCTTTATCCCTTCATAAATATCGCTAATAAAAAATTATATTATCATTGAAGTTCCTCTAAACGAACTCACATAATTATAAGTTAGGGGTTAAAGTCACATGAAATATAACTTTTAGATTTATTTGTAATAATACACCTACTTAATCATTAAGAAAGTATTTTTATTGTTATTTTGTTAGGGCCGTTTAATAAAACTGAATGATTAAAGATTGAATGGTTCATAATCTAAACGATTCAAATGCTTAGAATAAAGTTCCGAATGATAAAAACGTGTTTGAAACAATATGAACAATGTAAAATTACGCTATTAACATTTTGCGTAAATAAAAAAAAATATCATGTTTGTTTAATAAGTGTTTTTGATATAATGTAAATGAGATATTATATAGATTAAGATGTTTAATGGTTAAAAACTAGAAAAATACCATCCCGCGCGATCGGCGGGGTCTTTCAGGTTGCATATTCATGTTTCGCGTAGCGTTATTTGTTTACAGAATTTAAAACGCGTTGCTACGGGTATTTTTGAAAACACTTGGTTACTACCTACTATACGTAATGTATAACGCGTTTTTTACGCTCGAAAAATCTCGTAGAAAAGGGATCAGAACCATCGGTATGAGGTGGTTAGTTTGAGTTGTTTATTATACGTGTATGTATATGTATAAAAAGTAGCCCGAAAATACTTAGCGTTTTTAAAAAACAGTCCGTTTCGCGCGTAGGTAGTTGCGTTGTGTTCGTAAAATTATTTCGACTTTAACGGTAATGTCGGAAGAATTTAACTCGCACCGAGCGGGAAAATAGGGCCCGTTAGAAATTTGGGTGGAGTTAGCTTTATTTTTTTAATAAAATGATATTTTTACACTTTCTATCCTTGTGAAATTTGTAAATTTATCGTAGCTTGATGGGGTGTTTTATAAATTTAGTAGTTGTTGTCGTTTTGGAGTAGATGGAACGACAAAAATCAGGATCCCATTTAGTATATAGGTTTAATTTTTTTTCCTAATTAAATGATTTGAACTTGAATATCGAATCATTCAATACTATATGTCATTTAGAAGTTATAAATAAACACACTAATTGCTGAATTTACACTTTCTATCCCTGTAAAATTTGTAAATTTATCGTAGCTTGAGGGGGTGTTTTATAAATTTAGTTGTTGTTGTCGTTTTGGAGTAGATGGAACGACAAAAATCAAGACCCCATTTAGTATATAGGGTTATTTTTTTTTTTCTTCAATTAAATGATGTAGTGACCCGAACTTTTTCATGTTTATATATATTAATTGAGATTGATATTTACATGATTAAATGTTTCCAACATGTTAAGCAATCAAACTTGTTAAGACTTGATTAATTGAAATATGTTTCATATAGACAATTGACCACCCAAGTTGACCGGCGATTCACGAACGTTAAAACTTGTAAAAACGACATGATGATATATATATGGATATACATATGGTTAACATGAGATTATGATAAGTAAGTATCTCCATAAGTATATTAACAATGAGTTATATACATATAAACAAGACTACTAACTTAAGGATTTCGAAACGAGACATATATGTAACGATTATCGTTGTAACGACATTTAAATGTATATATATATCATATTAAGATATATTAATATATCATAATATCATGATAATATAATAATTTAACATCTCATTAGATATAATAAACAATGGGTTAACAACATTAATTGAGATCGTTAACTTAAAGGTTTCAAAACAACACTTACATGTAACGACTAACGATGACTTAACGACTCAGTTAAAATGTATATACATGTAGTATATTTAGATGTATTAAAATACTTTTGGAAGACTTCAAGACATATATCAAAACACTCATACTTAACGAAAGTGGTTACAGTTACTTTCCCATTCTTTTCTTTCATCAAGAATTCTAGTCGTATTCTTACCCGTATTATACACAGCTTCAAAACGTACTTACTATGGGTATATACCAATAGGAACTAGCATGGGATTCCACTCTTGATTATGTCATGTATGACTAATCAATTTTAACTTCTACCATGAGCTAGTCAACTAACTAGAACTCCTTTTAACCACACTCACCACTCACCAATTACCACTCATCATTCACTCCATTTCACTTCCAATTCTCTTTCTAATTCTCTCTCAACACACACACACTATTATGAACGTATTTTTCCAGTAGTTAATCATCATCTTCATCAAAAATCACTTCAAGAATCAAGCTATAATCATCATAGGAAGAACACTTCAAGAACACTTCAAAAATCCCTTCAAGTTTACTAATTTACTTCCAAGCTTTCTAATCCATTCCAAGTAATCATCTAAGATCAAGAAACCTTTGTTATATACAGTAGGTTATCTTTCTTATTCAAGATAATATTCATATTCAAACTTTGATTAAATTTCTATAACTATAAACTATCTTAATTCGAGTAAAAATCTTACTTGAACTTGTTTTTGTGTCATGATCCTACTTCAAGAACTTTCAAGCCATCCAAGATCCTTTGAAGCTAGATCATTTCTTGTCACTTCCAGTAGATTTACCTACTAAACTTGAGGTAGTAATGATGTTCATAACATCATTCGATTCATATATATAAAACTATCTTATTCGAAGGTTTAAACTCGTAATCACTAGAACATAGTTTAGTTAATTCTAAACTTGTTCGCAAACAAAAGTTAATCCTTCTAACTTGACTTTTAAAATTAACTAAACACATGTTCTATATCTATATGATATGCTAACTTAATGATTTAAAACCTGGAAACACGAAAAACACCGTAAAACTGGATTTACGCCGTCGTAGTAACACCGCGGGCTGTTTTGGGTTAGTTAATTAAAAACTATGATAAACTTTGATTTAAAAGTTGTTATTCTGAGAAAATAATTTTTATTATGAACATGAAACTATATCCAAAAATTATGGTTAAACTCAAAGTGGAAGTATGTTTTCTAAAATGGTCATCTAGACGTCGTTCTTTCGACTGAAATGACTACCTTTACAAAAATGACTTGTAACTTATTTTTCCGACTATAAACCTATACTTTTTCTGTTTAGATTCATAAAATAGAGTTCAATATGAAACCATAGCAATTTGATTCACTCAAAACGGATTTAAAATGAAGAAGTTATGGGTAAAACAAGATTGGATAATTTTTCTCATTTTAGCTACGTGAAAATTGGTAAAAAATCTATTCCAACCATAACTTAATCAACTTGTATTGTATATTATGTAATCTTGAGATACCATAGACACGTATACAATGTTTCGACCTATCATGTCGACACATCTATATATATTTCGGAACAACCATAGACACTCTATATGTGAATGTTGGAGTTAGCTATACAGGGTTGAGGTTGATTCCAAAATATGTATAGTTTGAGTTGTGATCAATACTGAGATACGTATACACTGGGTCGTGGATTGATTCAAGATAATATTTATTGATTTATTTCTGTATATCTAACTGTGGACAACTAGTTGTAGGTTACTAACGAGGACAGCTGACTTAATAAACTTAAAACATCAAAATATATTAAAAGTGTTGTAAATATATTTTGAACATACTTTGATATATATGTATATATTGTTATAGGTTCGTGAATCAACCAGTGGCCAAGTCTTACTTCCCGACGAAGTAAAAAAAATCTGTGAAAGTGAGTTATAGTCCCACTTTTAAAATCTAATATTTTTGGGATGAGAAATCATGCAGGTTTTATAAATGATTTACAAAATAGACACAAGTACGTGAAACTACATTCTATGGTTGAATTATCGAAATCGAATATGCCCCTTTTTATTAAGTCTGGTAATCTAAGAATTAGGGAACAGACACCCTAATTGACGCGAATCCTAAAGATAGATCTATTGGGCCTAACAAACCCCATCCAAAGTACCGGATGCTTTAGTACTTCGAAATTCATATCATATCCGAAGGGTGTCCCGGAATGATGGGGATATTCTTATATATATGCATCTTGTTAATGTCGGTTACCAGGTGTTCACCATATGAATGATTTTTATCTCTATGTATGGGATGTGTATTGAAATATGAAATCTTGTGGTCTATTGTTACGATTTGATATATATAGATTAAACCTATAACTCACCAAGATTTTTGTTGACGTTTAAAGCATGTTTATTCTCAGGTGAATACTAAGAGCTTCCGCTGTTGCATACTAAAATAAGGACAAGATTTGGAGTCCATGTTTGTATGATATTGTGTAAAAACTGCATTCAAGAAACTGATTTCGATGTAACATATTTGTATTGTAAACCATTATGTAATGGTCGTGTGTAAACAGGATATTTTAGATTATCATTATTTGATAATCTACGTAAAGCTTTTAAACCTTTATTTATGAAATAAAGGTTATGGTTTGTTTTAAAAATGAATGCAGTCTTTGAAAAACATCTCATATAGAGGTCAAAACCTCGCAACGAAATCAATTAATATGGAACGTTTTTAATCAATAAGAACGGGACATTTCAGTTGGTATCCGAGCGTTGGTCTTAGAGAACCAGAAAATTTACATTAGTGTGTCTTATCGAGTTTGTTAGGATGCATTAGTGAGTCTGGACTTCGACCGTGTTTTCTTTTAAAATGATTGCTTAACATTTTTGTTGGAAACTATATATTTTTAACATATGAATATTATGTGATATATTAATCTCTTAACGTGTTTGATATTATGTGATAGATGTCTACCTCTAGAACAAGTCCCATTGACTCACCTAATAATAATGAAGAGTCAAATGTAAATTGGAATGATTCGTGGACTGATTCACAAGTTCCCGAAGAGGAACCGGAAGAAGAGTCGGAACCGGAAGAAGAATCGGAACCGGAAGAAGAATCGGAACCGGAAGAAGAAATAGAACCGGTGGGGGAAATAATAAAACGGTTAAGTAAAAGAGAATCCTCAACCAACCGACCAAGGTTAATTATGGTCAATGGTGTTTCCGCCAAGGAAGCAAAATATTGGGAGGATTACCAATTCTTCGATGAATCGGATTCCGACGAGAATTCCGATGATGTTATAGAAATTACCCCAACTGAATTTAAAAAGTAAAAAGAAAATAATAAGGGAAAGGGCATAAAAATAGAGAAATCTAATTCCAACCCCGATGAACTTTATATGTATCGTCAACCCCCGAAGTCCTTAAGTTGTAACAATGACCCGGGAACCTCTAAACCACCAGGTTTTTCTAAACCAATGTGGATAACGACGGCTCGTATTAGGGGAACATCATATATCCCTAGAAACTTGGCAAAACGAACCAAAACCGAACAAGAAGAAACGAGCAAGTCGGAATAAGATAGTTGTATTCGTGTGGTGTAATATATGTAATATAGTGTGCTTATGCTTTATGATATATGTAAAAATTGCTTGTATTAATAAGTATTTTTTTTATGAATCTAACTCTTGTCTATTTTACAGTATAAAAACACAAAATGGATAGACAACCCAATATTTTAAGAGACCTACCCGGAGACATGATTGATGAAATCTTGTCTAGAGTCGGTCAGAATTCCTCGGCACAACTATTTAAGGCGAGATCAGTTTGTAAGACATTCGAAGAACGTTCCAAGAATGCCTTGGTTTATAAAAGGCTTTCGTTCGAAAGATGGGAGATATCACATTGGAAAATCCATAAGTTACGATGTGTTTACTTTGACGCATATATTGCGGGGAACCCAAATGCTATTTTACGCAACGGGCTAAGAAATTATTTTGACTCAGTATATCCGAATATAGGACTTCATGATTTAGAAAAAGCGGCTAACATGCAACATAAAGAAGCATGTTATGCTTACGGGTTAGTAATGTTCGCTTCTCACCAAAGTGAGAACAAGAACATCGGGCTACAACTATTAAACAAAACGTTCCCATAAGTGACGGAGTCGGTAATTGGGGTAAGAAATGAGGTTTTTAGATTGTTACGGGACTGTTGGACATTACGTAACCCTCGTCCCTTTGACGACGTTACAACACGCTGTCTTATCAACGGCCATAACGGTTATGTTCCACAAGACCAAGGATGGGAAGTAATCCTAGTAAAACCAGAATGCATGACTTGTTTCTGGACGTATGAATTACGTGTCTTTATTGCCTTTGCTGAACGACTTGTGTACTAGCTAGAATTATCTTCACAACCATCTTGTATCAAATTTATTGTGTGCTATATTTCATGCTATATGTAAAATAAGCGGTATTGTAAGTTTGTAAAATATTGTGTAAAAGTTTGAATGCGAAATATTATTATAATCAGTTTTTCATATAGAATTGTAGTAGTTGAATTGTATATTAGCTACTAAGTATGAACTTAACGGGTAGGTACTACCCGAATTTAAACTTATAAAACGCTAATATGAAGAAAAAGCTTTTATAAATGAGTTCATATTATGCTACGAAATACTATTAACTACTCTTAATATTCTGTATGATTAACTTGTTCCATTTGATTATTTTGAAGGAAATGGCACCGACTACTCGACACACCGTGAATATGAATGAAGAGGAATTCCGTACTTTTCTAGCTTCAAACATAGCCGCAGTACAGGCTGCGCTACATACCAACAATAACCCTGGATCTAGCAGTACAGGAAATCGTGTAGGATGCACCTACAAAGAATTCACTGCCTGCAAACCTTTGGAATTTGATGGAACCGAAGGACCGATCGGATTGAAATGGTGGACCGAGAAGGTCGAATCGGTGTTTTCCATAAGTAAGTGTACTGAAGAGGACAAAGTGAAGTACGCTACACATACCTTCACAGGTTCTGCGTTAACATGGTGGAATACCTATCTAGAGCAAGTGGGACAAGATGATGCGTACGCACTACCGTGGTCAGCATTCAAGCACTTGATGAACGAGAAGTACCGTCCCAGAACCGAGGTCAATAAGCTTAAGACAGAACTTAGAGGGTTACGAACCCAAGGATTTGATATTACCACGTACGAAAGACGATTCACAGAATTGTGCCAATTGTGTCCGGGAGCATTCGAAGATGAGGAAGAGAAGATCGACGCGTTTGTGAAAGGATTACCGGAAAGAATCCAAGAAGATATAAGTTCACACGAGCCCGCTTCCATACAACAGGCATGTAGAATGGCTCACAAACTAGTGAACCAGATTGAGGAAAGAATTAAAGAACAGACGGCTGAAGAGGCCAATGTGAAGCAAGTCAAAAGAAAGTGGGAGGAAAATGGTGATAAGAATCACCAATACAACAACAACAGCAATTACAACAATAATCGCAACAATTATCCCAACAATCGCAACATCAATCGCAACTACAACAAACGGCCCAACAACAACAACAACAACAGCAACTACAACAATCATCCCAACAACAATAATAACCGCAACAACAACAACAACAATCAGAAGCAGCTATGCCAAAGGTGTGAAAAGTATCACTCGGGGTTCTGCACCAAATTTTGCAACAAGTGTAAAAGAAATGGTCATAGCGCGGCGAAGTGTGAGGTCTACAGACCAGGGGTTAATAGAACGAAAGGAACAAATGGTGTCGGAACGAGTAATGGCGGAGCAAGTAGTGTCGGAGCAAGTTATGCCAATGTAGTTTGTTATAAATGTGGAAAACCGGGCCACATTATTAGAAATTGCCCGAACCAGGAGAACACGAATGGACAAGGCCGCGGAAGAGTTTTCAATATTAATGCGGCAGAGGCACAGGAAGACCCGGAGCTTGTTACGGGTACGTTTCTTATTGACAATAAATCTGCTTACGTTTTATTTGATTCGGGTGCGGATAGAAGCTATATGAGTAGAGATTTTTGTGCTAAATTAAGTTGTCCATTGACGCCTTTGGATAGTAAATTTTTACTCGAATTAGCAAATGGTAAATTAATTTCAGCAGATAATATATGTCGGAATCTAGAAATTAAACTGGTTAGCGAAACATTTAAGATTGATTTGATACCAGTAGATTTAGGGAGTTTTGATGTGATAATCGGTATGGACTGGTTGAAAGAAGTGAAAGCAGAGATCGTTTGTTACAAAAATGCAATTCGCATTATACGAGAAAAAGGAAAACCCTTAATGGTGTACGGAGAAAAGGGCAACACGAAGCTACATCTTATTAGTAATTTGAAGGCACAAAAACTAATAAGAAAAGGTTGCTATGCTGTTCTAGCACACGTCGAAAAAGTACAAACTGAAGAAAAGAGCATCATTGATGTTCCCATTGTAAAAGAATTTCCCGATGTATTTCCGAAAGAATTACCGGGATTACCCCCACAGCGATCCGTTGAATTTCAAATAGATCTTGTACCAGGAGCTGCACCAATAGCTCGTGCTCCTTACAGACTCGCACCCAGCGAGATGAAAGAACTGCAAAGCCAATTACAAGAACTTTTAGTGCGTGGTTTCATTCAACCAAGCACATCACCGTGGGGAGCTCCTATTTTGTTTGTCAAGAAGAAAGATGGTACATTCAGGTTGTGTATCGACTGCCGAGAGTTGAACAAACTTACCATCAAGAACCGCTACCCACTACCGAGAATCGACGACTTATTTGATCAACTACAAGGCTCGTCTGTTTATTCAAAGATTGACTTACGTTCCGGCTATCATCAAATGCGGGTGAAAGAAGATGATATTCCAAAGACTGCTTTCAGAACACGTTACGGTCATTACAAGTTTATGGTCATGCCGTTTGGTTTAACTAATGCACCAGCTGTGTTCATGGACCTTATGAACCGAGTGTGTGGACCATACCTTGACAAGTTTGTCATTGTTTTCATTGATGACATACTTATTTACTCAAAGAATGACCAAGAACACGGTGAACATTTGAGAAAGGTGTTAGAAGTATTGAGGAAGGAAGAATTGTACGCTAAGTTTTCAAAGTGTGCATTTTGGTTGGAAGAAGTTCAATTCCTCGGTCACATAGTGAACAAAGAAGGTATTAAGGTGGATCTGGCAAAGATAGAAACTGTTGAAAAGTGGGAAACCCAGAAAACTTCGAAACACATACGCCAGTTTTTAGGACTAGCTGGTTACTACAGAAGGTTCATCCAAGACTTTTCTAGAATAGCAAAACCCTTGACTGCATTAACGCATAAAGGGAAGAAATTTGAATGGAATGATGAACAAGAGAAAGCGTTTCAGTTATTAAAGAAAAAGCTAACTACGGTACCTATATTGTCATTGCCTGAAGGGAATGATGATTTTGTGATTTATTGTGATGCATCAAAGCAAGGTCTCGGTTGTGTATTAATGCAACGAACGAAGGTGATTGCTTATGCGTCTAGACAATTGAAGATTCACGAACAAAATTATACGACGCATGATTTGGAATTAGGCGCGGTTATTTTTGCATTAAAGACTTGGAGGCACTACTTATATGGGGTCAAAAGTATTATATATACCGACCACAAAAGTCTTCAACACATATTTAATCAGAAACAACTGAATATGAGGCAGCGTCGGTGGATTGAATTATTGAATGATTACGACTTTGAGATTCGTTACCACCCGGGGAAGGCAAATGTGGTAGCCGATGCCTTGAGCAGGAAGGACAGAGAACCCATTCGAGTAAAATCTATGAATATAATAATTCATAATAACATTACTACTCAAATAAAGGAGGCACAACAAGGAGTTTTAAAAGAGGGAAATTTAAAGGATGAAATACCCAAAGGATCGGAGAAGCATCTTAATATTCGGGAAGACGGAACCCGGTATAGTGCTGAAAGGATTTGGGTACCAAAATTTGGAGATATGAGAGAAATGGTACTTAGAGAAGCTCATAAAACCAGATACTCAATACATCCTGGAACGGGGAAGATGTACAAGGATCTCAAGAAACATTTTTGGTGGCCGAGTATGAAAGCCGATGTTGCTAAATACGTAGGAGAATGTTTGACGTGTTCTAAGGTCAAAGCTGAGCATCAGAAACCATCAGGTCTACTTCAACAACCCGAAATCCCAAAATGGAAATGGGAAAACATTACCATGGATTTCATCACTAAATTGCCAAGGACTGCAAGTGGTTTTGATACTATTTGGGTAATAGTTGATCGTCTCACCAAATCAGCACACTTCCTGCCAATAAGAGAAGATGACAAGATGGAGAAGTTAGCACGACTGTATTTGAAGGAAGTCGTCTCCAGATATGGAATACCAATCTCTATTATCTCTGATAGGGATGGCAGATTTATTTCAAGATTCTGGCAGACATTACAGCAAGCATTAGGAACTCGTCTAGACATGAGTACTGCCTATCATCCACAAACTGATGGGCAGAGCGAAAGGATGATACAAACGCTTGAAGACATGCTACGAGCATGTGTTATTGATTTCGGAAACAGTTGGGATCGACATCTACCATTAGCAGAAATTTCCTACAACAACAGCTACCATTCAAGCATTGAGATGGCGCCGTTTGAAGCACTTTATGGTAGAAAGTGCAGGTCTCCGATTTGTTGGAGTGAAGTGGGGGATAGACAGATTACGGGTCCGGAGATTATACAAGAAACTACCGAGAAGATCATCCAAATTCAACAACGGTTGAAAACCGCCCAAAGTCGACAAAAGAGCTACGCTGACATTAAAAGAAAAGATATAGAATTTGAAATTGGAGAGATGGTCATGCTTAAAGTTGCACCTTGGAAAGGCGTTGTTCGATTTGGTAAACGAGAGAAATTAAATCCAAGGTATATTGGACCATTCAAGATTATTGATCGTGTCGGACCAGTAGCCTACCGACTTGAGTTACCTCAACAACTCGCGGCTGTACATAACACTTTCCACGTCTCGAATTTGAAGAAATGTTTTGCTAAAGAAGATCTCACTATTCCGTTAGATGAAATCCAAATCAACGAAAAACTCCAATTCATCGAAGAACCCGTCGAAATAATGGATCGTGAGGTTAAAAGACTTAAGCAAAACAAGATACCAATTGTTAAGGTTCGATGGAATGCTCGTAGAGGACCCGAGTTCACCTGGGAGCGTGAAGATCAGATGAAGAAGAAATACCCGCATCTATTTCCAGAAGATTCGTCAACACCTTCAACAGCTTAAAATTTCGGGACGAAATTTATTTAACGGGTAGGTACTGTAGTGACCCGAACTTTTCCATGTTTATATATATTAATTGAGATTGATATTTACATGATTAAATGTTTCCAACATGTTAAGCAATCAAACTTGTTAAGACTTGATTAATTGAAATATGTTTCATATAGACAATTGACCACCCAAGTTGACCGGCGATTCACGAACGTTAAAACTTGTAAAAATGACATGATGATATATATATGGATATACATATGGTTAACATGAGATTATGATAAGTAAGTATCTCCATAAGTATATTAACAATGAGTTATATACATATAAACAAGACTACTAACTTAAGGATTTCGAAACGAGACATATATGTAACGATTATCGTTGTAACGACATTTAAATGTATATATATCATATTAAGATATATTAATATATCATAATATCATGATAATATAATAATTTAACATCTCATTAGATATAATAAACAATGGGTTAACAACATTAATTGAGATCGTTAACTTAAAGGTTTCAAAACAACACTTACATGTAATGACTAACGATGACTTAACGACTCAGTTAAAATGTATATACATGTAGTGTATTTAGATGTATTAAAATACTTTTAGAAGACTTTAAGACATATATCAAAACACTCATACTTAACGAAAATGGTTACAGTTACTTTCCCATTCTTTTCTTTCATCAAGAATTCTAGTCGTATTCTTACCCGTATTATACACAGCTTCAAAACGTACTTACTATGGGTATATACCAATAGGAACTAGCATGGGATTCCACTCTTGATTATGTCATGTATGACTAATCAATTTTAACTTCTACCATGAGCTAGTCAACTAACTAGAACTCCTTTTAACCCCACTCACCACTCACCAATTACCACTCATCATTCACTCCATTTCACTTCCAATTCTCTTTCTAATTCTCTCTCAACACACACACACTATTATGAACGTATTTTTCCAGTAGTTAATCATCATCTTCATCAAAAATCACTTCAAGAATCAAGCTATAATCATCATAGGAAGGACACTTCAAGAACACTTCAAAAATCCCTTCAAGTTTACTAATTTACTTCCAAGCTTTCTAATCCATTCCAAGTAATCATCTAAGATAAAGAAACCTTTGTTATATACAGTAGGTTATCTTTCTTATTCAAGGTAATATTCATATTCAAACTTTGATTAAATTTCTATAACTATAAACTATCTTAATTCGAGTAAAAATCTTACTTGAACTTGTTTTTGTGTCATGATCCTACTTCAAGAACTTTCAAGCCATCCAAGATCCTTTGAAGCTAGATCATTTCTTGTCACTTCCAGTAGGTTTACCTACTAAACTTGAGGTAGTAATGATGTTCATAACATCATTCGATTCATATATATAAAACTATCTTATTCGAAGGTTTAAACTCGTAATCACTAGAACATAGTTTAGTTAATTCTAAACTTGTTCGCAAACAAAAGTTAATCCTTCTAACTTGACTTTTAAAATTAACTAAACACATGTTCTATATCTATATGATATGCTAACTTAATGATTTAAAACCTGGAAACACGAAAAACACCGTAAAACCGGATTTACGCCGTCGTAGTAACACCGCGGGCTGTTTTGGGTTAGTTAATTAAAAACTATGATAAACTTTGATTTAAAAGTTGTTATTCTGAGAAAATAATTTTTATTATGAACATGAAACTATATCCAAAAATTATGGTTAAACTCAAAGTGGAAGTATGTTTTCTAAAATGGTCATCTAGACGTCGTTCTTTCGACTGAAATGACTACCTTTACAAAAACGACTTGTAACTTATTTTTTCGACTATAAACCTATACTTTTTCTGTTTAGATTCATAAAATAGAGTTCAATATGAAACCATAGCAATTTGATTCACTCAAAACGGATTTAAAATGAAGAAGTTATGGGTAAAACAAGATTGGATAATTTTTCTCATTTTAGCTACGTGAAAATTGGTAAAAAATCTATTCCAACCATAACTTAATCAACTTGTATTGTATATTATGTAATCTTGAGATACCATAGACACGTATACAATGTTTCGACCTATCATGTCGACACATCTATATATATTTCGGAACAACCATAGACACTCTATATGTGAATGTTGGAGTTAGCTATACAGGGTTGAGGTTGATTCCAAAATATGTATAGTTTGAGTTGTGATCAATACTGAGATACGTATACACTGGGTCGTGGATTGATTCAAGATAATATTTATTGATTTATTTCTGTATATCTAACTGTGGACAACTAGTTGTAGGTTACTAACGAGGACAGCTGACTTAATAAACTTAAAACATCAAAATATATTAAAAGTGTTGTAAATATATTTTGAACATACTTTGATATATATGTATATATTGTTATAGGTTCGTGAATCAACCAGTGGCCAAGTCTTACTTCCCGACGAAGTAAAAAAAATCTGTGAAAGTGAGTTATAGTCCCACTTTTAAAATCTAATATTTTTGGGATGAGAATACATGCAGGTTTTATAAATGATTTACAAAATAGACACAAGTACGTGAAACTACATTCTATGGTTGAATTATCGAAATCGAATATGCCCCTTTTTATTAAGTCTGGTAATCTAAGAATTAGGAAACAGACACCCTAATTGACGCGAATCCTAAAGATAGATCTATTGGGCCTAACAAACCCCATCCAAAGTACCGGATGCTTTAGTACTTCGAAATTCATATCATATCCGAAGGGTGTCCCGGAATGATGGGGATATTCTTATATATATGCATCTTGTTAATGTCGGTTACCAGGTGTTCACCATATGAATGATTTTTATCTCTATGTATGGGATGTGTATTGAAATATGAAATCTTGTGGTCTATTGTTACGATTTGATATATATAGATTAAACCTATAACTCACCAACATTTTTGTTGACGTTTAAAGCATGTTTATTCTCAGGTGAATACTAAGAGCTTCCGCTGTTGCATACTAAAATAAGGACAAGATTTGGAGTCCATGTTTGTATGATATTGTATAAAAACTGCATTCAAGAAACTGATTTCGATGTAACATATTTGTATTGTAAACCATTATGTAATGGTCGTGTGTAAACAGGATATTTTAGATTATCATTATTTGATAATCTACGTAAAGCTTTTAAACCTTTATTTATGAAATAAAGGTTATGGTTTGTTTTAAAAATGAATGCAGTCTTTGAAAAACGTCTCATATAGAGGTCAAAACCTCGCAACGAAATCAATTAATATGGAACGTTTTTAATCAATAAGAACGGGACATTTCAAATGATTTGAACTTGAATATCGAATCATTCAGTACTATATGTCATTTATAAATTATAAATAAACACACTAAATGTTGAATTATTCTAAATGTTGAATTATTGGATATACTTTTTTTTTGTAAGCAATAAAACCCTCATATGAATGAACACACTAACTACCCATATAAGGTAAAACCTCGGGTAATCAAGCCTACCGAACGCGAAACCTGGTACCGGGTGAATTGTGCATTATGCGCATTCATCTAGTCACACTCATTTTTTGAATAATTTGGCATCGCCAAAGATGAACCTGGATGATGTGCTTCATTTGGCAACTCAGTAGTCACTCAGGAAAGCCTGCGTCGTAGAATTATTGGATATTCACTAAAAGGTAATGAAACCCACCATTATTTTTTCTCTTAGCATCAACTAGGTAAGGGGTACGCGCGCTGTTGCGTTTTTTGACGAACATTGACAATTACACATTGTAAAGGAGTACTGGAGTACATAAGTAGTCGTACAAAAGCATGGTTACATACATAGGTTCAAAACTAATCAGAAAACAACTCTGCTACTTGCTGCATACATGGTATGTACATTAGTAATTGATCATTGGGCCGTGAATATAGAAATTTCTATCAAAGAGTACATAAGTATAACATATAAAATACTATTGGAGAAACATACACTACAATAAGCACCATTATGCTGAGTGACCCTTGTTCGAGACTACATCAACTTTCGTCTTACTCTTTTCAATTTCATAATTAATCTTCTAGTTCGCACGGTTTCCTCGTAGTTGTTTCTTTTCCCAATATTTTCCAGTCGTTTGTCTACATTATAAACAAATAAAAGGTGTAAAGACACTTTATATTTAGTTGTTTGTCTACATTATAAACAAATAAAAGGTGTATAGACACTTTATATTTTGCTGCCTAAAATCTTAAAAATAACCATCAACGTCAAATCAATAACTTCATTATAATACCAAGAACAAATGGTGCGAGTTGAAGATGCCTCTATAGCAAGAGCATATTTCATGCCAAATTGAAAATAATCACCTTTCCCCACTGCCTCAATTTGTGGGAAAGCAGCAGCTAAATATGTATATAAGCAATGACATTAACATCAAATCAATCGATTTTCAATATTTTCTTTTGGACAGGGAGGTCTTAACAACTCACGCGTTCATCTCCCGTAGTTGCATAACCCGCCCCCAGCTACTGCCCTAGAGGAAACCCAGACCAATCCGAGGGCATGTCCGGTAAAAACCCCCTCCCTGCTGCCCCTGCACTAAGAAAATAGCGACCTGGGTGGATACTTCAGGTCAGGGATAACATTGAGTGGAATGTTGCAGCACATCGGAGTCGAACTCCTGAGCTCTCGCTAAGAGAGCTACAACTCAATGTGACACTACACGAACCTTGCCTAGAAGCATTAAGCTTTGTACTAACAAAGACTTAAACTACTTCATCATGGCTACAATTATATCATGGAGGTAAGGAGGTTGTTCTATACTACTGCTATTATAGTATGATCTGACACACTTCAAGTCAACAAGTATCTAAGATCCGCAATCAGCGCCAAATTCCCCTGCATGCCCTACGTATCCCAAACATACTTCAAAACGTAACAAAGAACAAAAACAAATTCCCCTGCATGCCCTACGTATCCCAAACATACTTCAAAACGTAACAAAGAACAAAAACAAAAAACTATAAATCCCTAGACATGATATCTACAGCTAGCTGGTAACCATGAGCAATAACATAACAATTCCTATTCCTACTAAAAATACAAAAACCCCACTTAAACCCTTCTGGCCAGTAATTATACACCATCAATATACCAGGCGCATAGAAATATTGCTATAAAACAAATTTACTTGTATTATCCAAACATTTCGTACAATATCACCAACACTTTGAAAGCTAAGAAATCAAAACCAAAAAACTCACCATTGTGTGCCATTGGGATTTTAGAACTTTATCATGATACTTCTTTTCATGACCCGTCCTAATCCATCTGGACGAATACATTACAATTGGTTACATCGCGAGTTACTTGACCTCTATATGATACATTTTACAAACATTGCATTCGTTTTTAAAAGACAAACTTTCATTACATTTAAAGTTGACATGCATGCATACCATTTTATAATATCCATCTATAAATGATCTAATCTGTCATTTACTTAATCATAATCTTTACTGAACTCAACGACTCGAATGCAACGTCTTTTGAAATATGCCATGAGTGTATAATAGCTGTAAAGTAAACACAGTATATATTAATCATTTTTACATATATGTTCCACCAATTGAGAATGGAATTCTATAATAATATTAATAATCAAATGAAACGTGTTAAAGAACTTTTAGGACACAGTAAAATGATTGTTATCTCAAGTTCACGGATCAAATTACTATCACTCTACCGACAGTTTTAACAGACTGCAATATAGTACTCTGTTGATAAATTAGTGGCGGATAAAAAGGTCTCAGGAAAATCCCAAACTTTTAGATTAACTATATTTATTTATTTTGGTCATTATGGTATAAAATTCAATCCTTAATTTGTTAAATAAAAATTACATCAACTGTACCCCTCATTTCTGAGTAAAATATAAAAAGTGTAAAAACTTAACAAATAGTTCCTAAATACATTTTTAATAAACCTAAAATTTATAGAACTCATTTTCATATCACCGTTTATTTTAAAATTACATAAGTTTGAATTTAACTTGCTTAATATCAATCGAAACATCAAACGAGTATTAAAATCATTTAATATTTATTTATTAATATACTATATATATATATATATATATATATATATATATATATATATATATATATATATATATATATATATATATTAGTACATATCTATATATATTGAAATATATATTTATCTATTTACAAATAGTTATTCGTGAATCGTCGGAACTGGTCGAAGGTCAAATGATTTCATGAAACAGTTCAAAATTTTTAAGACTCAACATTACAGACTTTGCTTATCGTGTCGAACCATATGAGATTTAAGTTTAAATTTGGTCGGAAATTTTCGGGTCGTCACAGTACCTACCCGTTAATGAAATTTCGTCCCGAAATTTGATCGAGGTCGCCATGGCTAACAATAAAAATGTTTTTATGGCGAATATGAGTTGATAAATAGAATTTTATTACCACAGAGTAATATGGATAAAATAATTCGGTTACTCGAAGAGTACGAGTGAAGTTGTCTCAAAAGATTGAGATAGAGTTTTAACTTCTGACGTAGTCATCGTGGATTTCCGAAATTCAAGGGATTTAAAGAAAATCTTCGAAATCTAAAAGATTTGATTCTTCAGCGAATAAGGAAATTAAGATCTCTATAATTAAATACAGTGATCTGCCTCGATTACTCTGTCTGACATTTCTATTATAAATTAAACTCTTCCGTTCCCTTATTCTCATCATTCCTATACTTTCTTTCTTAGTTCATACATCCAAAAGATTGTGAAAATGCTTAATCCCGTTCTAATCCTTGATATTTTCCTAATTATCATTTCTGTCATCATTCTTTTCAATCTTCCACCAGAAAAATCTGTTTACTTCTACTATTACCTTGGGGTGATACTATTCTTAATTCTACCGTGTCTTTATATTGCTATTCGTATTAATATCCACGGTTTGTAACCTCCGTGTTATTATTGGGCTTTATATTTTGGAGCTCTTTGCCTTTTTATTCTCTTCTCGACCTCTAGTAAAGCGAGTAACGGTCCAGAATTCGTAAGTATGGAGTTTCGAATGAACTTAATGTTCTAAACAAGAAATAACGTAATCGCACGATTTGATTTGTCAAATTACCTGAATCACTGAGAATAGAACTATCAAGAATATACCTTCTTGATATGTTCAGAAGTTAAGCAGAATGAAAGAGTTATGTTAACATGGCATATGATGACAGTAGGGTCTGTGAATCATCATGTTTCATTAGAAACTCAGCATGACTTACTGTAATATAATCACGTTGATCAAGTGTCATTATATTATACTAACTCATGCTTCAGTTCCCAACACTACTTCAAAACATTCATATTTTAAATTCGAAGTTTTACAGAATATAGAAACTAAAACAGTTTCCTTTTATGATATAACACAGATAGAGCGGAGAGATAATTAATATCGGACAAGAATATTTATGAAGATATTTTCATAAATACCGAGGATATTAATAAAGAAAGATACGATGATATCTTAGAATTTCAGAATCAAATTGTGATGGAGAAATTCATTCACGATGATTTAGAGCGATTAAGGAGTAAGGTATACGCTAAAGATTTCATCAGAAACAGAATCATCAGGATTCTTTATGTACAAGTTTAGTCCTTGTGATTTGTTCATAGCCTCCTTCATAATTTCGTATAATCCGCTTTTCGGTACTAAATTTTCTATTGAGTGTTTCCAACAATCCATTCATTATCATCATACTTTTGACTGTTAAGATCGCTTACAGTTTTTGCTGCTTCATTCAGCTTTTTCAATATTCCAAGTATTGATTCACATACTGGGTGCTTTTCGGAATTTCAGAATAGAATATCATGATTCTAATAGATAAATGTTATATGTATACATATAACTGTTGATGTAGAAACGCTGCGAGATTCAAAATACTGATTGCTAATTTCCCGGTACTTCGTATGGCAATTCTCGTTACAAGATGCGGATGAGTATATGATAAGACTTCAATAGATAAATATAGTGATTTGTCGGAGAGATTTAAGTCAATGAGCAATGAGGTTGCTGGTACGTCTGCTGGTAATATGGTGGAATATAAAAGGTTCCCCGGTAAAAATAAAAGAGCACGCATATTTTTCAAGGTTATAATAAGGTTGTTTCGAACGAAAAGTCGAAATTAATTTGCTGGAGCTATGACAAAATTGGCTAGTTTGGAAAGGGATTGCAGAGTTATTTTTTGTAATAACAACACCAAAGGAGTTAGCACAGATACGTGTTAAACGTTTACTCAGGTTCCGAGTATTTTCAGGCGCATAACTATATGCATAAATCTTTCCATCCATAGATGAAGTGCGGTTGGTTCATCCTCTCGATTGAGGTGTTTTCAAGAATCATGAAAGGTTTGAACGCAGATTGTATTCGTCAAGATACAAATGAAGTTTAAGATGAAATCAAGTGGCAAACTTGAAGAATTATTTAATTTCATATGTTATAATCAATATTTTAATTCATTTTAATTATCCAATGTTGACAGTCCACAGTTAGCAGTCCACAATTTGTAGTTCAACAATTCATATATAGTTTAATATATAATATTCGAATTAATTAATACGTGTCGTGACCCGTTATATACATGTCTCAGACTCGATCACAACTCAAAGTATATATATTATTTGAGAATCAACCTCAACCCTGTATAGTGAACTCGATCATTACAGCATATAGAGTGTCTATGGTTATTTCAAATAATATATATAGATGCGTCGATATGATATGTCAAAACCTTGTATACGTGTCCCGATATTTAAAGTGCGTAAAATAAATAACAGAAATTAAAAGACGATAAATAAAATTGCGAGAATATAAATTGCGATAAATAAAATGTAATCAGTTAGCTAGGAACAGTTAGCGTGGATTCTTAACAAAATTTTTCTCATAGTTAATTTGTTTGTTTCTAACAAATTTTATTTTGTCCAATGTTCTCTTCATTATGCCACTTGTTGGATTCTGATAGGTCAAAATCCAAATATGAAATTTGAATGAAAATGGTTATTCTGTGGTGAACGAATACGTATGTCTGTGGATGTAAGTAGGATAGTAAATGATCGTTGAATCAGTTTCGAAGAATGTACAGTGTAACTTATTAATGTGGAATCTAAATACTCCTCGGGTATTACCTACCCGTTAAAATATTTTCACCATTAACAGTTTGTACAATAAAACTTTTAATTACAATCTTTATGAAAACATATATACATATATATTTTCTTCAGACGTAATTTTGGATTTAATGAGTCAATGTGATATTAAATTCATCAGATTTAAGGCTAGAACTAGAGTACATAATCTCTAAAACATTAGAGATTACATAATCGACGTGAAGGACGAAGATAGTTTATGTAGAACGATTCGTAGAACGATGATTATGCTTGAGGTATAGATTGCGAGGTTGAGACGTGTGATGATGTTGTTGTTGTTGGTACTGGTTATGCTGCGGGTGCTGCTGATGGTGGTACTGTTGCTGTCGGTGCTACAAGTGTTGTTGGTGCTGAGGTTGGTGATGATGTTGGTGTAGTAAGTATAGCTTGTAGATCACGCACCATTCTTGTCAGGGTTTCTATCCTACCCTTTATCATTTCTATCCATCCACTCATCTGATTTGATAGATCTTGATTATCAATTCGAAGTTCCCTAACTTCTTCTAATATTACCCTTCGATTGGTATTCGGAAGTAGAGGTTGAATATTTTCTGAGATTGCAGTAATGCGACCTTCGAGGTGGAAAACTTTAGCAAGAAGGGTGAATACAGTGTTGCGCATAGGTTCACCGGTGAGTACATCATTTTCTTCGATGTTAGGAAGTAAGTTTGGTTCGCGGTAGGGCTCGCACTTCTTCATTTCTCCATCGAGTGAGTAAGTCTCGGACCCACCCCCATCTCTTCCAGAAAGAAAAATAGCTAAACGGTGGAGACACTTCGGGTTCATTGACTTCGGAGTCTACTTCAATACGCATCTCGAAATTGCTTCCGGAACTAATGGAATCCAAGCTAGGTGTATGATCCATCTCTTATGATCAGTTAGAGGATTTTCGATATGAAATGATTTTCGGTTATCGGATAGTATTCTAATTATATAGAATATCTAATATAGTACAGAAGATCCCGTAGATTACGGAGGAAATTAAGAAAACGTGTCAGATAAAGTCTACAGTAACAGATACGCTAATATATGGATTTGTCTATACACTATTCATGCAATCAATGCAGTAAGATGTGTCTAGACTAGGAATTATAAGCAGGTAATTTCCTAAGGATGATAAGTAGGTGATTTTCGACACGAAATGATAAGCAAAACTTTTGACATGCAGACACGGTCGAAGTCCAGACTCATTAATGCATCTAAGCAACTATCAGTTAGACACACTAATACAAGACCTGGTTCGCTAAGACCACCGCTCTGATACCTTCTTTTCATGACCCGTCCTAATCCATCTGGACGAATACATTACAATTGGTTACATCGCGAGGTACTTGACCTCTATATGATACATTTTACAAACATTGCATTCGTTTTTAAAAGACAAACTTTCATTACATTTAAAGTTGACATGCATGCATACCATTTCATAATATCCATCTATAAATGATCTAATCTGTCATTTACTTAATCATAATCTTTACTGAACTCAACGACTCGAATGCAACGTCTTTTGAAATATGCCATGAGTGTATAATAGCTGTAAAGTAAACACAGTATCTATTAATCATTTTTACAGATATGTTCCACCAATTGAGAATGGAATTCTATAATAATATTAATAATCAAATGAAACGTGTTAAAGAACTTTTAGGACACAGTAAAATGATTGTTATCTCAAGTTCACGGATCAAATTACTATCACTCTACCGACAGTTTTAACGGACTGCAATATAGTACTCTGTTGATAAATTAGTGGCGGATAAAAAGGTCTCAGAAACATCCCAAACTTTTAGATTAACTATATTTATTTATTTTGGTCATTATGGTATAAAATTCAATCCTTAATTTGTTAAATAAAAATTACATCAACTGTACCTCTCATTTCTGGGTAAAATATAAAAAGTGTAAAAACTTAACAAATAGTTCCTAAATACATTTTTAATAAACCTAAAATTTATAGAACTCATTCTCGTATCACCGTTTATTTAAAATTACATAAGTTTGAATTTAACTTGCTTAATATCAATCGATACATCAAACGAGTATTAAAATCATTTAATATTTATTTATTAATATACTTTATATATATATATATATATATATATATATATATATTTATTTATTTATTTATTTATTTAAGTAATAATATTATATTTTATTTTTATTTTACATAGTTAACTAAAGCATATAGTATTTTAAATTTAGACTTCAAATATATACATATCTATATATTGAAATATATATTTATCTATTTACAAATAGTTATTCGTGAATCGTCGGAACTGGTCGAAGGTCAAATGATTTCATGAAACAGTTCAAAATTTTTAAGACTCAACATTACAGACTTTGCTTGTAAGACCCGAATATTTATTTTGTATACTTGTTTATTAAAGGCATATGAGATCGGGCTTCGTTGAATATTTATATATATTAAAATTGGAAAAGAGCTGAATCTGTCAATCTGCGCGCCGCGCAAAGCGGCCGCGCGCCGCGCAAACGCGCTGACAGAACCTATCTTGTTTTATTTATTTTAAATGAAGGGTATTTGGGTAATTTCACATGGAGCCGGATTTGTGGGCATTATCAGTTGGTTTAGATCCAACTTTGGATCATTTCACATCCATTCATCATCCTCATCCATTGTGAGAGAGAGAGAGAGGTCTAGAGAGAGATTTGAGGTTTTGGGGAAGAAGAAGCTCGAATCGATCAAAGTCTCGGGTTTTAAAGTTGTTCCTTTCGTTCTCGGCCACGCGGTGATAGTATTGGTAAGCTCAAACTCCGAATTTCATCTATTTAATTTGATATTCAAGTTAGGGTTTTGAGTTAATTTGTTGTAATACCCCTTTAGGTGATGAAATGGGTTTAGTGATGCTAGTAATCGGGTTTATTGTTAATTGTTGGTGGATTTTGGGTTGGTGAACAATTGGCCATGTTTAGAACTTGAAATTTAATTTAATCACTTTAGTTAGCGATTATGGAAGTATTGGAACCCATTGGAGGTTGTTTGGTTGACTAACTTTGACTTTGGGTCAAATTAGGGTTTGGTGGTGACTATGACCCGATTGGCGATTTAATGAGGTTTATAAACTTAAAATGGATTAAGTTGAAGTATAGAACCGAGTTAAATGTGTTTTGGTGTCAAAACTTGTAAAGGATGAGATTTTGGCCTTTATGGGTCAAAATTAGGGTTTAAGTGTCAAAATGGGTATGACACGTGTTTAACACTTGAGTTCGGGTTTAATTGGCATACTATGACCATTCTCACTTGTGTTAGTGATTATTGGTTGGTTTGGGTACGGTTTGTGCTTGGAAGTGCATTTGGGTCGAAATGGCACTAAGTGACGAATTGGGTTAATTTGTGAATCCAATCTAATTGTGTTGTGGTATTTGTGATAATGGAATAGGTATTTTCCATTGGCGAGTTGCGGTTTACTTGGAAGCTTTCTTCAAGACTTCAAGGTGAGTGATAATATCCTATATGCATATGTATGTGTAGGATGGGTGCGGGTCGGGTGAAGTGATTCTCGGTTATAGAGCTCACTTCACATATAGGTGGATTTGAAGGACTTGTGTATGAGTCCAATTGGCACGTTTGTGCGTCTTGGTTGACCATCTTTGGCGAAGTACACGTTTGTGTGCATGTTATCACACTTGGTTGTGATTTGGTTGTTATAACCCTAATGGCGAAGGGTTGATATGGTTGTGTGGTGGATTTTATAATCCCGTGACCGTGGGTTTTAGTATTGTGAAATGAATCTCGGGTAGTGCGGATTCATGGTGACTCGGGTTGTTCGGTCACCTTATTGGAGGTAATGAATCTCGGGTAGTGCGGATTCATGATGACTCGGGTTGTTCGGTCATCTTATGGTTGAGAAGTGAATTTCGGGTTGTGCGAATTCACAAGGCTCGGGTTGTTCGGCCAATGTTCGTGTGTTTGAGGTTAAGGGGTTAACCTTGTTCGTTTATATTGTTATATATATATTAATGTGTTGTTGTGTTGTAGCTAACCCTCCGGGTGTAGCTATTTGGCGATGTTTACTTTGTCGTTGATGGACTATCTTTTGTGTTGTATCTTTAGCTCGTTGCTTAGATCGTACGGTATGCTTAGTGTAGATGCTTTATACTTGGATGCCCCGGTATGCGGTATTTGTTTGTGTGGCGTATTCATTTTATACATATATATGTATGTAGTATGTTATCATTCACTAAGCATTAGCTTACCCTCTCGTTGTTGACTCTTTTTATAGATCGCATGCGGATATGGTGGCTCGGGTAAGCGCGAGGACTAGAAGACGTGCATAGTTGCTTTAGTGACTTGCTTTTGGATCATTTAGGATTGGGTAGCGTATCCCCAATCGCCATGCTCGGCTTTGTATTGCATTAAAGTCTTTTGGTCAAATATTGTATTTCGGTACTTAAGGTGGTAAAATGGGTCGTTGTGGGACCCGCTTCGTAAACTTAATTTTATTAATTAAACGTGTTAGTTTTATATGTATGAATTCATGGTTAAAAGCGTTTTGGCTAAAAACGTCGGGAACGGGTCAAACATTTTGGCATTTTAAGTAAAACGGGACAGCGGGCTGCCAGACAGGTTCTGCGCGCCGCGCAACCTGTTGGCGCGCCGCGCAACTGGGTCAGTCAGCAAATTTTTTTTTTTTTGTCATGAAATTTAACGGGGTTTTATACGCGGTATGGTTTGGGTTGTTACAAGTGGTATCAGAGCATGGTCTAAGGGATTTAGGTGACTTGAGATAAGTGCCTAGGCTTAGACTTTTGTGTGCGCGTAATTTGTTGCGGGACTTGTAGGATTACGGGTCAGGAACGGGTTTAGTTAGTGCCTTGTTTATAGGTTGACTAACGTTTATATTAGTAATGCGGATATTATTAATATATTATTTGTGTTGTGGGGTAATTCTCGCGTGTGCTTCTATCGCGTAGAATTTTGTTTGTGTTTGTTTATAGCATCGAGCGAGGCGGTCGTTGTACTAAATAGTCGATGCGGCGTGCGTGCGTAATAAGAACTTGCAGACCTTATTACGGGTGCAAATCGTGTCTAACAAGTGATGTACGACGAGTGTTTAGCAAGATGGGGTGGTGTTGTGCGTGTCGTTTTATACGTGCGTGGACTAATCGTTTTGCATTCCTTAGAATGACGACGCGAAACGAGACCGAGACGAATGACACGGAATTTAACGCTAGAGTTGCGGCCGCCGTTGCGGAGCAAATGAGAGCGTTTCGAGAAGAAATGGATGGGAAGTATTCCGAATTCCAAAATAGGGGTGAAATGGAGCGTTGTCTTAAGAGCTTCATGAGGACTAGACCCCCGATGTATGATGGGAAACCGGATCCTTTGGTGAGTACGACTTGGGTTTCGGATGTCGAAGGGTGTTTTCGTACTATGGAATGCCCTCCCGAGAAAAAGACGAGACTCGCTACTAGTTTGTTGCGGGGTAGGGCGAAGGATTGGTTGGATGGCAAGATTGATCTTGTCGGTGGTGAAACGTTTATGACGTTATCGTGGGACGAATTTAAGGAGGAATTCTTCGAGGAGTTCCGAACTTCAGCCGATTTATCGGAATTGCGTTGTGAGTTGCGAAATTTGCAACAGGGTTCTATGGACTTGAATACTTTAAAGACGACTTTTATGTCGAAGGCTCGTTTTTGCCCGGAATATTTGGGGAACGATCGTTTGTTGATGGAGGATTTCTATCGAACTTTGAGCGATGACTTGAAAAGCAAAATTAGCCGGGGTTACGCGAAGTCGTTTGCGGAGTTATTTGCGGTGGCTAGAGGTTTCGAGTCTTATACGCGATCGAAAAAGGGCGAACCTTCAAGTGAGGGAAGGGTTGTTTCTTATGGTGCTCTGAGTAAGAGGACTAAGGGTCCGAGTGCGAGTACGAGTAAAGTGGTAAAGGGCGCGGTGGAATCTCGTGCGCCTAGATGTTTCAATTGTGGCGTTAGGGGTCACAAGTTGTGGGAATGCTCGATCCCGAGAAGTGAAGGCGGAATGTGCTACTATTGTCATAAAGAGGGACATCGCAAGCCGGATTGTCCCGAGTTGGCGGCGGCGAATGCCGCAAGGAGACGTTGAGGTACGTTTCGTTTTGATAAATATGTCTTTGAATATTTATTTATGTGGCGTTTATGTTCGGACTTGTTAATTGCATAGTGATTTGCATGTTATGGTTAAGGGTGACGTTCCTAACGGAAGTACCCTATGGTGATGTTTGGTTGTTGGACGAAGGGCGTAAGACTTGGTGTAACCAAGCATTCCTTAGTATTTGGGGAATGTTACTACCAAGCCACGGAAATGGTTTTGGTGTTCGATTGTTTAGCGCGTGTTCGCTTTTGGTGTTGAAGTGATGAACCATGAGGTTCGTCGGGTGATTGGAACCTTTGAGGCCGAGTGTTTAAAATCTCGATGTGTGTTGGTAATGGAGTCTTTATGACGCGACATTAGGTGCCTCTTTGATACCTACTAGCGTGGTGTCGACTCCGATTGTGTTGTGGTTACATTGTACTTAGGGTACCGGGAGAAACCCGTAGGTACATGAGTGACTAGGTGAAACTTGACAAACTAAAGCAATTGGATAATTGCGAGGGTATGGTTTGTGTAATCGTGGTACACTTTTCGTTCGAAGTGTTTAAGGATTGATTGAAATCCTTCGTGTGCTCAAGGTTAGAGCAAGGTGTGGTGATGGGTCGTGTGTACCCAATTGTTGGTAAAGTCTACCTTTGGTAGCATCGTACGGGTGTACGAGTTGTGATATAGGAACGTGTTTCCAAGTGGGGGAGTCGCACTCCTGCGCGAGGAAAGTGTTAGTGTGATATTTCGGATGATGATTTTGGTAGATCTGGAATTTTTTTTTTACCGAGACCTAGTTTTGGGTCGATTCGTGGTAGAGTGCGATTTCAGATAAATTGTACTTATGGTTTGGATTGGAATCCCATCGAGGCGGTAATGTGGTAAATCTCGTTGAGAGATAATGGACGTGTTTGGTGAGCAAGGTGAAATCCTTCGGTTAAGGAAGGTGTGTGTCGGGTTCTCTTTTGGAGAATTCTTGTTCGGTACCTATGTTTGATATAGGTGGTTCTTGCTCGATTATGGTATGTAGTTGATGAAGCATGACCTTCGGGGTTCGCTGACTTCATCGTGGTATTGATGATTAATGAAGCATGACTTTCGGGGTCCGCTGACTTCATTATAGTATGGTTGCGTGATGGAGCATGATCTTTAGGGTCCGCTGACTTCATCATGGGAGTACGTGATTGATGGAGCATGATCTTTAGGGTCCGCTGACTTCGTCATGAGCGTGGTGTTGAGATCGGTGAAGCATGATCTTCGGGTCCGCTGACTTCATCCGGTATTGAGATCGGTGAAGCATGATCTCCGGGTCCGCTGACTTCATCCGATATTGAGATTGGTGGAGCATGACCTTCGGGGTCCGCTGACTTCATCAAGAGGGTTGTGTTGTGGGACGTGAATATCGGGTTGTTCGTATTCACAATATTTCGGGTAGTACGAATGTCCCTGTTGGTTGGGCTCATAGTTTGAGGTAGTGAATGTCGGGTAGTTCGGATTCACTAAGGTTCGGGTTGTACGGCCATCCTCGGTTATACTATGTGGCGGTAGTAGTAAATATCGGTTTGCGCGTATTCACGATGACTCGGGTTTTGCGGTCATGTCGTTGTGAGATATATGGATTGGGTTGGTGGATTTCGGGTTGTGCGAATTCACTAAGGTTCGGGTTGTTTCGACCATCCTCCATATGTGTTTTGGCTCGGGCTGTTTCGGCCATGTTGAGTTGTAATCTATTGGTTGTTTGATACACCAATGGTGGGGTCGTGAGGACCATGTTGTGGGAACTATCGGTCGTTTTATGCGTCGATGGTGGGGTCGTGAGGACCATGTGGTATGATTAGTGGTGCGATAGCCGTATTTCGCTCACATGTTTGTTACGGGTGTGACGATAGATGATTTCGTACCCCTTGGGATTTGCGTTCCCATAGCCGTTTTGGGCGCTATCAGTTTCTAACCGTTGGATTGTATTGTTACGGTAGTTGCGTATTGGTCGTATTGCGCACTACAAGGGATGTTTAATGATTAGGTGATATCCGTAAGGATTCGTTTGGTTCGGTTTCATCGTTTCGGGTTGTTGACCCTAGGTTGAGGCTTGGTTGCCTTGAGCGTTGTACTCGGTAATAGTACGCTAAGGGAATGATATCTCGGTACGAGGTTAGTTGAGTTTTCCCGATGTTAGGGTAGGAGCATGGTTTTAGTGCTCGGATTGTGGACTTGAGAAGTCGCGGGTGACGATTTAGTTGTGGAAGGCGATTCGTTGGAAAGAATTGCTTAGGAAGTCGGATTGAGACTTATGTCGAGGACCGTAGGGTGAGGTCTGTTTGGTTAAGTGATGAGGATCACGAGGACGTGATCGAGTTTAAGTGGGGGAGAGTTGTAAGACCCGAATATTTATTTTGTATACTTGTTTATTAAAGGCATATGAGATCGGGCTTCGTTGAATATTTATATATATTAAAATTGGAAAAGAGCTGAATCTGTCAATCTGCGCGCCGCGCAAAGCGGCCGCGCGCCGCGCAAACGCGCTGACAAAACCTATCTTGTTTTATTTATTTTAAATGAAGGGTATTTGGGTAATTTCACATGGAGCCGGATTTGTGGGCATTATCAGTTGGTTTAGATCCAACTTTGGATCATTTCACATCCATTCATCATCCTCATCCATTGTGAGAGAGAGAGAGAGGTCTAGAGAGAGATTTGAGGTTTTGGGGAAGAAGAAGCTCGAATCGATCAAAGTCTCGGGTTTTAAAGTTGTTCCTTTCGTTCTCGGCCACGCGGTGATAGTATTGGTAAGCTCAAACTCCGAATTTCATCTATTTAATTTGATATTCAAGTTAGGGTTTTGAGTTAATTTGTTGTAATACCCCTTTAGGTGATGAAATGGGTTTAGTGATGCTAGTAATCGGGTTTATTGTTAATTGTTGGTGGATTTTGGGTTGGTGAACAATTGGCCATGTTTAGAACTTGAAATTTAGTTTAATCACTTTAGTTAGCGATTATGGAAGTATTGGAACCCATTGGAGGTTGTTTGGTTGACTAACTTTGACTTTGGGTCAAATTAGGGTTTGGTGGTGACTATGACCCGATTGGCGATTTAATGAGGTTTATAAACTTAAAATGGATTAAGTTGAAGTATAGAACCGAGTTAAATGTGTTTTGGTGTCAAAACTTGTAAAGGATGAGATTTTGGCCTTTATGGGTCAAAATTAGGGTTTAAGTGTCAAAATGGGTATGACACGTGTTTAACACTTGAGTTCGGGTTTAATTGGCATACTATGACCATTCTCACTTGTGTTAGTGATTATTGGTTGGTTTGGGTACGGTTTGTGCTTGGAAGTGCATTTGGGTCGAAATGGCACTAAGTGACGAATTGGGTTAATTTGTGAATCCAATCTAATTGTGTTGTGGTATTTGTGATAATGGAATAGGTATTTTCCATTGGCGAGTTGCGGTTTACTTGGAAGCTTTCTTCAAGACTTCAAGGTGAGTGATAATATCCTATATGCATATGTATGTGTAGGATGGGTGCGGGTCGGGTGAAGTGATTCTCGGTTATAGAGCTCACTTCACATATAGGTGGATTTGAAGGACTTGTGTATGAGTCCAATTGGCACGTTTGTGCGTCTTGGTTGACCATCTTTGGCGAAGTACACGTTTGTGTGCATGTTATCACACTTGGTTGTGATTTGGTTGTTATAACCCTAATGGCGAAGGGTTGATATGGTTGTGTGGTGGATTTTATAATCCCGTGACCGTGGGTTTTAGTATTGTGAAATGAATCTCGGGTAGTGCGGATTCATGGTGACTCGGGTTGTTCGGTCACCTTATTGGAGGTAATGAATCTCGGGTAGTGCGGATTCATGATGACTCGGGTTGTTCGGTCATCTTATGGTTGAGAAGTGAATTTCGGGTTGTGCGAATTCACAAGGCTCGGGTTGTTCGGCCAATGTTCGTGTGTTTGAGGTTAAGGGGTTAACCTTGTTCGTTTATATTGTTATATATATATTAATGTGTTGTTGTGTTGTAGCTAACCCTCCGGGTGTAGCTATTTGGCGATGTTTACTTTGTCGTTGATGGACTATCTTTTGTGTTGTATCTTTAGCTCGTTGCTTAGATCGTACGGTATGCTTAGTGTAGATGCTTTATACTTGGATGCCCCGGTATGCGGTATTTGTTTGTGTGGCGTATTCATTTTATACATATATATGTATGTAGTATGTTATCATTCACTAAGCATTAGCTTACCCTCTCGTTGTTGACTCTTTTTATAGATCGCATGCGGATATGGTGGCTCGGGTAAGCGCGAGGACTAGAAGACGTGCATAGTTGCTTTAGTGACTTGCTTTTGGATCATTTAGGATTGGGTAGCGTATCCCCAATCGCCATGCTCGGCTTTGTATTGCATTAAAGTCTTTTGGTCAAATATTGTATTTCGGTACTTAAGGTGGTAAAATGGGTCGTTGTGGGACCCGCTTCGTAAACTTAATTTTATTAATTAAACGTGTTAGTTTTATATGTATGAATTCATGGTTAAAAGCGTTTTGGCTAAAAACGTCGGGAACGGGTCAAACATTTTGGCATTTTAAGTAAAACGGGACAGCGGGCTGCCAGACAAGTTCTGCGCGCCGCGCAACTGGGTCAGTCAGCAAATTTTTTTTTTTTTTTGTCATGAAATTTAACGGGGTTTTATACGCGGTATGGTTTGGGTTGTTACATTGCTTATCGTGTCGAACCATATGAGATTTAAGTTTAAATTTGGTCGGAAATTTTCGGGTCGTCACAGTACCTACCCGTTAAAGAAATTTCGTCCCGAAATTTGATCGAGGTCGCCATGGCTAACAATAAAAATGTTTTTATGGCGAATATGAGTTGATAAATAGAATTTTATTACCACAGAGTAATATGGATAAAATAATTCGGTTACTCGAAGAGTACGAGTGAAGTTGTCTCAAAAGATTGAGATAGAGTTTTAACTTCTGACGTAGTCATCGTGAATTTCCGAAATTCAAGGGATTTAAAGAAAATCTTCGAAATCTAAAAGATTTGATTCTTCAGCGAATAAGGAAATTAAGATCTCTATAATTAAATACAGTGATCTGCCTCGATTACTCTGTCTGACATTTCTATTATAAATTAAACTCTTCCGTTCCCTTATTCTCATCATTCCTATACTTTCTTTCTTAGTTCATACATCCAAAAGATTGTGAAAATGCTTAATCCCGTTCTAATCCTTGATATTTTCCTAATTATCATTTCTGTCATCATTCTTTTCAATCTTCCACCAGAAAAATCTGTTTACTTCTACTATTACCTTGGGGTGATACTATTCTTAATTCTACCGTGTCTTTATATTGCTATTCGTATTAATATCCACGGTTTGTAACCTCCGTGTTATTATTGGGCTTTATATTTTGGAGCTCTGTGCCTTTTTATTCTCTTCTCGACCTCTAGTAAAGCGAGTAACGGTCCAGAATTCGTAAGTATGGAGTTTCGAATGAACTTAATGTTCTAAACAAGAAAGAACGTAATCGCACGATTTGATTTGTCAAATTACCTGAATCACTGAGAATAGAACTATCAAGAATATACCTTCTTGATATGTTCAGAAGTTAAGCAGAATGAAAGAGTTATGTTAACATGGCATATGATGACAGTAGGGTCTGTGAATCATCATGTTTCATTAGAAACTCAGCATGACTTACTGTAATATAATCACGTTGATCAAGTGTCATTATATTATACTAACTCATGCTTCAGTTCCCAACACTACTTCAAAACATTCATATTTTAAATTCGAAGTTTTACAGAATATAGAAATTAAAACAGTTTCCTTTTATGATATAACACAGATAGAGCGGAGAGATAATTAATATCGGACAAGAATATTTATGAAGATATTTTCATAAATATTGAGGATATTAATAAAGAAAGATACGATGATATCTTAGAATTTCAGAATCAAATTGTGATGGAGAAATTCATTCACGATGATTTAGAGCGATTAAGGAGTAAGGTATACGCTAAAGATTTTATCAGAAACAGAATCATCAGGATTCTTTATGTACAAGTTTAGTCCTTGTGATTTGTTCATAGCCTCCTTCATAATTTCGTATAATCCGCTTTTCGGTACTAAATTTTCTATTGAGTGTTTCCAACAATCCATTCATTATCATCATACTTTTGACTGTTAAGATCGTTTACAGTTTTTGCTGCTTCATTCAGCTTTTTCAATATTCCAAGTATTGATTCACATACTGGGTGCTTTTCAGAATTTCAGAATAGAATATCATGATTCTAATAGATAAATGTTATATGTATACATATCTATATATATTGAAATATATATTTATCTATTTACAAATAGTTGTTCGTGAATCGTCGGAACTGGTCGAAAGTCAAATGATTTCATGAAACAGTTCAAAATTTTTAAGACTCAACATTACAGACTTTGCTTATCGTGTCGAACCATATGAGATTTAAGTTTAAATTTGGTCGGAAATTTTCGGGTCGTCACACTTCACCCTCCCCTCACTCGGCTGTTTCTGACTAATCAATCTCCAAACATTAGATGTGGTATTGCGCAACTTATCACCATTGCTATCTGCCTCTTCATAATTTCCACTACTACTCGCGACTATAAACTTGGTTAGCCTAATGTATCAAATTTCCCACTGCTTTCGGTCGTTATAACCGACCAAACCCATATTTAAACATGGTTCAGTCTATTTAACTAACACTTTGTGCAATAAATATGTAAGATTTATCACCAAAAAATATGTACTAATTCACCATTTATGATTGTTGTGACCTTATTTACTATTCGTTTCAAATAAATAAAAATCAACATCAAAATACCTTTTACAACCACAACCACTGCAACCTATCTCAGAAAGTAAATCAAAAATCCTAGAAAACAAATACTTGTATAAATAGGAAAGAAAGTACATAAAACAATGAAATAAGCAAATGAAAGAAAGATGTTACAGAAATAATACCATCAAATAATTGGGACATCGGATAAAGCCCTAAAACAGTGATGCCCGACCATGGCGGTTACATCAGTGAGACAGTGACCTCAACCGTTTGAGGTAAATCGGAACAAACCCTAATTTTTACCCCCTATATTCGGTCGATGGTTTGAGGGAAATATAGAAACTGTTAATCACGCCAGACGGCAAAAACATAAACAATCGATTGAACCTCCGCAAAGATAAAGAGGGTTAAACAATCGATTGAAAATCCTGCAGAGAACAATCAATTGGAAAGGAGATAAACAATCGATTGAAAAAGGAGGTAAAAGGAATCGATGCAAAACCGGATGGATGGAGATAAGCGTCGGCGAGAAGGACATACGAATCAGGTGGAGAGCACATGGGAGAAGCGTTGTCAGAGTGGATAGATACGGAGTACAAATTAGGTGGAGATCGGCGGAAGAAGTTAGGTGGATACATGAGTAATTTAGTCCTTTGATATTGTAATACTCTTAATTGGTTGATTAATAAAAATTAAAAAAAGAAAATTTAAAAAGGGAAAAAATTTGTGAAAAAACAAGTGAGGACAATGAAATAGTACTGTAACAGCGTGCTGAAGTAACTATGTGAAATAGTATATAGCGATAATATTGAAAAAATTGTTTAAAAATATCGGGAAAATAAAATCTCCTCGTTCCACCTGGGGACACAACGAATATGGGCCTCGCAATATATCAGCAGCTGAGAGATAAGAGATCGCCACGTGTCCACCATCTAGAATGCTCTTCACGGGATTCTTTTCTCAATTTTCATCCCCACTCCGTTTTCTGCCTTCGTTCATGACACGTCCTTATTTTCTTCTTAAATTTTTCATTTTCATTTTCATTTTTTTTTATTAATTTTATATCAAAATCATCTCTCCACGAATCAAATAAAATAAAATCAATTTTAACTCATACATACAAACCAATCAAATCACAAATCACAAATCAATCAGAATCACAATCATCTTCGTTTTCCGTTCCTCATGATCCTTTCTTCTCCGTATCCAGATTCGCATCTCTTAGTTTCTCTATAACTTTATTAACTTTATCATCATTATTATCATAATAATTATATTCATTTTAGTTAGTTACTGAATATAATTTTCTTAATTGCTCTACTATCGGCGATGGCAATACGTCGTCGTTTACCGCTGTTATTTGTCGCATTATTATGTTTTGTTACACATATCACCGCTAGTGATGGCGATTCTGATCCGATTTACATGTAAGTTCAACACCTAACTTCTGTTACATACAAGCCTATTCTCTGAATCTGAGCTAGCTTCATTTTTTTTATAATTTTTACTACTTTTTTTTTACTTTTGCAAAGTTTGAAACCTTAATTAATGAACTTCAGCGGATTTTGGTCTAGTGTAGATTTTAAGTTAATTGAGCTGAAATTATATAACTAATTTTGCGGAAGCTATATAATTACTCCTACTATTTTACATATTGTATATTATATATGTTAGGTTAAATATAGACATATAGTGGTCCTGGTATTGAAATTATGAGATATACATGTGGACACTTGGAGGTAATAAACCCTAGACTATAAGGCATGGCATGGGCAGGACAATGCTGTCACATGGCATGCGTTGATTGTTCGAATAATGGACCATAAATAAGTGATTGTTTGTTAAGCTTTGACTTTTTTAGGATGCGAAGATTAGATTACAGTGATTCAGTTCTGAATTAACAGTTGATTTATAGTTAGTAATATGTGGTTGATAAGTTAAACTCTTTAGAAGATTATGAAATGAAGTTTGTTAAGTTCTTCCTTTATGAGATACTTTATCAGGTGAATATGCCGTTTGTGTGTGCCAGTGGATTTGGTTGAACAGTTCCTTAATTTTTGGACTTATAGTATGTTTATAAAGTGATGAAAACACACACTATAAGATAATATTACTTGGTTTAGGTTGTTAAAGGACTAATATCCATTGCTTACAATTTCTGGTTGATCAGAGCTTGTGTTGAGCAATGCGAGAAGACAGGATGTGTGGGGGATGTATGCTTCCAACATTGCAATTTGACATCTGATACGAAAACTATCAACGAACCATGGTATCTACAAGAGCCACTATATATAAAATGGAAAAAATGGGACTGTCTTAGTGGCTGCAGATATCAATGTATGCTTGTTAGGGAAGAAGAAAGGAAAAAAGCTGGAGATAAGCCTGTTAAGTATCATGGAAAATGGCCACTTAATCGTGCGTTTGGGATCGAGGTACAACAAATTGTTGTACTTAATGTTTGCTATTTGGTTATTGATTATTATATGTTGTTTTAATTTTTGAGGAAGATGATTATTGTTCTTGTGTGCAGGAACCTGTTGCAGTGGCTCTCTCTGCTTTTAATCTTGCTGTGCAGTTTCATGGATGGGTATCCTTTTTCATCCTTATAAATTACAAGTTGCCTTTAAGGTCAAATATGCAAACATACTATGAATACATTGGGTTGTGGCATATCTATGGGGCCTTATCGATGAACTTTTTATTTTGGAGTGCTGTGTATCACAGCAGGTAAGAACTGGTTCTCTTCATCTTTTTTTTTTTTTTTTTTTTTTTTTTTTTTTTTTTATTTTTTTATTTTTTTTTTTGTTTTTTTTTTGATACAGTCAGCGTATATGCATTTTGTTCATACGGCATACATATGTTCCTCAGTTTGACTGATAGATATGGTAGATTAGCTGATATATGTACATTTTCAGGGATGTGGAAATAACAGAAAAACTAGATTATTCATCTGCTGCAGCTGTGCTTGGATTCTCTCTCATAGCAGCTTTGTTGCGAGCTTTTAATGCTACACGTGAGGCTACTCGGGTGATGATTTCAGCTCCATTGATTGCTTTCGTGACAACCCATATCTTGTATTTGAACTGCTATAATCTTGATTACGGTTAGCTACTATACCCTCGTTCCCTCTTAAGAAAATGCAAGAACGTATCAAAATCTAATATTAGACTTGTTTCAGGTTTAAATATGAAGGTTTGTGTTACAATGGCAGTAACACAGTTACTTATTTGGGTAATTTGGGCTGGTGTTTCTAACCACCCGTCTCGCTGGAAAATTTGGTTAGTGACAGTTGGAGAAGGTCTAATTATATTCTTTCAAATTTACGACTTTCCACCCTTTTGGGGTTTTTTGGATGCCGATGCTATTTCGCATGCTATCGCAATACCCGTATCCTATATCTGGTGGAGTTTCATTCATGATGACAGTGAACATAGAACAACCGCACTCCTCAAAAAAGCAAAGTAGAACAACAATGTCGAGTGTGGGTGGTGATCGGTTGTTACCAAACATTCAAACGGGTCATAAATTATTTCTTCAGGTAGTGTTATTGTTTTTTTTTTTTTTTTGCTTGCATGCTAGTGTTTTATGAAAACGCTATGCATAGCGAGTTTCCTTGTATCAAAAGTTGGGTCAAAATGGGTTCGGGTGTTTTTTAGAGGTTATTGGTCAATTTTTCTTTTTTTTTGAAAGCTCCAGGCCGTTGGTTTTTACGGATTTGTAAGTTGGTTTCTGTACCGCTTAGTGCGGACTTTCCTTTTGGCTTTGTCTCATGGGGCTTTTGTTTATGTTTATTTTCAGTTTCAATAAGAATAAGAATCCAGTTTGTGTTTTACAACTATTGCCATTTTAATTTTTTTATTTGCATATGATTATTGTTATTTTAACAATATTGGCTGCGCATGGCATATAATGGGTGAGATGGGTAACAGGTCCAAATGGGTAACTATTTTTTACAGGTTAAAACCAGTTGGGTTGGGCAACCTACAACTTTTCCCTTTTCATTCAAGTCATTATTTTTTATATAAATAAATTGGTTTGCCAAGTATAATTATAAGAATTGCATTGTATCAATTATTAGGTTTTAAAAGTACACTTGATGACTAGTTCTATTTCAAACTATCATCTAATTTCTCAGCTTGACCCTTGAGATTAGACATAAGCCAAAACAACCAATCGGTACTCATTTTAACATGAAATTTGGTAGCATTAATTCGTAAATGCACAAGTAACTTCCTTTTATCTTGCAATATGCCCCTGATTGATAACGCTAATACTCGTCATCTTCCTGATGGGATTGCTTCAATGGAGTTATTTTCTTTTTGTTATGCAACTTAATTACCCTTGGTTGTGAATATTAACTCTCTATCAACTTTAAAAGTTATAATTGTCATGGCTGTACAAGACAAAAAAGCATGTATAAGTTGTGAAAGATTATAATTGCACAGTTAACACACTTTTTGCGCTCCATATATTATTTGTTATAGTATATACTCCGTAAAAGATATATGACTTGCTCCATCCGAGTGTAGAGGAATAACTCCCCCAAAATTCTGCTCTTTCTAATAGAATAGGTTAAAAAGCTACCTTGCCTTCGGTCAAAAGGATAGAAAAATGTAACGACCCGGATTTTCCGATCGTTTTATACTTATGAGATTAATATTTATATAAAATAAACCTTACCAACATGATAAGCAATCCCAACTGTTGAGACTTATGTTTTTGAAAAGAGTTTCACACAACGTTTGACCGTCCAATTTGACCGATGATATCACGAACTATATAACACACGATAATTATACGATTATGTATATGTACATATCTATACATATTTAACATGATTTAAGGATGGTTTAACATTTCATTGTGAACTAACAACAATGAGTTATAAGTATACTTTGAGATCACAAACTTAAGTTTTCAAAACGATAACTATATGTAACGTTCTTTGACATATATACTTACAATCTATAATGTGTTGGTGATCTATGTCACCAATATGATTTATGATTTAAGTGTAATGGGATTAATTTGTAACCAAAATAATCTTGATAAATATCGAACAAGTTTGGGGAAGTGTGGAGTGCACACTTGTTTGAACTTATCTTGATTATGACGGGGGTTCGGGGGCAGCGCCCCCGATAAGCGGGGTCCAAGGGGTGGCAACCCCTGGCGGGGTCCAAGGGGCAGAGCCCCTGGCTGGGGTCGAGCTGCCAGGTCAGCTTGGAAAATTTTTTTTGGGCTAACATTGCTTTATTAAAAATGTCTTAAAATTTTATTTTGGCCCGGTTTGACCCAAAAATAAAAGCCCAGTTTTTGAGCCTCTTTTACAGTTATAAACCCGTCCATATTTGAATTCTTGTTCCGATTCCTCAAAATTTCTACAAGTATATCTAGGGTATATGTAACCGTATCATACCCAACTTCTATACGTATTTACTATTGGTATATACCAACAATAAACTTCAATGATCAGCCACTAGACATGATGTTACATGTGGGAACCAGCCATTTAACCTCATGTGTGACTTTTGTGCAAGAAAACAAACTAAATCTCCTATATATCCATCCCATAATCATGCTATTTTGCACACACACACATACAATTTCATTTCCAATTTTCTTTCAAGTTAATTCACTCCCTAATCTCTCTTCATTTACCTACTCAAGAACGTATCAATATAGTCATCCGATTTCAAGGAGATTACTTTCAATCTTTCAATTCCACTCCACCACTCTTTTGATTCCAAGATTTTTCTTACCTTTTCCAGTAGCTTTGTCCAAGTAACTTGAGGTAGTAACCTTATTCATAACCTTATTCGATTCATATTTATATAGCTATCTTATTTTGTGTTGTAAAATTTTAACAACAAGAACATAGTTTGAGTGATTTCAAACTTGTTCGCAAACTAAATAGATCCTTCTTATTTGATTTTAAAAAAAACACTTCAAGACCTGTAATATATCATATTATGACAAAATCGGATTAATCATATCTTGGCTAATTAACATAATATTTAATATATATTTACTTATGATTTGATTTTATATATTTCAGGACCACCCGTAAACAACACGAGAAGATTAATCATAAGACCTCATGATTGTACGCAACACGTCATTTGACAACACGGTACTTTATGTACGCAACACGTCACTTGACAACATGGTACCATGGGTCGAGATTAATTCTGATCAATACGAATACGATGGGGTCTTTATTTATTTTATTTAAGCAACTAATTGTGGACCACTAACATCGGACTGCTAACTACGGACTAAGAAAATATTAAAAGTATATATATATATATATATATATATATATATATATATATATATATATATATATGTAACGATTACTTGAAAAGAAAATATGTTGATATATTATATATATGGTTAGGTTTGTGATATCAATCGGAGACCAAGTCGTGTTTATTACCTTCAAGGCAAAAGTGAGTATATAGTCCCACTTTTAAACTCTAAATATTTCGGGATGAGAATACATGCATTTTATGATTTACGTTATAAGTGATTAAAAATATATATTCTACGTTGAGTTGTACCACTGGCATACTTCCCTGTAGCTTGGTAACTATTATTTACATGAGGTATTGTAAACGCGAATCCTGTTGATAGATCTATCGGGCCTGACAACCCCAACCGGACTGGACGACCAGTATTCAACGGTTGCACAGTACTTCGTTTCGGTGACTACACTTGGTACGGTGTAGTAAGATTTCATAATAAAGGGAATATGCGACGTTGATTAAATGTTAAGTATGGTTATCAAGTGCTCAACAACTTAGAATATTTTTATTAAAACGTTTATATATGAAATCTTGTGGTCTATATTTATAACGCTGCCGGCATTAAACCTATATCTCACCAAATTTATGTTGATGTTTTAAGCATGTTTATTCTCAGGTGATAACTAAAAGCTTCCGCTGCAACATGTTGAATTTAAGCAAGATCTTGAGTATGCATATTTGTGTCAAAAATAAAACTGCATATCGGAGGATTTGTAATGTAAAATATGTTGGAGGTCGTATTGTTATTATCACATGTAAAGTTTGTAAGTCTAAGATTATCGCTAAACGATAATCATTATTAAGTTGTTTAAACCTTTATTTGTAATAAAAGCTATGGTTTGTATTGTAAAAACGAATGCAGTTTTTGAAGAATGTCGCATATAGAGGTCAATACCTCGCGATGAAATCATATGTTATTGTATTCGTCCTTATGGTTAAGGTCGGGTTATGACAAAAAACGTCAACATTGTACCTTCCTATACTTTGCTTACGTGGAATTGTATATTTTTTATAATTTTAAAGTGCACAATGCTACAGAGCATACTTATACATTATATTATTGCATGCCTAGTCTTAGTTTGAAACTTTGTTTCTTTATTTTATCAGATCAGATGGTGTCAGTGTCAGATGACTACAAAAAGGGTGTTTTAAATATCAATAATCAATTATTCATATTGAAGTTTGAAATTTTGTTTCTTTATTTTATCAGATCAGATGGTGTCAGTGTCAGATGACTACAAAGGGTGTTTTAAATATCAATAATCAATAATCAATTATTCATATTGAAACAAACGATGCACACTATCATGTGATTCATTGACTTTCATAATTTATAGGATCCTTTACATACTGTGACGACCCGGAAATTTTCAACCAAATTTAAACTCAATCTTTACATGTTTCTGACACGATAAGCAAAGTCTGTAATGTTGAAAGCTCAAAAACTTTGAAATGTGTTCATACATTCATTTAATCTCGACCAATTCCCGATGATTCACGAATAATTGTTTATGTTTGGATGTGCATAGATATATATTAAAACATTAACAAAGTATTAAATAATCTATTCTGAGTTTAATTATCTCAACATATAATTAATATATTGGAAAAATTTAAAAAAAACATAATATTATATATATATATATATATATATATATATATATATATATATATATATATATTAATATTAATATTAATATTAATATCGGTATTATTAAAATTAGTAGTAAAAATTATGGTTTTAGTTATTAATGAGATTATCATTTTCATTATTTTTTTTACCATTATCATTAAAATCATTATTAATATTATAAATACTATTATAAAGATAATACAAATTATTATTATTATCATTAATAATATCATATTTAAGAGTATTATTAATTACTATTTTTATTATCAGTGTTGTTAGGATTATTATTAAATATTATTATTATTATTATTATTTATATAACTATAATTATTATTAGTATTATTATTATTAATATAAATAAAAGTATATATACTAATTATTAATATTAATATTAAATAAAAAAATCAAGAAAAAAAAAAGAGCTGGAATCCGTTGAACGTACACATCGAAATTGTATTTGATTTTGTTTGTATCACTAAACTCATTACATAATCTGTAGCAAAACGTACGATTTGGTTGAATTTTGATATCTGATTATTTATTTTATATATCTGATTGAATTATTTTGTCTAAATTTTGCTACCAGTCCAAATCAAATGACATTGCAGACAAATAGATCAAATCATCCTTATTAAGCTTCAATCATATGATATCCATCATTATACAAAACTCTACTCTTCTGCAAATCGAAATTTAAAAACCAAAACCAAAAAAATAAACACGTTATCCCCTGTTCTTGACAACTTTTCCAAAATCACGAATTCGATTTAAATTTCAAATTGTATTAATGCAGTTATGTTATATATCTTCCACCTAAACTATCTGGAAAATCTCGAGGGTCAATTTATCTTATCGAGTTTGAATTTACGAGTCAAACTGTAGATTCAAAAAGTCAAAAGAGTGTGTTCATCGTAAAATTCGGATTTGTTTTTATGTTTCATGTTCAATTGATGATGGCAGAAGTTTCTAGGAAGGATTTTAAATCTTTTTCATATAGGAATCGAAGCCTAAAACGATCTACACTTCATTATCAAAGATTGAGTTCATAGCATTTTTTTTTTTAAAGAAACTGCAGCTGTTTTAAATCCTTTAAATTATTTTTGTGTCTGTCAATTAAAAACACTATGATAAATCATTTATGTTTTGATGTTACATCCTAGTTTAAACGAATTATTAGCTGTTATGATTTGGTTAAAGTTTCAATCGAATGAAACTGGGAAGGAGATGAAGTGAAACAGAGAACAGATTAAGAATATTTAGTTTAACAATTTAATCAGAGAAACATACTAGCTCAGATGGTTTGTGTGCGTGTTGGGGTAACTAATGGTCACGGGTTCGAGCCTAGATTGTTGCATCATTTTTTTTTAGCATTGTTTTGAAGGTAGTACTCTTTTCTTATTTATTATTATTATTATTATTATTATTATTATTATTGTTATTATTATTGTTATTGTTATTGTTATTGTTATTGTTATTGTTATTGTTATTGTCATTGTCATTGTCATTATTATTATTATTATTATTATTATTATTATTATTATTATTATTATTATTATTATTATTATTATTATTATTATTATTATTATTATTATTATTATTATTATTATTATTATTATTATTATTATTTTTTGTTATTATGTTAATATAAATAATAGGATTAATATTATTATCATTTTTTTTGTTTTTTTCTAAATAATATCATTAAGTAATATTAGTATTATTATTATTATTATTATTATTATTATTATTATTATTATTATTATTATTATTATTATTATTATTATTATTATTATTATTATTGTTATTTTCATTATTAACATAAGTATTATTACTAATATTATCATTTTATTATAAATATGATTATCATTATTAGTATAATTATCATTCTTACTAAAATTGTTATTTTGTTATCATTAAAAACTATCAATATTATTATTAGAATTTTTATAGTATCACTAAAATTATTATTACAACTATTAATATTAATACTAATATCATTATTTTATGATTTTTATTACTAACACAAAAATATTTTTATTTAATATATTAACATTGATAATCTATTTTTCTAAATTAATATTAAGAACTGATTTCAAATATTGAAGATAATTATATAATAAGTTTTAATACATGAGATAATACTTCAAAACATCAAAATAGGATATTTAAAATAAATGACTTAACATATACTTTAATTTGATATATATATATATATATATATATATATATATATATATATATATATATATATATATATATATATATATATATATATATATATATATATTTTAAGTATTAAAATATACAATGAAATATAGATAATAAATTAGTAATATAATAAGTATATTAATAAAATAAATATATAAACTTGTTTGATTACAATTATATGTTTTAATATATATAATTGATATAGGTTCGTGAATCCAAGGCCAACTCTGCATTGTTCAATATCGTCATATGTATTTTTACTACAAAATACAGTATTGTGAGTTTCATTACTCCCTTTTTATATATATATTTTTGGGACTGAGAATACATGCGCTGTTTTATAAATGTTTTACGAAATAGACACAAGTACTTAAAACTACATTCTATGGTTGGATTATCAAAATCGAATATCACCCTTTTTAGTCTGGTAATCTAATGTGATGACCCGGAAATTTCTGACCAAATTTAAACTTAATCTATAACGTTTTTGACACGATAAGCAAAGTCTGTAAAGCTGAATCTCAAAATTCTTGAACTATTCAAATACCCTTCAATTGTTCTCAATGATTCGCGAACAATTATATGTAAATAGATACGTATATATACTATAACTTGAAAACGTAACAAAGTGTTGAGTATATGATACTGTGCATTAAACTTATTTGGTTTGATTATCTGATTGATATATTTAACTACGGAGTTAAAAAAATTAGGCCAAACGATTGAATTAAAAGATATTTATTGAGTCTCTTAATAATTATGATATTGTTACGGGTCTCTGTTGTGAGGTCCACGTTGATTTGAGAAATCATTCCTTTTTAACGGTATTCGGAATAAATGGTAAAGTGTTTGTTTAAATAACGTAATTTGGACACATAAAATAATAAGGAATATTAACTGTTGGAATTAGATATATGAATAACTTGCGATATGTATTTTAAAACGTGTTTATTAATATTGAAAATATATATTTAACAATACGATAAAATATAATATTAACTTGGTCATAAAACGAATTGTTATTATATATATATTAACAAATAGCGAGACGATGATTTATAGAAGTAAATGACCAAAACACTCAAATGTATGAGTTGTATTTTGAGTGGTATAGTTATGGATAATTTAAGTCTATATTTTGACAAAGGTACGAGTCACGAAACGAAAAATGCAAGTTTTCTCAGCATACGAAAGGACGATCGAAAAACCGGAACCGGGACATAAGTCGAGTGACGATGTACGAATTATCAGAACAAAAATTACAAATTAACTATGCACGAGAATATAATATAATATATAATTAATTAATATAAATTATATATATTATATAATAAATTAATATGTCAACGAACTAGATTACAAAATCAGATGTGAGTTGGAACAAGATGCCATGCGATCGCATGGCATAATGCCCACAAGCCCATGCGATCGCATGGGAGGTTTGGACAGGTCTGGTGCTATAAATTGAATTTATTCACGATTTGTTTCCTCACAATTCAATTCACTCCCATCTCTGCACTCTATATTATTATTATTATTATTATTATTATTATTATTATTATTATTATTATTATTATTATTATTATTATTATTATTATTATTATTATTATTATTATTATTATTATTATTATTATTATTATTATTATTATTATTATTATTATTATTATTATTATTATTATTATTATTATTATTAATCCTATTATTATTAGTAGTATTAGTACATAAAATACTACGACGAGGCCATGAGCGGGTCACTTTTGAAATGGGTTTTCGAGCGGGATAGAGCTAAGGAAACTATGGGTTATAGCTATGAAGGTTATGGGTATTGCTTGGAGGTTATGACCATGAGTCAAAGGTCAAACCTAGTGTTTATCATCTCTGTTGTGTCTACGTACTTTCCTGCAATATTGAATCACAATATTGATACGTGAGCATTCATATCTTATCTTTTATATATTAATTGTGTATCCATGTCTAGTGCTCGAATATATATATTTATGCATGCTTGTATGCTAAATTTCGTCGTTAAATAGTTTATGATGAATCACGAATTTAATACATATATTACTGGTAAAAGGTATATGATATACGTGTTTTTGAAAAGCTAGCGAAAAATCAATAACTTTTCATTTAGAAATCGCGTAATTTCGATGAACGAATCAAAAGATATGGTCAACTGAATTATGATTGACGTTAATTGGAATTGCTTTTGAATCTGCAATTAATATTTAAACAACTTGTTTGTAAGATTGATAAATTGGATTTTTGAATATTACCAACCGAGTAAATGAATCCTTATATAAGGTACGTCTTGTTTTGTTGAACTATTGTCAAAATTAACTTTTTGAAACGACTTTGGATAACTTTTGTATGTCGATCTCGAGCATTAGGATTGTGATACACTATGATCTGACCTAGCTTGATAGACATTTATTGACCAACATATGTTCTCTAGGTTGAGATCTACGGTTATTTGATAATCCGAGTTTCGGTCACATTTTGGTGAACGACTTTATATGCTGCTAAGGTGAGTTTCATTTGCTCCCTTTTTAATTGCTTTTGCAATCTATATTTTTGGGCTGAGAATACATGTACTTTATTTTAAATGCAATGGATACAAGTACATACTAAATTCTACACCGAGTTTGAACCGAAAATCCTTTAGCTTTGGTAACTAGTAACTGCCGGTTATAAGAACTGGTGGGCGCGAGTAGTTATATATGGATCCATAGGGCTTGACATCCCCGTCTGTTCCAGGTATAGAAACCCTACCCTGAACTATAAAACAGACGTATGCTATTTGAGTTTAGTACACGTTGGTTTGCGTGTATTGTACATGTTGGTTGCATGTATGTTAAAATAGGGGTACTTATTATATAGACGTCAAAGCTTAGTTACCAGGGTGCTCAATCTTGTAGAATAATTTGATAAACGTTTCTGGATGAAACAACTGAAATCTTGTGGTCTACCTTTATATACATATTATACGAAACATTAAAACTATGAACTCACCAACCTTTGTGTTGACACTTGTTAGCATGTTTATTCTCAGGTTCCCTAGAAGTCTTCCGCTGTTTGCTTATATGTTATACAAGCTATGTGCATGGAGTCATACATGACATATTTTTCAAGGAAACGTTGCATTCACCAAATCATCACCATGTATCTTATTTTGACTGCATTGTCAACGAAAGTATTATTGTAAACCATTATTTACGGTGATTGTCTATATATAGAAATCATCAGATGTCGAAAACCTTTGATTTAAACATTCATTTATGGTGTGCCTTTTCAAAAGAATGCAATGTTTACAAAATGTATCATATAGAGGTCAAATACCTCGCAATGAAATCGATGAATGACATGTTCGTCCATATAGATTTGGAGCGATCGTCACAGTTGGTATTAGAGCGTTGGTCCTAGTGAACCAGGTCTTGCATGAGTGTGTCTAACTGATAGTTGTTAAGATGCATTAGTAAGTCTGGACTTCGACCGTGTCTGCATGTTAAAAGTTTTGCTTATCATTTCTTGTCGGAAATTACATGCTTATCATTCTTAAGCCTAGACACGTTTCCTGGATTTATTGCATACATAGTGTATAGACGAATTCATATCTTAGCATATCTATTACAGTAAACTATGTCTTACACTTTCCGAAAATTTCTCCGTAACTTATGGGATTTTGGTATTATATATACATATGTAAATTATGTATCGGAGAATACCAAACTAAATCCTATAAACTATCTCAAATCAAAATCAATTCCCTGATTATACAAGATGGATCACATATCTAGTTCAAATTCCTTTGATTTCGACAACTATTCCGATATGGAGTTTCACTCGAGCTCCGAAAGCAGTGTAACCGGAATGGATCAACCAATTAGCCATCACCTATTCTGGATGAATTGGGGATGGTTTCGTAGCCTACTTAGTCATTGGAGACAAGAAGAAGGTGATCCCTTCCATCCACCACATTGCCCTCTTGGCGAAGAACCTGAAGCACTTACCGGCGAACCTATTCGAGACACCATTTTCTCTCTCATTTCCAGAGTGTCTAGTCACGATTATATATTATCTCAAATTCTAGATCTTATTCATCCACTCGTCCGAACCGACAATCGCCCCGGTGTAATAGAATAAGTCAAAGAGCTTCGCGCTCAGGTAGTGGCTTTGGAGAATGTGGTGCAAAGATTACAAGCACCAGCAGCAGCACCGGCAGCAACAGTACCACCATCAGCAACACCAACAGTACCATCACCACCACCAACAACAACATCCGCATCCCACACCTTAACATCACAATCTGTACCTCGAACATCAACGTCATACGCACCATAGATACCAAGGAATACCAACAACAACAAACGATGAAGTATTGATTCATAACTTCATTGAAGAAATATTTTGCAGAGAATATGTAGTTTCTAAAAGTTTTAGAGATTATATATTCTAGTCCTAGTCGAAAACCAGATGAGATTAATATTACGTTAACTCATTAAATCCATGATTACATATAAGGAAAATATATATGTAGGTATATTTTCATAAAGATTGTAATTAAGAAAATTCGTTTGTACAAACTGTTAATGGTGAGAATATTTTAACGGGTAGGTAATACCCGAGAGATATATAAACTCACAATTAATATGTTACATTCTTCGATTCTGATTCAACAAATCATCAACTATACTCACTACTTTCACAACAATATATATTCTTTTATAAAAATCAAAGCAACCATCCTCATCCAAATTTGATTACATATTTTGATTTTGACAAATCAAAATCCAAGTCAAGATTTAACAAAAGACATCATTCTTAGATTCCTACATCTTTCGAAGCTATACTTTGACTTCAAAACTGTGCTAGAACATCATAGAACCCAGAAAAGTATTTGTATCATTCAAATTCCTAGAACATCATATGAATATTAACGATTACAATCTATGTTCAAATCCCTCGAAATTCCTGAAGACACTTCAAATAATGAATCATCGAGATGATGATCCAACCACATGTTACCACAGTCTTGTACCTGAAAAACCCTCGAAATTAAAGTCATAGTTTAACACGTATCCGTGTCAGACCCTTTGGCATTTATTAGCTAAAATAACTTTTCAATCCCTTTTCAAAATAGACAGTTTTGTCACCACTCCAGCAAATCACCTTCAATTGTTCATTAGAATAAGCCTTATTATAACGATTACCCCATCATCATTGTTACCGGGGAACCTTTCATATTTCACCACATTAGCAGTAAACTTATCAATAAATTCATTAATCATTAAGCCTCTTCGAAAAATCACGATAATTATTCATTGAAACTCTATCAAGTACTCATATACAACTTGTAACAACAATTATCATACCAACTACTGGGAATTAGCAAATCATTATTTTGAATTTCGTAGCAATTTTTCGCCAACAGTTATATATATACATATAACGTTTACCTTCAAGACTTACAGACTTCGAATGTGAAGTTTCTGAAAAACACCCTAAACTACGAACTAGTTCTCGAAATCTTGAAAAATGCTGATGAAGCAGCAAAAACTGTAAACGACCTTAACAGTAAAAAGTTTGATGATAAAGGATAGTGTGCTGGCAAAACTCAGAAAAAGAGAAAGTTTGGAACTGGAAAACAGATTGAGCAAAGTATGAAGGAGGCTGTGGATAAATCACAAGGACGAAACCTGCCTTCAAAGAATCCAAATGATTCAGTATCTGCTGAAGCCATTAACGAATACCTTGCTTCCGAATCTAAACCCTTGCGGACAATATTCTTCATTATTCTCTGATATTAGAAATTCTAAGATATCATCGTATCTTTCATTATAAATATCCTCCATATTTCTGGAGATAATTCCATAATCATTCTTTTCGGAAATCAATTTTCTCCTTACGATATCTGTGTTACATCATAAAAGAAACTATTTTAGTTTCTAAATTCTGAAACCTTCGAATTTAAAATATGAATATTTTTGAAGTGGTGTTGGGAGCTGAAGCATGAGTTAGTATAATATAATGACACTTGATCAACGTGATTATATTACAGTAAGTCATGTTAAGTTTCTAAATGGAACGTGATGATTCACAGATCATAACGTCATCATGTGCCATGTTACACGACTCTTACATTTTACTTAATCTCCAAACAAATCAAGAACGTATATTCTTGATAGTTCTATATTTTCCCGTAACTTCTGGTAATTTGACAAGTCAGATTGTGCTATTATCGTTTCTTTCTTAGAACATTAACTATGTTCATTCAAAACTCCATACCTATGAATTCTGGACCATTATTCGCTTGACTTAAGGTCAGGAAGAGAAAACGAAAGAATGAAGCTCCGAAATATAATGGAGAATATAAAGCCCGATAACAACCCTGAAATTACAAACCGTGTATATCAATGCGTATAGCAATATAAAGACACGGGAGAATGAAAAACACTATAACCCCAAGGTAATGGTAGAAGAAAATAACTTCCTCTGGTGGTAGATGAAAAAGAAGAATGACAGATATAAAAGTTAGGAGTATATCAAGAATCAGAAGTAGATAAAACATTTCACAATCTTTTGGAAGTATGAAATAAGGAAGAAGATGTAGGAGTGGTGAAAATAATGAAACGGAAGTGGTTAATTTATAGCGAAATATCAGACATAGCAATCGAGGCAGATTACGCATTTAATCAAAGGAAATCCTAATTTCCGCAATTACCGAAGAATCAAATCTTATTTATATTATGAAGATTTTCTATTCCTTAAATTTCGAAAATCAATCGTTACTACGTCAAGAGTTAAAACGAATCTCTATTCTTCATTTCACTCTATTACGATAACTTCCCTCATACGCTTCGAGTAATCGGATTGTTTTGTCCATATTATTCAACGGTGATAAAATTCTATTTATCAACTCATATTCGTCATGAAAACATTTTTATTGTTAGCCATGACGACCTCACTCAAATTTCGGGACGAAATTTCTTTAACGGGTAGGTACTGTGATGACCCGAAAATTTCTGACTAAATTTAAACTTAATCTATAACATTTCTGACACGATAAGCAAAGTCTGTAAAGCTGAATCTCAAAATTCTTGAACTATTCAAATACCCTTCAATTGTTCTCAACGATTCGCGAACAATTATATGTAAATAGATACATATATATACTATAACTTGAAAACGTAACAAAGTGTTGAGTATATGATACTGTGCATTAAACTTATTGGTTTGATTATCTGATTGATATATTTAACTAATTAGGCCAAACGATTGAATTAAAAGATATTTATTGAGTCTCTTAATAATTATGATATTGTTACGGGTCTCTGTTGTGAGGTCCATGTTGATTTGAGAAATCATTCTTTTTTTAACGGTGTTCGGAATAAATGGTAAAGTGTTTGTTTAAATAACGTAATTTGGACACATACAATAATAAGGAATATTAACTGTTGGAATTAGATATATGAATAACTTGCGATATGTATTTTAAAACGTGTTTATTAATATTGAAAATATATATTTAACAATACGATAAAATATAATATTAACTTGGTCATAAAACGAATTGTTACTATATATATATTAACAAATAGCGAGACGATGATTTATAGAAGTAAATGACCAAAACACTCAAATGTATGAGTTGTATTTCGAGTGGTATAGTTATGGATAATTTAAGTCTATATTTTGACAAAGGTACGAGTCACGAAACGAAAAATGCAAGTTTTCTCAGCGTACGTAAGGATGATCGAAAAACCAGAACCGGGACATAAGTCGAGTGACGATGTACGACTTATCGGAACAAAAATTACAAATTAACTATGCACGAGAATATAATATAATATAATATATAATTAATTAATATATATTATATATATTATATAATAAATTAATATGTCGACGAACTAGATTACAAAATCAGATGTGAGCTGGAACAAGATGCCATGCGATCGCATGGCATAATGCCCATAAGCCCATGCGATCGCATGAGAGGTTTGGACAGGTCTGGTGCTATAAATTGATCGAATTCACGATTTGTTTCCTCACAATTCAATTCACTCTCATCTCTGCACTCTATATTATTTATATTATTATTATTATTATTATTATTATTATTATTATTATTATTATTATTATTATTATTATTATTATTATTATTATTATTATTATTATTAATCCTATTATTATTAGTAGTATTAGTACATAAAATACTACGACGAGTGATGTGCGTAGGGGTGTATACAAAATAGTTATATTTTTATAAGGAAATACTATTAAATATGATACAATTTTACACAAGTTATTTATTTATTTATAGAGTGGATATACCTAAACCTTGCTACAACACTTATAGGCAGTGTACCTAATCGTACAGTAGTGTAGTTTTTAGTAAGTCCGGTTCGTTCCACAGGGAGACTTAAACTAGTTCAACGCTATATTAGTTTTAATTGTAAAAATACAAATATATTTATATATGTAATATAATTATTATAAAAGGGGGTTTTTACCGTTTAATGACCGGTTTGTCGATCTTAAAACTTTAGTCGCAGTTAAAACCTAATGTAAAATATTAAAAATAATTATAACTTAATTTAAAGCGTAAAGTAAATAACGATAATGAAATTGCGATAAATAAAAGTGCGATAAAATAAAATTGCGATAATTAAAAGGTACGATAAATAAAATGACAATAAATTAAAGTGCGATAATTAAAAGTGCAATTAAATACGAAATATATAAATTATGCTTATTTAAACTTCCGTAATTATGATGTTTGACGTGTTGATTTTAGTTTTATTACCATGGGTTAATTGTCCTTTGTCCTGGATTATTTAATATGTCCATCTGGTTTTTGTCCATAACAGTCCATTAGTCATAAATATAAAGTGCGAGTGTCCTCGTCAAATTATCCTTATATCCGAAGTCAAATATTCCAACTAATTGGGGACTTACAAAAAACAAGGTCTTAATACTTTGTTTAATAATTACATCAGGATATTGACTGCGTGTAACCCAAGGTTTTAATACTTTGTTAACAATTACGCCAAGTGTCCTTGTACATAATTCACCCCTGTTTTAATAAGTCTATTAACTATTAATCCATTCCCGTGTCCGGTTAAATGAACGATTATTCGTACATATAAATATCCCGCCCATCGTGTCCGATCGAGTGTATATGGTTATTTATAGGTACGTCCAATTGTAAATCTTTATATTAAATTAACAAACTATCATTTAGTTAAATAAATATAAAGCCCATTAATATCCCATAGTCTAATTTCCATAAGTGTCGTTCTTTTGTCCAAACCCCAATTATGGTACAAAGTCCAATTACCCAATCTTTAATATTTTAGACCAACATCATGATTACTTTGATTTAAATAAGCATAATAATAACTTAGCTACGAGACATTAATGAAAATAATATAAACATAACTTACAGTGGGTATTAATAGCGTAGTGGTACACGGACAGAGTTTCGACTTACAAAACCTTAAAACATTCGACTAACCTAACCTTATTATTATCACTAACTTAAAATTAAAATTACAAATTGAGATTACGACTTGGATTGATAATTGATACATATATTATGTATATAGAGTAAAAAATAGAAAAAGGTGTAAAAAATTCGATCAGAATGCACGACTTTTATAGCCCCACAATTCACTGTAGACCTTCGCGAGTGTGGATATTTTGTTCACAAAAGTTCCGCGAGTGCGGAGGTATGGAATACAGCTCATCTCTTGATTTAAACATGGGCTGCTGTATTTTTTAATATATATATATAATTTATATAATTATATATATATTATATTATATTCTTGTGCATAGTTGACTTGTAATTTTTGGTCCGTTGCGTCGCGCACTGAAAGTTGGTTCATGTCTTGGTTCCGAATTTTTGAACGTCCTTGCGTACTATTTAATATCTTGTACTTTGCGTTTTGCGTCTTGTACTCTTGTAATTTTGAGACGTTTCTCATCAATAATTTGAACCACTTTGATTGTACTTTGTACTTTTTAGCTTTTTGGTCGTTTGCGTCTTCAAATCATCGAATCTGTCTTTTGTCTTCACCTTTTATTATTTAAACGAATATCACTTGTAAATAGAACAACCTCAACTAAAAGCTTGTCTTTCTTGAGAGATAATGCTATGAAATATATGTTCGTTTTTAGCATTATCAAATATTTCCACACTTGAGCGTTGCTTGTCCTCAAGCAATATAGTCTTGAAATAAAAATACTAGAATCACTTCTTTATTCTTCACACTTTGTACATCAGTGATTTTGATTTGGCGGTATGAACAATGGTAGTAGCGATGTGGTTTATAGTCCCACATGACTTATGAAAATTTAGATCCTTAAGGAAATTGGATCTTTATGAAAACATTTGATCTTTTGAAAATTCAATCTAGCTTTTACCCTAGATAAGTTTTCCGGAATAACCCTTCACCGGTGTTGCAAAATGTTTTTGTGGGTTTGGTGGGTTTCAGATTTGAAAATTTTAGCTCAAAACTTATGGTTTTGTGTCACCCACTTGCTAACCTTGTATTGGGAAAGCAACACGTCCAGTATACTTACTCCGTATACCCCCTTTCGGTAAACTACCGTCCGGTTGTAAAGGAAAGCGTTGAACAAGCAACTGTTAAGGCAATGTCCCCTGACATGCTTTTAATTATGGTCTATAACGTGTCGGATGCAATTACTATCCTTTGTAGGAGCAATAGTAAAGCTCACCCTATAGTTTTTCGGTCTGGCACAAGGTCCTATCTTTGACCATGCTATGCAACCACCGTTCTTACGGTTGACACCCAATTTGGTTCAGGTGACCTAATGAATTCCAGGTGAATTCCTAGAATTTTACGTTCAATGGTAATGAACGCATTAAAAATGGGTTTTCAGAAAACAAATCAGTTTGTAATTTTGATCAAAATATTTTCTCGTTCAAGCTCGAGTTTAGATATCATCGAATTCCATGAGTTTGAATTCTCAATCTTTAAGAGTCAATCCCAAGGATTGAGTAATATCAGTCTTAAAAGCTGATTTTTGATCTTTTAAGGAGATTATCCTTTCTGGGGGTCTGATTTATTAGTCTTATCAAGCTAATTTGCACGGCGTCCTCCCCATTTTACGAGACAGATCCTCTCATGGTTAGGATAAGTCTGATCACTTGGCGACCCTGTTTGATGCTGAGGTCCGTGGATTTCCTGCTGATTTTAGTAATGACTTTTCTAGATTTTTCGTCAACCTACAGCTGGTCTGGACGACAACTTCCTGACCTAAATCAAGAAGTGCGTTTCTTTTTCGGAAGACTTTACTTCCTTTTAATGATGGAATTGATTCATCGTGTAGATCCATCTTTCTTTCAAATATATTACAGTTTTCTTGGTAAAATGGTTAGTTTTGTCCAAAACAAAAGTATCTTTGTACAAAATATGTGATATATGTTTTAAAGAACTTGGTAAATTTTTCCCACACTCGGCTTTTATTTTCCTTTCTTTGCCTTTTTATTGTCCTCTATTCCATTTTAAATGAATTCTAACATTTTGGGTTGTTTCTCAATTTATGTTCTTTCCGAGGTAACAATAATTTCGGTGTTGACACCTAGTTTTATCGTTCATAAATATGTATAAACATGATTTTGAATTCATTTATTTGAAAATTTTGAAAATTTTTACTAGAATTGGGTAGTTAGTATATAAGACTAGGGCTGTTCTTTATTATCAGAGAGCACTAGATTCTAATACAACTACTGCGTTACTAGTATTTTTAATGGTAACCAAGTGTATAAGTCTAAAAATTTTAAAAATTCGAAAGAATTTAACCCCTTCCCACACTTAAGATCTTGCAATGCCCTCATTTGCAAGAAATCAGTACAATTTAAATTATTGAGGGTGATTAGCGTAGAAAAATAATTAAATTTTACCAAAGTTTCCAAACGTATTGGCGTTTGTTTGTTGAATGATAAATGGTGCACATCATTTGTTCATTCCTGCAGTTGTTATTTCATATATTTTGCATCTTGTCGTCAAAATTTGTTGCTTTTGCTGAACTTAATGCCATTCTTTGAAAATGCGCTGTTTTACCCTGTGTTGTACATGAGATAAACTACAAACATATATATACATATTTTTGAAGTTGGGTATATCAACCCACATTCATAAATTAGTAAAAATTTAATAAGAAAAGTTAGAAAATTATAAAAACTATTAAAGTATCAAAAGAAATGTTAAAAGTATAAAATTACAAGTTACCAAATAAATAAAAATAAACAAAAAAAAAAAAATCAGGGTTGATAAGGATTGTGCCAGTAGGGATTCCATTCATAGCCGTATGCACTGTAGAATGCTTGAGCTGGATCATATGTAGGGTATGGTGGTCGGGTCTGTATAGTCCAGGGAGGAAATACGGGCATTGGAGTCTCAATGTAAGCTGCATTTATGTGTGCACGATGACTTATGATTTGGTTTTGATGATACTGCCAATCTTGAAATGCTCGTTGTCTAGCCATTTCGTACTCATGATGAGCCATAAAAAGTTGCATTTCTGTCATCTCATTCCCCCCTCCCGCGTTACCTTGCTGCTGATCTCTTTCGACCTGTGGATGCGAGCCATCATATGGTGCTGCAGCGTTATGTTTTTTCTTTAAAACCTTAGCACCATGATATACTTTCAAACCAATTGTATCACGGGGTTCCGGTGCTACAATTATTAATCCCCCCGACTTCTATCGACACCGAGATACTCAGCAATTAAAGTAACAAAGATACCACCTCCGATTATACCATTAGGCCGTATACTCTTAACTATAGCTGATAAATAATAACCCCCAAAATAAGGTATACTCACAGCGCTCTGTGGGTCTCGAATACACATGAGATAAAATAAATCATTCTCATTTATTTTCTCTTTGTTCTTACCTCGCTGTGTAATCGAGTTTTCTAAGAACCTATGGATTACTCTTAGCTCAGCTCTATAAATATCAGTATAAGAGTTATTCCCCCCACGAAATTGGTTATGCCTAGTCATTCTACTCCATACACCATTCATATCAAAATTCTCATCAACTCTCCTACCCTCAACTATCAACCTTTGACAATCAGCAGATGCTAGTTCCTCAGGCGTATATATACACAAAGCCTGAGCCATGTCTAGTAGAGACATAAGGCGCATCACACCTCCTAATAAAAATCTAATAAAACTACGATCGGTTAAGGTAGATACCCGATCATTTATTTCAATACTACATAATAACTCCACACACCATTCTCTATATACACACCTACGTATATTAAACAAACGTTCCCAATCAGTAAAAGTAGAATTACCATACCTTTGTATAAGTAATTCTCTGATTGGACCGGCCAATCCAACTGTTTCTAACGGTTCCCAATCTATGACTCTAGGTACTTTAACAACATTAGACTGAAGTGTGTGCAGGTTCCTCTGGTATTTTGGATATTCTATCCAATGTCGATCAAACCTTAAATTAGGATGTAAATCTGCCAATTCTATATTTGAATATGGAATGTATTGATGTGGTAGATCTTGTCTATATAGGTCGTTAATCTCCTGTTCTTCTGCATTCTCAGGAGGAGCATTCTGAGCCTGAGATGCGGATGAAGATTCACCCCTTTCAGTCTGCAAAACACATTAAACACAATTTTTTTGCATTCAAATATGCATTAGTGTTAGCAAAATCATAAACCAAAACAATCATAATGACATGTTTAATCCATATTAAACTTTATACACATTTTCATAATATTAACATTTCTACACTTTTACAAATGAACATATATGAGAATGTATACAATGTTCTTTAGTTTTTATCTCAAATAACATGTCAAAATAATCATTACTAGTAATTAAACAAGTTCCAAATGGCATTCATATCAATTAAATTGAGTTCATGCATTTTTGACTCAAAAAGTCCACTTTAATTCTTGAAAATCATATTTAGGATCAAAGTTTTGATCATTTAGCAACCTAAATATGTTACACTACTCAATTTACTATAAACTAACAACAAAATTCGGTCATAACCTGTTTATATCAAAAAGCCCCAATTTTGCTCAAGAACACAAACCCTAGATTACTCAAAATTTGAAGTTTAAGGCTTCTAATCATGTTAAATAGCATCAATCTAGGTTATACAAGCATAATATACAATCAATTTAAGCACAATTACACTAAAAATATCAAAATCAAATTAGGTATATTTTTGTTCAAGAACACTAATAATTCGAATTAAAGAGTGTTTAGGTGTAGAAATTACCGATTTCCTTGAAAAACTTCTTGGTAGCATCCTTCTCAACATGATTTTAGCAAAAAATTTGATGTTTATCGGTGAAAAATCGCAATTTTGGGAGTGATTTTGTGGGTTTTTCGCAGAAAAAATGAGATGGGGTGTGTGGAAACTGGCCTGTTCGACCAGTTTATCTGGTCTGGGATTCCAGACCTCCGCGAGTGCGGATGTGGAACCCACAGAGTACCGCGAGTGCGGTTTTTTTTTTTAAACTTTAATAATAAATTAATTTATGGAGTAATTTAAAATTTTGTTTTCCTTTTTATTTAGGACGAGGTTGTTTCGGTACGTTGACCTAGTCCATCCCTCGACAAAATTTTAAAATTTTGTCATTTTAAAGCGTTGTTTTAAAAGCAAAGATTTTTGGGTTTTTTTAATGTTTTTGGCATACTTTAATTCAATAAGATTAAAAATAATGATAATAAAAGTTCTCGTCCCTCCCTTGGGTAGAGCAATTTCGGTTCAACGACCTAGTTTTCAACTCACGACGAATTTTAAAAATCATATTTTTAACTTAACGAAATAAAGTATATTTTTGTTTTTAAATTCACACCAAACTTAAATTTAAAATGCATAAAATTAAAAATTCATATTATTAAAAATTCACATCAAACTTTTATTATATTTTTGTTTTTAAAAACATACAAACTTATATAAAAAAATATTAAATTTTCAAATATTTACAAACTTAAATATATTGATTTTAAAAAGTTTACAATATTAGTTTAATATTTATTAATTTTAAAAATATGGTAAAAATTAAAAAAAAAATCTTTTTGGTTTTTTTATCCCACTTTAATTAGTCAAATATTATCAAAAATATACGCCCCTCTTTTCGGTAAAGTAATTTCGGCTATATTACCTAGTTTTACTCCTGACGAATTTTTGAAATATTTTTGGGTTGATTGATTAAAGATGTTTATACCTTAAGAATAAACGGTAAATTTCGCAGTGATGTAATAAATTTTTGTATGATATCAATAATTTCGGTTGCAAAACCTAATTTTATTGAGTATCAATTTAATACTTTATAGCGAACAATTTAGCGTTTATTATCAAAAGGTTAAAAGCAATAAAATAAAAATAAAAACTGTACATACTTACTTGTGAGATAGAATTCTCAGTGACCTACTTTAGCCCACTCATAAGATAGTCGGACTAATTGGTTTTCCATAGCTACGTAGGCGTAACCTCGAGCATTCAATGATTTTTCTTCTAAACATATGAACGGTCCATCTCTGCATAAAGTAACAAATTCGGTATTGGAATATGTCTGATTCGTCGAGCATTTTCCTTCGTGTGACCATTTTCCGCATTTATGACATCTTTCAAGGTGTCGTGCTCTTCTTTTCGCTGCAGATTTTGATTTTCCTTTACCAAATTGTAACTTATTATTTTCGTTCCTGGATTATTTTCTTACTCCATCTAATTTGGCTCTTATTACTGATACCAGGTCACTCGGGAGTGTGTCATTATTACGTTTAGTGATCAAAGCGTGTAGCATTAGACCATGATTTAGTTCACAGGAAGTCTTCATCTCGTAAAACCTAAAAAAAATAAAAATTCAGAATGGGGGGAGAAGACTAGTTCTTTAGGGTCTGCTAGGGAAAGACCATTCAGATTCCATTCTCGGAAACTACATGAAAACAGAACATCTAACTCTAACAGAAATACATATTACCCTTAAAAAGACTTGATTCTCCCCACACTTAGTTAGCTGTGGTGTCGAAATTGTGATTAACTTCATCTTCAACTTCCATTGGATTATTTATGTAATGTTTAACTCTGTGACCATTAACTTTAAATTCAATCCCATTTGAATTTATTAATTCTACCGTTCCGTACGGGAAAACTCTTTTGACTATGAATGGTCCAGACCATCTTGATTTCAATTTTCCAGGAAATAGCTTGAATCGTGAATTGAAAAGAAGAACTCTGTCTCCTTCTTTAAATTCTTTTGAACTTCTGATTCTTTTATCATGCCATTTCTTCGTTCTTTCTTTATAGATTAACGAATTTTCGTATGCTTCATGTCTTAATTCTTCTAATTCGTTTAGTTGACTTAATCGTAGACGTCCGGCTTCATGTAAATCAAGATTACATGTCTTAAAAGCCCAAAATACTTTGTGTTCAATTTCTACTGGAAGATGACATGCTTTTCTGTAAACGAGTTTGAAAGGTGTGGTTCCAATTGGAGTTTTGTAGGCTGTTCTAAAAGCCCAGAGTGCATCCTCCAATTTCATGGACCATTCCTTCGGATTTGATCCTACGGTTTTCTCTAGAATACATTTTAAAACTCGGTTGGTATTTTCAACTTGTCCACTTGTTTGTGGATGATAAGCAGTGGAGATTTTATGAGTTACTCCATATCTTTTGAGAACTTTCTCAAGTTGATTATTACAAAAATGAGTACCCCGATCACTTATTAAAGCTTTCGGTGTTCCAAACCTAGCAAAAAGACGTTTTGAAAAATTGACTGTAACTTGTGCATCGTTAGTTGAGAGAGCTTGTGCTTCCGCCCATTTAGATACATAATCAATGGCAACGAGAATGTAGAGATTATTATGAGATTTTGGAAATGGACCCATAAAGTCAATACCCCAAATGTCAAATACTTCACATACTTGAATGACATTTTGTGGCATTTCATCAAGTTGACTTATTTTTCCGGCCCTTTGACAAGCATCACAGGATTTGTAAAGAAGGTGTGCGTCTTTGAAAATTGTAGGCCAATAGAATCCGGCATCGAAAACTTTTCTTGCTGTGAGTTGAGGCCCATAATGCCCTCCTGTTGGTCCTGTGTGACAATGGTTTAAGATTTGACTAGCTTCTTCTCCGAATACACATCGGCGTATTATTCCATCGGGACAACTTTTAAACAAATGTGGATCTTCCCTGAAATAGTGTTTTATATCACTAAAGAATTTCTTTCGTTTTTGGTACGACAATCCTTTTTCAAGGAATTCACATACTAAGTAGTTTGCATAGTCTGCAAACCATGTAATTTCATTATAATCTATCTTCAATAGATATTCATCAGGAAAGTTGTCTTGTATGGTCGATTCATTCAGAACTTCTAATTCAGGATTTTCAAGTCGAGAAAGATGATCAGCAGCGAGATTTTCTGCTCCCTTTTTATCTCGGATTTCAATATCGAACTCTTGTAAGAGTAAGATCCAACGGATTAATCTTGGTTTAGCATCTTGTTTCGAAAATAGGTATCTAAGAGCAGAATGGTCGGTATAGACCACCGTTTTAGCAAGAACGAGATATGAACGAAATTTGTCGAAAGCAAAGAAAATAGCAAGGAGTTCTTTTTCAGTAGTTGTGTAATTCGTTTGTGCTCCTTGTAACGTCTTACTAGCATAATATATAGGTTGAAATCGTTTTTAATCCTTTGACCTAAAACGGCTCCCATTGCAAAATCACTTGCATCGCACATTAGTTCAAACGGTAGATTCCAATTTGGATTTATCATGATCGGTGCATTAGTGAGTTTCTCTTTAAGAATATTAAAAGATTTGATGCATTTCTCCCAATTAAGAACTAGATTTGATTGTTCGCATCTAATAAGCATTCGTTCAAGATTAACTAGACATGTTTCAAATGTATCACCAAAGACTGAAAAATCATCCATGAAAACTTTCATGCATTCTTCTATCATGTCATGAAAAATCGCCATCATGTACCTTTGAAAGGTTGCAGGGGCGTTGCAAAGTCCAAATGGCATGCGTTTATAAGCAAAAGTACCATAAGGGCACGTGAATGTGGTTTTCTCTTGATCTTCGGGTGCTATTGGAATTTGAAAATATCCGGAAAACCCGTCAAGAAAACAATAGTAACTGTTTCCAGCTAATCTTTCCAACATTTGATCAATGAAAGGTAAGGGAAAGTGATCTTTTCTGGTGGCGTCATTTAATTTTCTATAATCAATACAAACACGCCATCCTGTTACAGTCCTAGTAGGAATAAGCTCATTTTTTTCATTCGTGATGACAGTCATGCCACCCTTCTTAGGTACGCATTGAACTGGGCTTACCCATGGACTATCAGAAATTGGATAAATTAAACCTGCATCTAGCAGTTTAATTATTTCTTTCTTAACAACATCTTGCATATTTGGATTTAGTCTTCGTTGGCGTTGCACATAGATTTTATGACCTTCTTCCATAAGGATTTTATGTGTGCAATACGAAGGACTTATGCCTTTAATGTCATGAATCTTCCATGCAATAGCTGGTTTATGAGCTTTTAACACAGAAATTAGTTGAGATTTTTCATTTTCAGTAAGAGAAGACGATATTATTACAGGTAATTCAGATTCACCATGTAAATAAGCATATTCCAAATGGTTTGGAAGCAGCTTTAACTCTAATGTCGGTGGTTCTTCTATCGATGATTTGTATCGATATCTGTCTTATTCTTTTAGCATTTGAATTTCTTCTGTTGTTGGTTCATATACATTAGCCATGAGTGTAGCTAATATTTCAGTTTCATCAATTAGTTCAGTTCCTTCTCCTAAAGAACATTATTCTATTCCTTGTAATTCTGGAAATTCTTCTAACAATTCTGCATGTGAATCTATAGTTTGAATATAATAAAATGTATCATCTGCAGATTGTGGTTGTTGCATTGCTCGATCAACTGAAAAGGTAACACTCTCGTCCTCTATACTTAAGGTCAGTTTCTTACCGAACACGTCTATTATTGCTTTGGCCGTGTTTAAGAATGGTCTTCCTAATATGAGAGGAACTCGAGAATCTTCTTCCATATCCAGAATAACAAAATCTACTGGAAATACTAAAGTACCAACTTTAACTAGCATGTTTTCCATTATCCCTCTAGGATATTTTACTGATCGATCGGCTAGTTGTATACTTATTCGCGTTAGTTTCAATTCTCCAAGGTATAGTTTAGCGTATAGTGAATACGGCATTAAATTTATACTAGCACCTAAGTCTGCCAATGCTTCTATTGAACTTAGACTACCCAGAAAACATGGAATTGTGAAACTTCCTGGATCTGATAATTTTTCTGGTATCTTATTCAACAGCACTGCAGAACAATTAGCATTCATAGTAACAGCCGAGAGTTCTTCCATTTTCTTTCTATTCGTGATTAGATCTTTCAAGAATTTAGCATATCTAGGCATTCCTGAAATCACATCAATGAAAGGAAGATTGACATTTATTTGTTTAAACATATCCAAGAATTTGGATTGCTCGGCTTCAAGTCTCTCTTTTCTCATTTTACTCGGGTAAGGAAGCGGTGGTTGGTATGGTTTAACATAAGGTTTAGCCTTAACTGTGTTATCTTCATTATCCTTTTCAACTACCGGTTCTGTTTCCTTTTCTTGATCAGATTGTGGTTCTTGTGGAGTAGGAACAGAATCATCAGAAATTACAGGTATTTCAGGTGGTTTAAGTGTAATACCACTTCTCGTGGTAATGGCTTTAGCTGTTTCATTTCGGGGGTTAGCATTTGTATCACTAGGTAAACTTCCCGGTTTTCTTTCACCTATCTACCTTGCTAGGTTACTTACTTCTTATTCCAGATTTTGGATAGAAGCTTGTTGATTTCTAAATGCTTGAGCATTTTGTTCATTCGTTTGTTTCTGAGATGTGAAAAATTGAGTTTGAGAATCAACTAGCTTTGACATCATATCTTCAAAATTTGGCTTTTTATCATCGGTTTGTGGTGGTTTATTTTGAAAAATAGGTCTTTGCTGATTGTAAGTATTATTGGATACTTGTTGATTGCTAGGACCTTGTTGGTTGTTATATGGAACATTTCGGTTATAATTCTGATTTTGATTGTAGATTGGTTTTGGCGGTTGATAATTATTCTGATAATTATTTCCAGGCTTTTGGTTCATGTATGAAACATTCTCTCTTTGTTCCATTGTTAGTTCAATACTGAGACAATCTTTTGTCAAATGTGGTCCTCCACACTGCTCACAACTAATTCTTATTGAATGAATATCTTTAGTCATCTTTTCCATTCGTCTCTTGACAACATCTATCTTTGCGGAAATGGAATCTATGTCATGGCTAGAATCGGCTCTAGCTGCTTTAGATGATCTAACGATATCTTTTTCTTGGTGCCACTCATGTGAGTGGGAAGTAGTGTTATCAATAATTGTGTAAGCATCAGTTGCGGTTTTCTTCATAATGGAACCACTAACTGCTATATCGATGTCTTTCCTTGTAGTGATGTCGCATCTTTGGTAGAATATTTGTACTATTTGACATGTGTCTAAACCATGTTGCGGACATCCTCTCAATAACTTTCCAAATCTTGTCCACGCCTCATACAGAGTTTCATTTGGCTTTTGTGTGAACGTAACAATTTCTCCTTGAAGTCTTACGGCTTTAGATGCAGGAAAGAATTGTTTAAGAAAATTTTCAACTAAAACGTCCCATGTATCAATCGCCCCTTCAGGTAACGATTCTAACCAATCTTTGGCTTCTCCCTTTAAAGTCCAGGGAAATAACATGAGATATATCTGTTCATCCTCCACTTCTCTTATTTTGAATAAAGTACAGATTCTATTAAAAGTACGAAGATGTTCATTTAGATCTTCCTTCGGTGCACCACTAAATTGGCATTGATTAGTTACCATGTGTAGGATTTGTCCTTTGATTTCATAATCTGGCGCATTAATGTCAGGTTGAGTAATTGCGTGACCTTGGCCAGTGCGTTTAGCTCTCATTCGGTCTTCCATACTTAGAGGTTCCAGATTCTCCATGATTGAATTTGTTGAATTTGAATCACTATAGGATTCTGATTTAATGGTTGGTTCCTCGACAATCTCTATTTGATTGATTGGTGGTTCCGGAGGAAATATTAATGGTTCAGGATCTCTGAATTGTCCCTGAATATTCTCCGGATTCTCAATTGTGAGGTCGGGTTCAAAAAATGGATTATCAGAAATTTGAATTGGAATACTTGGTCGACTGGATGACGATTCTAAGGTGGTGAACGTTTTGCTCGGTGCATTCACTGAATATCTTATTAGTTATAAAAATAAAAATTATATAAGTTATCAAATTAATAGACCTTTCTGATTTTGTTCACGTTTCGAATAGCCAATAAATGTAGCAGGGAGCCAGAACCCTTTAAATCGGAAGCCCACAACTTGCCACTAACAAATCCAACTATTACTACGAACCAGAAAATTTTGGATGTCTATCAATTTAACCGCTTAAAATAATTTTTCGTTGAAATTTAAAGAAATTTTAGAGAAGAAATAGAAAATTCTATGTCCTAAAATCTAGAGCGGCGAAAAATAAGAAAGAAAAAAAATGCGTCGAAAAACGTCGAAAAATAAAAGGTAGAAAGATAATAAAAAGAACGTAGCGAGTCGAAACTAAAAAAGGAACTAAAAACTAAGAATTAAAAGTTACGTTTAAAAATATTAAAGCTTAAAAGGAATACTATATCCAAAACGGCAATAACTTAAAAAGTACTAAAATATAAAAACGGCGTCGCAAAATTCTAAAGCACCTAAATCTTAGTCTAAAGAAAAGGCACTTAAGGGATTTTACGGCAAAGCCTAAAATCTAGAAATAAAAATAACTATGGCAAAAACTATGACTTAAAACTAAATACGAGCGAAAAATAAATATTACGCTAAAACAAATAAAAAGATACAAAATATAAAAATAAACTTAAAGTTGTAAAAAGTACAATTTTTATAAAAATATAATTTTTAAATTAATATTTTATAAAAGTATTAATTTTATAAGTAATAAAACTAATTAAAACCTAAAAATACAAATTTAATTAACTAAAACTAATTAATATTTTAATTAAATCCTAATTAATAATAATAATAAATTAAACAACCCTAATTTCGTAATTAATGCTGCAGTATTTGACCTGTCAGAAACCTCCGCGAGTGCGGATGTCAACTGGCAAAAAGTACCACGAGTGCGGATACCTCAGGTTCAGATCAGATGCAGTTCGAATTTTGCAGGCTCAGTTTGTTTTATTAATTTTTTTTTTTACTTTTTATTTTAATTTTCTGTTTTATAAAATATTTATATAAAATAAATAAAAACTTATAATTTGAAAAATAGAAATAGAATTACTTTATAATTTTATATATTTTAAACAAATTCTTAAAAATATATAGACATTTTTTTTATATTTTTGTATTTTTAATATTTAAAACGTATTTTTACAAAAATAAACTAAAACTTAATAATTTTTTTTTTATATATAACGTTGCGCTTTCGGCGTTTAATTCTCCCCGGCAGCGGCGCCAAAAATACTTGATGTGCGTAGGGGTGTATACAAAATAGTTATATTTTTACAAGGAAATACTATTAAATATGATACAATTTTACACAAGTTATTTATTTATTTATAGAGTGGATATACCTAAACCTTGCTATAACACTTATAGGCAGTGTACCTAATCGTACAGTAGTGTAGTTTTTAGTAAGTCCGGTTCGTTCCACAGGGAGACTTAAACTAGTTCAACGCTATATTAGTTTTAATTATAAAAATACAAATATATTTATATAAGTAATATAATTATTATAAAAGGGGGTTTTTACCGTTTAATGACCGGTTTGTCGATCTTAAAACTTTAGTCGCAGTTAAAACCTAATGTAAAATATTAAAAATAATTATAACTTAATTTAAAGCGTAAAGTAAATAACGATAATGAAATTGCGATAAATAAAAGTGCGATAAAATAAAATTGCGATAATTAAAAGGTACGATAAATATAATGACAATAAATTAAAGTGCGATAATTAAAAGTGCAATTAAATATGAAATATATAAATTATGCTTATTTAAACTTCCGTAATCATGATGTTTGACGTGTTGATTTTAGTTTTATTACCATGGGTTAATTGTCCTTTGTCCTGGATTATTTAATATGTCCGTCTGGTTTTTGTCCATAACAGTCCATCAGTCATAAATATAAAGTGCGAGTGTCCTCGTCAAATTATCCTTATATCCAAAGTCAAATATTCCAACTAATTGGGGACTTAAACTGTAACAAGGTCTTAATACTTTGTTTAATAATTACATCAGGATATTGACTGCGTGTAACCCAAGGTTTTAATACTTTGTTAACAATTACGCCAAGTGTCCTTGTACATAATTCACCCCTGTTTTAATAAGTCTATTAACTATTAATCCATTCCCGTGTCCGGTTAAATGAACGATTATTCGTACATATAAATATCCCGCCCATCGTGTCCGATCGAGTGTATATGGTTATTTATAGGTACGTCCAATTGTAAATCTTTATATTAAATTAACAAACTATCATTTAGTTAAACAAATATAAAGCCCATTAATAGCCCATAGTATAATTTCCACAAGTGTCGTTCTTTTGTCCAAACCCCAATTATGGTACAAAGTCCAATTACCCAATCTTTAATATTTTAGCCCAACATCATGATTACTTCGATTTAAATAAGCATAATAATAACTTAGCTACGAGACATTAATGAAAATAATATAAACATAACTTACAGTGGGTATTAATAGCGTAGTGGTACACGGACAGAGTTCCGACTTACAAAACCTTAAAACATTCGACTAACCCAACCTTATTATTATCACTAACTTAAAATTAAAATTACAAATTGAGATTACGACTTGGATTGATAATTGATACATATATTATGTATATAGAGTAAAAAATAGAAAAAGGTGTAAAAAAATTCGATCAGAATGCGCGACTTTTATAGCCCCACAATTCACTGTAGACCTCCGCGAGTGCGGATATTTTGTTCACAAAAGTTCCGCGAGTGCGGAGGTATGGAATACAGCTCATATCTTGATTTAAACGTGGGCTGCTGTATTTTTTAATTTATATATAATATATATATATATATATATATATATATATATATATATATATATATATATATATATATATATATATATATATATATATATATATAATTTATATAATTATATATATATATATATATATTATATTATATTCTTGTGCATAGTTGACTTGTAATTTTTGGTCCTTTGCGTCGCGCACTGAAAGTTGGTTCATGTCTCGATTCCGAATTTTCGAACGTCCTTGCGTACTATTTAATATCTTGTACTTTGCGTTTTGCGTCTTGTACTCTTGTAATTTTGAGACGTTTCTCATCAATAATTTGAACCACTTTGATTGTACTTTGTACTTTTTAGCTTTTTGGTCGTTTGCGTCTTCAAATCGTCGAATCTGTCTTTTGTCTTCACCTTTTATTATTTAAACGAATATCACTTGTAAATAGAACAATCTCAACTAAAAGCTTGTCTTTCTTGAGAGATAATGCTATGAAATATATGTTCGTTTTTTAGCATTATCAACGAGGCCATGAGCGGGTCACTTTTGAAATGGGTTTTCGAGCGGGATAGAGCTAAGGAAACTATGGGTTATAGCTATGAAGGTTATGGGTATTGCTTGGAGGTTATGACCATGAGTCAAAGGTCAAACCTAGTGTTTATCATCTCTGTTGTGTCTACGTACTTTCCTGCAATATTGAATCACAATATTGATACGTGAGCATTCATATCTTATCTTTTATATATTAATTGTGTATCCATGTCTAGTGCTCGAGTATATATATTTATGCATGCTTGTATGCTAAATTTCATCGTTAAACAGTTTATGATGAATCACGAATTTAATACATATATTACTGGTAAAAGGTATATGATATACATGTCTTTGGAAAGCTAGCGAAAAATCAATAACTTTTCATTTAGAAATCGCGTAATTTCGATGAACGAATCAAAAGATATGGTCAACTGAATTATGATTGACGTTAATTGAAATTGCTTTTGAATCTGCAATTAATATTTAAACAACTTGTTTGTAAGATTGATAAATTGGATTTTTGAATATTACCAACCGAGTAAATGAATCCTTATATAAGGTACGTCTCGTTTTGTTGAACTACTGTCAAAATTAACTTTTTGAAACGACTTTGGATAACTTTTGTATGTCGATCTCGAGCATTATGATTGTGATACACTATGACCTGAACTAGCTTGATAGACATTTATTGACCAACATATGTTCTCTAGGTTGAGATCTACGGTTATTTGGTAATCCGAGTTTCGGTCACATTTTGGTGAACGACTTTATATGCTGCTAAGGTGAGTTTCATTTGCTCCCTTTTTAATTGCTTTTGCAATCTATATTTTTGGGCTGAGAATACATGCACTTTATTTTAAACGCAATGGATACAAGTACATACTAAATTCTACACCGAGTTTGAACCGAAAATTCCTTAGCTTTGGTAACTAGTAACTGCCGGTTATAAGAACTGGTGGGCGCGAGTAGTTATATATGGATCCATAGGGCTTGACATCCCCGTCTGTTCCAGGTATAGAAACCCTAGCCTGAACTATAAAATAGACGTATGCTATTTGAGTTTAGTACACGTTGGTTTGCGTGTATTGTACATGTTGGTTGCATGTATGTTAAAATAGGGGTACTTATTATATAGACGTTAAAGCTTAGTTACCAGGGTGCTCAATCTTGTAGAATAATTTAATAAACGTTTATGGATGAAACAACTGAAATCTTGTGGTCTACCTTTATATACATATTATGCGAAACATTAAAACTATGAACTCACCAACCTTTGTGTGACGACCCGGAAATTTTCGACCAAATTTAAACTTTAATCTTTATATTATTCAGACACGATAAGCAAAGTTTGTTAAGTTAAATCTCAAGAATTTTAAACTGTGTTCATACATTCATTATAACCTCGACCAAATTCTGACGATTCACGAACCGTTATATATAAATAGATATGTATATGTATATATATATTATAACTTGAGAATATTAATAAAGTATTAAACGTATAATACTTTACACGAACGTATTTGTTTCAATATGATTTTCGACGAAAAAAAAATATATTAAATGATTGAATTATCAGAAACATTGAATTATGATTACAAGTCTCTGTTGAGAGGTCCACTATGATTTGAGAAAATCTATTCCTCTTAACGATATTCAGAATAATTTGTAAAGCAATTTATAAATAAAAACAAAAAGTGTCATTTACGAAAGTTAGACAAAAGTTAGCGGAGAATTGGTTACCATAATATTCTATTAATCTATTTTCAAATGTACAAAGACGTTTTCAGTTTAAAAAGAACTTTATTATTAAAACGTATATAACTTTTATAAATATCTAGAATCACTTTTGACAACTCATTACTTAACCAGTATAATAAATATAACGATATTTATATTTTATTTCATTAAATATATATAACGATTTAAATTAATATTATATATATTTATACGCGTATTATACATACATAGTTTTTTATACTTTTACTATACTTTAATTTTACCTTTACTTTACTTTTACTTTACTTTACTTTAACTTTAATAATTCATACTTTAATAATTCACTTTAATAATTCATACTTTAATAATTCACTTTAATAATTCATACTTTAATAATTCACTTTAATAATTCATACTTTAATAATTCACTTTAATAATTCATACTTTAATAATTCATACTTTAATAATTCACTTTAATAATTCATACTTTAATAATTCACTTTTATAATTCAAAAATCTATTATAAATAGAATTCAATAGGTTTCATTATTTTATAGAAACTTGAAAATATATTTCTCTAAACTCTCTCAATTGATATATATATATATATATATATATTTGCTCTGTATTATTTCAAGATATTATTAGTATACATAAAATATTACGACGGAGTGCTGTCCGAGTGATTTCAAAATAGTTTTTTTGAATGAGTCGAAGCTAAGGAAATTATGGGTTATAGCTATGGAGGTGATGGGTATGGTTCATGGGTATGCTCGTCAGGTCAATCTAGTGTTTATCATCTCCGTTGCGTCTACGTACTTTCCTGCAATATTGAATCTCAATATTGATACGTTCGTGAATCAGAGGCCAACCTTGCACTTATTAAATGACGTTATATGTATTTTTACTACGAAATACAGTATTGTGAGTTTCATTTGCTCCCTTTTATATATATTTTTGGGACTGAGAATACATGCGCTGTTTTTATAAATGTTTTATGAAATAGGCACAAGTACTAAAACTAATTCTACGTGGGTTTAAACCAGAAATATACCCTTAGCTTGGTAACATTAAACTACTTGTCTATGTACGGTAAGCGCGAATCCTAAAGATAGATCTATCGGGCTTAACACCCCCATCCTGTAGGCTGCACTAGACATAAGAGCTAGTGGGCGGATGTTTAGTACTTCGAGGATTATTTATAGACTTGCAAGTGTACATATCCATCTTTGGAAAGATGACTTATTATATTATTGTTAAGGTTGGTTACTGAGGCCTCAACATAAGCAGAACGGTTTTATACACTTGCGAGTGTACATATATTTATAAACGGAAATCTTGTGGTCTATTAATATATTGAAATGATTGTTATGATAAACCTGTGAACTCACCAACCTTTTGGTTGACACTTTAAAGCATGTTTATTCTCAGGTATTAAAGAAATCTTCCGCTGTGCATTAGCTCATTTTAAGGATATTACTTGGAGTCATTCATGGCATATTTTGAAAGACGTTGCATTCGAGTCATTGAGTTCATCAAGATTATTATTAAGCCAATTATAGTTGGATGTATTATGAAATGGTGTGCATGCCGTCAACTTTCGTTGTAAAAAAAGTTTGTCTTTTAAAAACGAATGCAATGTTTGTAAAATGTATCATATAGAGGTCAAATACCTCGCGATGTAATCAACTATTGTGAATCGTTTATAATGTATATGAACGGGTCCTTTCAGTTGGTATCAGAGCGGTGGTCTTAGCGAACCAGGTCTGCATTAGTGTGTCGAACTGATAGTCGGTAGGATGCATTAGTGAGTCTGGACTTCGACCGTGTCTGCATTTCAAAAGTTTTGCTCATCATTCTTGTCGGAAATTACCTGCTTATCATTCTTAGTCTAGACACATCTTATTGTATTGATTGCATGAATAGTGTATAGACAAAATTCATATCTTAGCGTATCTGCTAATTCATATCTTAGCGTATCTGTTACTGTAAACTTTGCCTGACATATTCCGTAAATTCCTCCGTAATCTACGAAACCTTTTGCTCTATATAATTAGAATACCACCCGATAGCCGAAAAATCATTTCATATCGAAAAATTCTTTATTCAATCGTACGAAATGGAATTCGTCATTAGTTCAAGTCCCTCAGATTCCGAAATGGGATCCCACTCAAGTTCCGAAAGCAGTGTGACCGGAATGGATCAACCAATTAGTCATCATCTATTCTGGATGAATTGGGGATGGGTTCGTAGCCTCCTTAATCATTGGAGACAAGAAGAAGGTGATCCCTTCCATCCACCACATTGCCCTCTTGGCGAAGAACCTGAAGCACTTACCGGCGAACCTATCCGAAACAGCATTTTCTCTCTTATTTCTAGAGTATCTCGTCACGATTACATACTACACCAAATTCTAGATTTTATTTATCTGATCGTCCGAACCGACAATCACCCCGGTGTAATAGAAGAAGTCAACGAGCTTCGCGCTCGGGTAGTGGCTTTGGAGAATATGGTGCAAAGGTTACAAACACCAGCAGCAGCACCAGCAGCATAAACAGTACCACCATCAGCAACACCAACAGTACCATCACCACCACCAACAACAACATCCACATCCCACACCGCAACATCACAATATGTATCTCAAACATCAACGTCATACGCCCTGTAAATATCCAGGAATATCAACAACAACAAACGATGTAGTATTAATTCATAAACTTCATTGAAGAGATATCTCTGCGGCAGTTATGTAATCTCCAAAATCTTAGAGATTATTTAATTCTGACCTCAAATCGGATGAGTGAACGGAGATGGTAGAATAGAAACTTTGATCGAAAATGGTGTACGATTTACAAGCTAGAATTGTTTTACCAACAGCATCAACAGGACCGTAGCATCATCAACACAGTCAGTGCCGTCAGTATCGTCAGAATCAACAGCACCTGTAACATCACAAACTCTGTTAGTTCAAGAATCATTGTGGACATCATTACGAATCAACAACAAATATATTGTATCAACGAGTTATGAAGTATTAACTCATTTCCAATCGAAAGATTTATATGTATATTTTATATGTATAAATTTTTAAACCATAATAAATCTTCCCGTACTAAGCTATTATGTGTGAATCTTAACTACTCAGTTAATTCATATTACAAATATGCAATGATGTACGTCCTTCGTCCGCAACTTAACCATCGTTAATTACAATCTCTGTCTCAATTCAATAAAAAATCCAATTTATAATAAATCAAGTGTATTATTTGAATATATGTTTGATTTTACGCTTTCATCATCGATGTACTCGAAACTTTTCAAATAACATCATTCGTACCTTGCGAAGTTCACAAGAATTTCACGAAAACCAACAAATAACAAAGTAATGATTCATAATTTCAATATTATTGAAGAAATACTTATGCAATTTATAAAGTTTTAGGGATTACTCAAATCTAGTTCCAACCATAAAACAAATGAGTTTAATTTAATATTAACTCATTAAATCTATATTACATCTAAAGAAAATATACACATATATTTTCATAAAGACTGTAATAAACTTCTTTTGTACAAAATATTAATTGTGAAATTTTTTTTTAACGGGTAGGTAATACCCGAGAGATATATAAATTCACAATTAATATATTACATTTTTCGAAACTGATTCAGCAATCATCAACTATACTCCCTACTTTCACAACAATATCCATTTTTCATATAAATCAAAACAATCATACTCATTCAAATTCAATTACATATTCTGATTTTGAAATCGCATGATTCAATTCGAAATATAACCAGTATCATCACTCTTAGATTCCTATATCTTTCAAAGCTATACTTTGACTTCAAAACTGTGTTAGAACATCATATGTATTAACGATTACAATATGTGCTCATACCCTTCGAAATTCCTGAAGACACTTCAACTAAGGAACAATCGAGATGATGATCCAACCACATGTTACCCACAGTTATACACCTGAAAAACTCTCAAAACCCAAGTCATAGTTTGACACGTATCCGTGTTAGACCCTTTGGGATTTACTAGCTAAAATAACTTTTCAATTCCGTTTCAAAACAGACAGTTTTGTCACAGCTCCAGCAAGTCATCTTCGACTTCTCAATCAAAACAATCTTATTATAACCTCGATAGATACGTTGCCCTTTTGCCAACGTTACCGGGGAATCGTTTATATTCACCACATTAACAATAAACTTACCAACAACTTCATTGATCTTTGACTTTCCAAAAAAAAAAAATCATTATAATTATCGAAACCCTATCATATACTCATTCGTACCTTATAACAAGAATTGCCATACCAATTATTGAGAATCAGCAATCAGTATTTTAAAACCTCGCAGCATGTCTACATCAACAATTACATATACACAAAACGTCTACCTCCAAGACTTACATTCTTTGAATGAGAAATTTCTGAAAAACACCCTAAACTGTGAACCAGTTCTCAAAATTTTGAAAAATGCTGATGAAGCAGCAAAAACTGTAAACGACCTTAACAGTAAAAAGTTGGATGATAAAGGATAGTATATTGGCAAAGCTCAGAAAAAGAGAAGCTTTGGAACTGGAAAACGGATTGAGCAAAGTATGAATGAGGCTGTGGACAAATCACAAAGGCTGAACCTGCCTTCAAGGAATCCAAATGATTCAGTACTTGCTGAAGTCATTAACGAATACCTTGCTCCTGACTCTAAACCCTTGCGGACAATATCCTTCATCATCCTCTGATATTAGACATTTTAAGATATCATCGTATCTTTCATTATAAATATCATCCATACTTCTGAAGATATTTTTATAATTATTCTTATCTGAAATCATTTACCTCTTCGCGCTATCTATATTATATCATAAAAGAAACTATTTTAGTTTCTAAATTCTGAAACATTCGAGTTTAAAATAGGAATATTCTTGAAGAAGTGTTGGGAGCTGAAGCATGAGTTAGTATAATATAATGACACTTGATCAACGTGATTATATTACAGTAATTCATGCTGAGTTTCTAAATGAAATATGATGATTCACAGATCATAATGTCATCATGTGCTATGTTACACGACTCTTGTATTCTCTTTGATCTCTAAATATCAAGAAAATATTTCTTGATGATTCGGCCTTTTCCGAGGTATTCTGGTAATTTGACAAGTCAAGATCGTGTCATTACAATTTCCTTCCTAGAACATTAACAATGTTCATTCCGAAATTTATATCTGCGAATTCTGGACCATTACAAGCGGCGCTTAATCGCAAGAAGAAGAAACGGAAGGACAAAGCTCCGAACTAGAAATGGGAGTATAAATCATAGCAAATAGAAGAGAGCATTAACTGTGGATGACAATGATTATAGAAGAAGCAAGGACTTTGAAATATAAGGGAAGATATAAAACCCAACAACAACCCAGAAATCACAAACCGTATATATCAATTCATATAGCAATATAAAGACACGGGAGAACTAAAAACACTATAAAACCAAGAGTATAGTAGAAGTAAATATATTCTTCCGGAGGCAGATGAAAAAGAAGAGCGACAGATATGAAAGTGAGGAGTATATCAAGAATCAGCACTGGATGAAGCATATTGACAAATACTTTAAAATATGAGTTGAGAAGGTGTGAGTTGTAAGAAAACAAATGAGGTGGATTTATAGTGAAATATCCGATAGAGAAATCAAAATGGATTATCGCATTAATTCGAAGAGGATCATAATTTCCTTAATCGCCGAATAATCAAATCCAATATAGATTACAAAGATTTTCTTTTCGGAGATCAATCGTGATGACGTCAAAAGATACGACGAATCACTATTATCTTATTTCATTCATTTACGATAACTTCACTCATACGCTTCGAGTAATCGAATTATTTTATCCATTCTTCTTGAACATGATAAAACTCTATAATCGTTATAATAACATTCTCATTGTTAGTCATGACGACCTCTATCAAATTTCGGAGACGAAATTTCTTTAACGGGTAGGTACTGTGACGACCCGGAAATTTCCGACCAAATTTAAACTTTAATCTTTATATTATTCAGACACGATAAGCAAAGTTTGTTAAGTTAAATCTCAAGAATTTTAAACTGTGTTCATACATTCATTATAACCTCGACCAAATTCCGACGATTCACGAACCGTTATATATAAATAGATATGTATATGTATATATATATTATAACTTGAGAATATTAATAAAGTATTAAACGTATAATACTTTACACGAACGTATTTGTTTCAATATGATTTTCGACGAAAAAAAAATATTAAATGATTGAATTATCAGAAACATTGAATTATGATTACAAGTCTCTGTTGAGAGGTCCACTATGATTTGAGAAAATCTATTCCTCTTAACGATATTCAGAATAATTTGTAAAGCTATTTATAAATAAAAACAAAAAGTGTCATTTACGAAAGTTAGACAAAAGTTAGTGGAGAATTGGTTTTCATAATATTCTATTAATCTATTTTCAAACGTACAAAGACGTTTTCAGTTTAAAAAGAACTTTATTATTAAAACGTATATAACTTTTATAAATATCTAGAATCACTTTTGACAACTCATTACTTAACCAGTATAATAAATATAACGATATTTATATTTTATTTCATTAAATATATATAACGATTTAAATTAATATTATATATATTTATACGCGTATTATACATACATAGTTTTTTATACTTTTACTATACTTTAACTTTACCTTTACTTTACTTTTACTTTACTTTAACTTTAATAATTCATACTTTAATAATTCACTTTAATAATTCATATTTTAATAATTCACTTTAATAATTCATACTTTAATAATTCACTTTAATAATTCATACTTTAATAATTTACTTTAATAATTCATACTTTAATAATTCACTTTAATAATTCATACTTTAATAATTCACTTTTATAATTCAAAAATCTATTATAAATAGAATTCAATAGGTTTCATTATTTCATAGAAACTTGAAAATATATTTCTCTAAACTCTCTCAATTGATATATATATATATATATATATATATATATATATATATATATATATATATATATATTTGCTCTATATTATTTCAAGATATTATTAGTATACATAAAATATTACGACGGAGTGCTGTCCGAGTGATTTCAAAATAGTTTTTTTGAATGAGTCGAAGCTAAGAAAATTATGGGTTATAGCTATGGAGGTGATGGGTATGGTTCATGGGTATGCTCGTGAGGTCAATCTAGTGTTTATCATCTCCGTTGCGTCTACGTACTTTCCTGCAATATTGAATCTCAATATTGATACGTTCGTGAATCCGAGGCCAACCTTGCACTTATTAAATGACGTTATATGTATTTTTACTACGAAATACAGTATTGTGAGTTTCATTTGCTCCCTTTTATATATATTTTTGGGACTGAGAATACATGCGCTGTTTTTATAAATGTTTTATGAAATAGGCACAAGTACTAAAACTAATTCTACGTGGGTTTAAACCAGAAATATACCCTTAGCTTGGTAACATTAAACTACTTGTCTATGTACGGTAAGCGCGAATCCTAAAGATAGATCTATCGGGCTTAACACCCCCATCCTGTAGGCTGCACTAGACATAAGAGCTAGTGGGCGGATGTTTAGTACTTCGAGGATTATTTATAGACTTGCGAGTGTACATATCCATCTTTGGAAAGATGACTTATTATATTATTGTTAAGGTTGGTTACTGAGGCCTCAACATAAGCAGAACGGTTTTATACACTTGCGAGTGTACATATATTTATAAACGGAAATCTTGTGGTCTATTAATATATTGAAATGATTGTTATGATAAACCTATGAACTCACCAACCTTTTGGTTGACACTTTAAAGCATGTTTATTCTCAGGTATTAAAGAAATCTTCCGCTGTGCATTAGCTCATTTTAAGGATATTACTTGGAGTCATTCATGGCATATTTTGAAAGACGTTGCATTCGAGTCATTGAGTTCATCAAGATTATTATTAAGCCAATTATAGTTGGATGTATTATGAAATGGTGTGCATGCCGTCAACTTTCGTTGTAAAGAAAGTTTGTCTTTTAAAAACGAATGCAATGTTTGTAAAATGTATCATATAGAGGTCAAATACCTCGCGATGTAATCAACTATTGTGAATCGTTTATAATGTATATGAACGGGTCCTTTCACTTTGTGTTGACACTTGTTAGTATGTTTATTCTCAGGTTCCCTAGAAGTCTTCCGCTGTTTGCTTATATGTTATACAAGCTATGTGCATGGAGTCATACATGGCATATTTTTCAAGGAAACGTTGCATTCACCAAATCATCACCAGGTATCTTATTTTGACTGCATTGTCAACGAAAGTATTATTGTAAACCATTATTTATGGTGATTGTCTATATATAAAAATCATCAGATGTCGAAAACCTTTGATTTAAACATTCATTTATGGTGTGCCTTTTTAAAAGAATGCAATGTTTACAAAATGTATCATATAGAGGTCAAATACCTCTCAATGAAATCGATGAATGACGTGTTCGTCCATATGGATTTGGAGCGATCGTCACATCTAAGAATTAGGGAACAGAAACACTAATTGACGTGAATCCTAAAGATAGATCTATTGGGCCTAACAAACCCCATCCGGTTTACGGATGCTTTAGTACTTCGATTTTATCATGTCCGATGAGAGTCCCGGAATGATGGGGATATTCTAGACGCGTTCTGTTAATGTCGATTACCAGGTGTTCACCATATGAATGATTTTTATCTCTATGCAGTTTATGAAAAATGCCTGATATGAGATGTATTTTTAATTCGCGGGTTACGCGTGTTATTTTGTACTCAGATTACGTGTACAATTATATATCTAGAAATCTTGTGGTCTATTAAAATGATGAAAATAATTGTCTATGATAAAATAATGAACTCACCAACCTTTTGGTTGACACTTGAAAGCATGTTTATTCTCAGGTATTAAAGAAATCTTTCGCTGTGCATTAGCTCATTTTAAAGATATTACTTGGAGTCATTCATGACATATTTCAAAAGACGTTGCATTCGAGTCGTTGAGTTCATCAAGATTATTATTAAGTAAATGACAGATTAGGTCATTTATAGGTTGGATATTATAAAATGGTATGCATGTCGTCAACATTCGATGTAAAGAAAGTTTGTTTTTTAAAAAACGAATGCAATGTTTGTAAAATGTATCATATAGAGGTCAAATACCTCGCGATGTAATTGTGACGACCCGGGAATTTCTGACCAAATTTAAACTTAATCTTTATATAGTTTTGACACGATAAGCAAAGTCAATTAAACCGAGTCTCAAAATTTTTGAACTGTTTCATGAAATCATTTGACCTTCGACCAGTTCCGACGATTCACGAACAATTAATTGTAACTTGATATGTGTATATACACATATAAATAATAATTAGAAATATAATTTTAAATATTGTATGTTGTTGTTATCAAAATTTATCTATGTAAAATAAAACAAAATATAATAATAATTATTATTTAAAACATATCTATAAATAAAGTATAATAAAAATAAATATTAAATGATTGTAATACTCGTTTGATGTTTCGATTGATATTAAGCAAGTTAAATTCAAACTTATGTAATTTTAAAATAAACGGTGATACGAGAATGAGTTCTATAAAGTTTAGGCTTATTAAAAATGTATTTAGGAACTATTTGATAAATTTCAACACTTTTTATATTTTATCCAGAAATGAGAGGGACAGTTGATGTAATTTTTATTTAACAAATTAAGGATCGAATTTTATACCATAATGACCAAAATAAATAAATAAAGTTAATTTAAAAATATGGAATTTTTCTGAACACTTTTATCCGCCACTGATTTTGCACGATACACAGTCCGTTGAAACTGTCGGTAAGATAAATCCAATTATTCAGGCTGCTTAAATATTGTTTCATTCTTACATGTTGTAAATTTGATTTTTATATTATAACTTTAACTACAACTTGCACACTGTCCATTATTCCATCCGTGAATTAGGAATTGGATTCCTATTGACTTATAGTCCGAATAATATATAACTTTTGAATTCCATATTTATTATATTATAATAATATTACTATTTATGTACTGTAACATAAAGATGATATCAATCATCTCACTCTATATAAATATGTATATTTACACTGTGATATAGATAGACAGAGATATGATAACCAAAAACCACCTTCCATCATCTCCTAACACCCGAAAGCCATCACCACGTCACCTTCGGCCAACTCACCATCACTATGTCGATCTTGATGTTGCTGCGTTTCTTCCTTGTAACTATGAAATCACCACACTAAACCACCTTTATTTCCATTTAGGTTTCTACAACCACCCGCCATCCACGTTGACCATCATTTATGACCAACAAACATTAACCCACATCAAACCATCACGTTTATCGTCTTCATCAAATCCATATCCCTACGGTTCCTACTACTATAACCTTATATGTTTTTAAGTCAAAACCCACATAGAAACCGAACCTTCATTCTTCTTCATGAACCCACAAACCGTAATGAACGACTACCATCGTACCTTATGATATTTGTTTATGTTTTAGAATTTCTGTTTGAACCAAACCAATAAACCACCATCATAGATGCTTCGCTACTATTTCTGTTTCAGCTGAAAAATAGTCCGAACCCACCACCTTCATGATCAACCACCACTCGCCACCACCATCCTCTCTCTCATCTCTCTCTCTCTCTACTTCACCATATTTTCCTTATTTATCAATTCCAATATTGCGTGAACCATATCATCTCCTGCAAACCACCTCGCTAACATCCACCTGCAAGTATTCGAAAATCATCATAAGACTGCTGCATTTGCTCGACTATTACTTGTGTTTCTGTTTCTTTCTATTTTTGAAACCACCATCACACAACTCATCCAACTGCTGTTGTACAACTTCTGTGAACGTTTCTGTTTTAAAACCATCGCAACACACCACTTAAAAACCACCTACGACTACTACCTTGTTACTATTTCTATTTTTATTTTTTTAGCTCGTTGCCAACTTCTGTCTTCTGATTGAACGAAACCAGGAAATCAACAAACTAATTTACTCATTGTTTTCTATTTCTATTATGATTCCACTTTTGATCATTAACATGAAACCTGACGATGAGGGGCTGCTATGATAACGATGATGATTATGAAAGTGACGATCATGATGGAGACGAGGGGATGATGATGTTATGATTATGATGTTAATTGGAATGATGGATGAGTTATGATTGAAGATGATAAAGATCGAGCTGTTTCCCTTTATCTTTTTGATCGTACCCCACCCAACACAATACCTTCCAGTTTCTTTTTTTATTATTCTCACGATTCATACAATAAACCTATATGTTTTTGGGCTAAGTAATTTAAGTGTTGGGCCGTGGACATTCAGATGGGCCAAGGGATCACTTAATAGGGTGGGCCGTTTTCTGTTGGGCCGAATACTTGTGTTTCGTGTTGGGCCAGATTATTTATAGATGACGGATTAAATATATTTGGGATAGGAGATATAACAGAAAAACATAATTGGAGGAATGGTTTGAGTGTTTGTGGTTATTCGAGAGCTCGCGGGTTCGAGCCCCGGTTGGGGCTTTTCCTTTTTAGAAAAAGTTTTTGAGGTAGTTCTCTTCATTAAAATTATTATTATTATTGTTATTATTATTATTAATATAAATTATTATTGTTATTGTTATTATTAATAAGTATTAGTGATATTATTGGTATTATTAACTATTATTATTATTAGTATTATTATTATTATTAATATTAACATGATTATGAGTATTATGAATATTATAAAGTTTTATAAATATATAGATTAAAGATTTTGAATAATATTATTTTTGTCATTATTAGTAGTAATATCGTTATTAGTATTATTAACATAAGCACTATTATTATTAATATTACCATTATCATTATTAGTATTGTTATTATTAAAAATTATTATTTTTACATCTATATTATTATTAAAAAGAATCATTATTAGTAAAACTATCATTTTTATCATTTTTATATCTAATTATTGGTATATTATCTTTACTTTAATAGTATTATAATTACTAATTTTACAAACAAAAGAGATTTATATATAAAAAGTATATTACATACTATATTTTTATATGAAATATTATTAACTATAATAATAACTAAATTACATATAGTGTATAAAAATATTTTAAGATATTATATGTAATAATAAACACATATATATAAATATAAATATTGAATTCAATACATTATATATATATATATATATATATATATATATATATATATATATATATATATACATATATATAACAATAAGTTACAATTTAATAATATATTATAATAAATATATATACAACTTATTTCAATTACAATTATATGTATTAATATATATACAAATGATATAGGTTCATGAATCCAAGGTCAACCCTGCATTGTTCAGTTGTTCAATGCCGTCATATGTATTTTTACTACAAAATACAGTATTGTGAGTTTCATTACTCCCTTTTTAAATGCTTTTGCAATATATATTTTTGGGACAGAGAATACATGCGCTTTTATAAATGTTTTACAAAATAAACACAAGTAATCAAAACTACATTATATGGTTGAATGATCGAAGCCGAATATGCCCCTTTTACTTGGTAACCTAAGAATTAGTAAACCAGTCTACTAATTGACGCGAATCCTAAAGATAGATCTATTTGGCCTAACGAACCCCATCCGTTGTAGCGGATGCTTTAGTACTTTGATGTTGTTATATCATGTCTGAAGGATTTCCCGGAATGATAGGGGATATTCTTATATGCATCTTGTTAATGTCGGTTACAAGGTGTTCACCATATGAATGATTATTTTTGTCTCTATGCATGAGACGTATATTTATGAGAAATGAAAATCTTGTGGTCTATTAAAATGATGAAAATGAATGATTATGATAAACTAATGAACTAACCAACATTTTGGTTGACACTTTAAACCATGTTTATTCTCAGGTGTTAAAGAAATCTTCCGCTGTGGATTTGCTCATTTTAAAGATATTACTTGGAGTCATTCATGACATATTTCAAAAGACGTTGCATTCAAGTCGTTGAGTTCAGTAGAGATTATTATTAAGTAAATGACAGATTAGGTCATTTATAGTGGATATAATATGAAATGGTATGCATGCCGTCAACTTTCGATGTAATAAAAGTCTGTCTTTTAAAAACGAATGCAATGTTTGTAAAATGTATCATATAGAGGTCAAATACCTCGAGATGTAATCAACTATTGTGAATTGTTTATAATGTATATGAACGGGTCCTTTCAGTTGGTATCAGAGCGATGGTCTTAGCTGAAATGTCCCGTTCATATTGATTATAAACGTTCCATATTAATTAATTTCGTTGCGAGGTTTTGACCTCTATATGAGACGTTTTTCAAAGACTGCATTCATTTTTAAAACAACCATAACCTTTATTTATCAATAAAGGTTTTAAAAACATTACGTAGATTATCAAATAATGATAATCTAAAATATACTGTTTACACACGACCATTACATAATGGTTTACAATAGAAATATATTACATCGACATATGTTTCTTGAATGTAGTTTTTACACAATATCATACAAACATGGACTCCAAATCTTGTCCTTATTTTAGTATGCAACAACGGAAGCTCTTAATATTCACCTGAGAATAAACATGCTTTAAACATCAACAAAAAGGTTCGTGATTTATAGGTTTAACCTATATATATCAAATCGTAACAATAGACCACAAGATTTCATATTTCAATACACATCCCATACATAGAGATAAAAATCATTCATATGGTGAACACCTGGTAACCGACATTAACAAGATGCATATATAAGAATATCCCCATCATTCCGGGACACCCTTCGGATATGATATAAATTTTGAAGTACTAAAGTATCCGGTACTTTGGATGGGGTTTGTTCGGCCCAATAGATCTATCTTTAGGATTCGCGTCAATTAGGGTGTCTGTTCCCTAATTCTTAGATTACCAGACTTAATAAAAAGGGGCATATTCGATTTCAATAATTCAACCATAGAATGTAGTTTCACGTACTTGTGTCTATTTTGTAAATCATTTATAAAACCTGCATGTATTCACATCCCAAAAATATTAGATTTTAAAAGTGGGACTATAACTCACTTTCACAGATTTTTACTTCGTCGGGAAGTAAGACTTGGTCACTGGTCGATTCACGAACCTATAACAAATATGTACATATATATCAAAGTATGTTCAAAATATATTTACAACATTTTTAATACGTTTTACTGTTTTAAGTTTATTAAGTCAGCTGTACTTGTTAGTAACCTACAACTAGTTGTCCATAATTAGATGTACAGAAATAAATAGATATATATTATCTTGAATCAATCCACGACCCAGTGTATACACGTCTCAGGCTAGATCACAACTCAAAGTATATATATTTTTGGAATCAACCTCAACCTTGTATAGCTAACTCCAACATTACTGCATATAGAGTGTCTATGGTTGTTCCAAATAATATATATACATGGGTCGATATGATATGTCAAAACATTTGCATACGTGTCTATGGTATCCCAAGATTACATAATATATTAGAATACATGTATAATACAATATAAGTTAGCTAGGATATTATTTGTATAGATTTGTTAAACATTTCCCGTAGCTAAAAAGATCAAAAATATCCAATCTTGTTTTACCCATAACTTCTTCATTTTAAATCCGTTTTGAGTGAATCAAATTGCTATGGTTTTATATTGAACTCTAATTTAAGAATCCAAACATAAAAAGTATAGGTTTATAGTCGGAAATTTAAGTTACATGTCAATTACTAAAGAGGTAGTCATTTCTGTCGAAAGAACGACATCTTGATGACCATTTTGAAAAACATACTTTCACTTTGAGTTTAATCAAGATTTTTGGATATAGTTTCATGTTCATATTAAAAATCATTTTCCCAGAAGAACAACTTTTAAATCAAAGTTTATCATAGTTTTTAATTATCCAAACCAAAACAGCCCCCGGTTTCACTACGACGGCGTATATCCGATTTTATGGTGTTCATCGTGTTTCCAGGTTTTAAATCATTAAGTTAGCGTATCATATAGATATAGAACATGTGTTTAATTGATTTTAAAAGTCAAGTTAGAAGGATTAACTTTTGTTTGCAAACAAGTTTAGAATTAACTAAACTATGTTCTAGTGATTACAAGTTTAAACCTTCGAATAAGATAGCTTTATATGTATGAATAGAATGATGTTATGAACATCATTACTACCTCAAGTTTTCTGGATAAAACTACTGGAAATGAAAAAAATGGATCTAGCTTCAAAGGATCCTTGGATGGCTTGAAAGTTCTTGAAGCAGAATCATGACACGAAAACAAGTTCAAGTAAGATTTCCACTCGAAATAAGATTGTTATAGTTATAGAAATTGAATCAAAGTTTGAATATGAATATTACCTTGAATTAGAAAGATAACCTACTGTAAATAACAAAGGTTCCTTGATCTTAAATGATTACTTGGAATGGATTAGAAAGCTTGGAAGTAAACTTGCTAACTTGGTAGTATTCTTGATTTTTATGAAACTATACTTATGGAATTTATGAAGAACACTTAGAACTTGAAGATGGAACTTGAGAGAGATCAATTAGATGAAGAAAATTGAAGAATAAAAGTGTTTTTAGGTGTTTTTGGTCATTGGTATATGGATTAGATATAAAGGATATGTAATTTTGTTTTCATGTAACTAAGTCATGAATGATTACTAATATTTTTGTAATTTTATGAGATATTTCATGCTAGTTGCGAAATGATGGTTCCAACATGTGTTAGGTGACTCACATGGGCTGTTAAGGGATGATAATTGGAGTGTATATACCAATAGTACATACATCTAAAAGCTGTGTATTGTACGAGTACGAATACGGGTGCATACGAGTAGAATTGTTGATGAAACTGAATGAGGATGTAATTGTAAGCATTTTTGTTAAGTAGAAGTACTTTGATATGTGTCTTGAAGTCTTTCAAAAGTGTAAGAATACATATCAAAACAAAACATGTATATACATTCTAATGGAGTCGTTAAGTCTTCGTTAGTCGTTACATGTAAGTGTTGTTTTGAAACCGTTAAGTTAACGATCTCAATTAATGTTGTTAACCCAATGTTTATTATATCAAATGAGATGTTAAATTATTATATTATCATGATATTATGATGTATAAATATCTTTTAATATGATATATACATTAAAATATCGTTACAACGATAATCGTTACATATAAGTCTCGTTTTGTAATTCTTGAGTTAGTAGTCTTGTTTTTACATATGTAGTTCATTGTTAACACACTTAATGATATATTTAAATATCATTTTATCATGTTAAATATAGTGTATCAATATCTTAATATGATACATATGTATTTAGTAGACGTTATCATAACGATAATCGTTATATATATATCATTTCGAGTTTCTTAACTTAGTAATCTCATTTCTTATGTATATCACACATTGTTAATATATTTAGTGAGATACTTACACATCATAATCTTATGTCAACCATATATATATGTCTATATATACCACAACATGTAGTTTTTATAATTTTGTAACGTTCGTGAATCGCCGGTCAACTTGGGTGATACATTGTCTATATGAAACATATTTCATTTAATCAAGTCTTAACAAGTTTGATTGCTTAACACGTTGGAAACATTTAGTCATGTAAATATCAATCTCAATTAATATATATAAACATGGAAAAGTTCGGGTCACTACAGTACCTACCCGTTAAATAAATTTCGTCCCGAAATTTTAAGCTGTTGAAGGTGTTGACAAATCTTCTGGAAATAGATGCGGGTATTTCTTCTTCATCTGATCTTCACACTCCCAGGTGAACTCGGGTCCTCTACGAGCATTCTATCGAACCTTAACAATCGGTATCTTGTTTTGCTTTAGTCTCTTAACCTCACGATCCATTATTTCGACGGGTTCTTCAATGAATTGAAGTTTTTCATTGATTTTGATTTCGTCCAACGGAATAGTGAGATCTTCTTTAGCAAAACATTTCTTCAAATTCGAGAAGTGGAAAGTGTTATGTACAGCCGCGAGTTGTTGAGGTAGCTCCAGTTGGTAAGCTACTGGTCCGACACGATCTATAATCTTGAATGGTCCAATGTACCTTGGATTTAGTTTCCCCCGTTTACCAAATCGAATAACGCCTTTCTAAGGTGAAACCTTAAGCATGACCATTTCTCCAATTTCAAACTCTATATCTTTTTTTTTACTGTCCGCGTAGCTCTTTTGTCGACTCTGGGCGGTTTTCAATCGTTGTTGAATTTGGATGATTTTCTCGGTAGTTTCTTGTATTATCTCCGGACCCGTAATCTGTCTATCCCCCACTTCATTCCAACAAATCGGAGACCTGCACTTTCTACCATAAAGTGCCTCAAATAGCGCCATCTCAATACTAGAATGATAACTGTTGTTGTAGGAAAATTCTGCTAACGGTAGGTGTCGATCCCAACTGTTTCCGAAATCAATAACACACGCTCGTAGCATTTCTTCAAGTGTTTATATCGTCCTTTCACTCTGCCCATCAGTTTGTGGATGATAGGCAGTACTCATGTCTAGACGAGTCCCCAATGCTTGTTGCAACGTCTGCCAGAACCTTGAAACAAATCTACCATCCCCATCAGAGATAATAGTGACGGGTATTCCATGTCTGGAAACAACCTCCTTCAAATACAATCGAGCCAACTTCTCTATTTTGTCATCTTCTCTCATTGACAGGAAGTGTGCTGACTTGGTGAGACGATCAACTATTACCCAAATAGTATCATAACCACTTGCAGTCCTTGGCAATTTAGTAATGAAATCCATGGTAATGTTTTCCCATTTCCATTCTGGGATTTCAGGTTGTTGTTGTAGTAGACCTGATGGTTTCTGATGTTCAGCTTTGACCTTAGAACACGTCAAACATTCTCCTACATATTTAGCAATATCGGCTTTCATACCTGGCCACTAAAAGTGTTTCTTAATGAAATGTCCCGTTCTTATTGATTAAAAACGTTCCATATTAATTGATTTCGTTGCGAGGTTTTGACCTCTATATGAGACGTTTTTCAAAGACTGCATTCATTTTTAAACAAACCATAACCTTTATTTCATCAATAAAGGTTTAAAAAGCTTTACGTAGATTATCAAATAATGATAATCTAAAATATCCTGTTTACACACGACCATTACATATTGGTTTACAATACAAATATGTTACAACAAAATAAGTTTCTTGAATGCAGTTTTTACACAATATCATACAAGCATGGACTCCAAATCTTGTCCTTATTTAAGTATGCGACAGCGGAAGCTCTTAATAATCACCTGAGAATAAACATGCTTAAAACGTCAACAAAAATGTTGGTGAGTTATAGGTTTAACCTATATATATCAAATCGTAATAATAGACCACAAGATTTCATATTTCAATATGCATCCCATACATAGAGATAAAAATCATTCATATGGTGAACACCTGGTAACCGACAATAACAAGATGCATATATAAGAATATCCCCATCATTCCGGGACACCCTTCGGATATGATATAAATTTCGAAGTACTAAAGCATCCGGTACTTTGGATGGGGTTTGTTAGGCCCAATAGATCTATCTTTAGGATTCGCGTCAATTAGGGTGTCTGTTCCCTAATTCTTAGATTACCAGACTTAATAAAAAGGGGCATATTCGATTTCGATAATTCAACCATAGAATGTAGTTTCACGTACTTGTGTCTATTTTGTAAATCATTTATAAAACCTGCATGTATTCTCATCCCAAAAATATTAGATTTTAAAAGTGGGACTATAACTCACTTTCACAGATTTTTACTTCGTCGGGAAGTAAGACTTGGCCACTGGTTGATTCACGAACCTATAACAATATATACATATATATCAAAGTATGTTCAAAATATATTTACAACACTTTTAATATATTTTGATGTTTTAAGTTTATTAAGTCAGCTGTCCTCGTTAGTAACCTACAACTAGTTGTCCACAGTTAGATGTACAGAAATAAATCGATAAATATTATCTTGAATCAATCCACGACCCAGTGTATACGTATCTCAGTATTGATCACAACTCAAACTATATATATTTTGGAATCAACCTCAACCCTGTATAGCTAACTCCAACATTCACATATAGAGTGTCTATGGTTGTTCCGAAATATATATAGATGTGTCGACATGATAGGTCGAAACATTGTATACGTGTCTATGGTATCTCAAGATTACATAATATATAATACAAGTTGATTAAGTTATGGTTGGAATAGATTTGTTACCAATTTTAACGTAGCTAAAATGAGAAAAATTATCCAATCTTGTTTTACCCATAACTTCTTCATTTTAAATCCGTTTTGAGTGAATCAAATTGCTATGGTTTCATATTGAACTCTATTTTATGAATCTAAACAAAAAAAGTATAGGTTTCTAGTCGGAAAAATAAGTTACAAGTCGTTTTTGTAAAGGTAGTCATTTCAGTCGAAAGAACGACGTCTAGATGACCATTTTAGAAAACATACTTCCACTTTGAGTTTAACCATAATTTTTGGATATAGTTTCATGTTCATAATAAAAATCATTTTCTCAGAATAACAACTTTTAAATCAAAGTTTATCATATTTTTTAATTAACTAACCCAAAACAGCCCGCGGTGTTACTACGACGGCGTAAATCCGGTTTTACGGTGTTTTTCGTGTTTCCAGGTTTTAAATCATTAAGTTAGCATATCATATAGATATAGAACATGTGTTTAGTTGATTTTAAAAGTCAAGTTAGAAGGATTAACTTTTGTTTGCGAACAAGTTTAGAATTAACTAAACTATGTTCTAGTGATTACAAGTTTAAACCTTCGAATAAGATAGCTTTATATGTATGAATCGAATGATGTTATGAACATCATTACTACCTTAAGTTCCTTGGATGAACCTACTAGAAAAGAGAAAAATGGATCTAGCTTCAATGGATCCTTGGATGGCTCAAAGTTCTTGAAGCAAAATCATGACACGAAAACAAGTTCAAGTAAGATCATCACTTGAAATAAGATTGTTATAGTTATAGAAATTGAACCAAAGTTTGAATATGATTATTACCTTGTATTAGAATGATAACCTACTGTAAGAAACAAAGATTTCTTGAGGTTGGATGATCACCTTACAAGATTGGAAGTGAGCTAGCAAACTTGAAAGTATTCTTGATTTTATGAAACTAGAACTTTTGGAATTTATGAAGAACACTTAGAACTTGAAGATAGAACTTGAGAGAGTTCAATTAGATGAAGAAAATTGAAGAATGAAAGTGTTTGTAGGTGTTTTTGGTCGTTGGTGTATGGATTAGATATAAAGGATATGTAATTTTGTTTTCATGTAAATAAGTCATGAATGATTACTCATATTTTTGTAATCTTATGAGATATTTCATGCTAGTTGCTAAATGATGGTTCCCACATGTGTTAGGTGACTCACATGGGCTGCTAAGAGCTGATCATTGGAGTGTATATACCAATAGTACATACATCTAAAAGCTGTGTATTGTACGAGTACGAATACGGGTGCATACGAGTAGAATTGTTGATGAAACTGAACGAGAATGTAATTGTAAGCATTTTTGTTAAGTAGAAGTATTTTGATAAGTGTATTGAAGTCTTTCAAAAGTGTATAAATACATATTAAAACACTACATGTATATACATTTTAACTGAGTCGTTAAGTCATCGTTAGTCGTTACATGTAAGTGTTGTTTTGAAACCTTTAGGTTAACGATCTTGTTAAATGTTGTTAACCCAATGTTTATAATATCAAAAGAGATTTTAAATTATTATATTATCATGATATTATGATGTACGAATATCTCTTAATATGATATATATACATTAAATGTCGTTACAACGATAAACGTTACATATATGTCTCGTTTCAAAATCATTAAGTTAGTAGTCTTGTTTTTACATATGTAGTTCATTGTTAATATAATTAATGATATGTTTACTTATCATAATATCATGTTAACTATATATATAACCATATATATGTCATCATATAGTTTTTTTTACAAGTTTTAACGTTCGTGAATCACCGATCAACTTGGGTGGTCAATTGTCTATATGAAACCTATTTCAATTAATCAAGTCTTAAAAAGTTTGATTGCTTAACATGTTGGAAACATTTAATCATGTAAACATCAATCTCAATTAATATATATAAACATGGAAAAGTTCGGGTCACTACAGTACCTACCCGTTAAATAAATTTCGTCCCGAAATTTTAAGCTGTTGAAGGTGTTGACGAATCTTCTGGAAATAGATGCGGGTATTTCTTCTTCATCTGATCTTCACGCTCCCAGGTGAACTTGGGTCCTCTACGAGCATTCCATCGAACCTTAACAATTGGTATCTTGTTTTGCTTAAGTCTTTTAACCTCACGATCCATTATTTCGACGGGTTCTTCGATGAATTGGAGTTTTTCGTTGATTTGGATTTCATCTAACGGAATAGTGAGATCTTCTTTAGCAAAACATTTCTTCAAATTCGAGACGTGGAAAGTGTTATGTACAGCCGCGAGTTGTTGAGGTAACTCAAGTCGGTAAGCTACTGGTCCGACACGATCAATAATCTTGAATGGTCCAATATACCTTGGATTTAATTTCCCTCGTTTACCAAATCGAACAACGCCTTTCCAAGGTGAAACTTTAAGCATGACCATCTCTCCAATTTCAAATTCTATATCTTTTCTTTTAATGTCAGCGTAGCTCTTTTGTCGACTTTGGGCGGTTTTCAACCGTTGTTGAATTTGGATGATCTTCTCGGTAGTTTCTTGTATAATCTCCGGACCCGTAATCTGTCTATCCCCCACCTCACTCCAACAAATCGGAGACCTGCACTTTCTACCATAAAGTGCTTCAAACGGCGCCATCTCAATGCTTTAATGGTAGCTGTTGTTGTAGGAAAATTCTGCTAACGGTAGATGTCGATCCCAACTGTTTCCGAAATCAATAACACATGCTCGTAGCATGTCTTCAAGCGTTTGTATCGTCCTTTCGCTCTGCCCATCAGTTTGTGGATGATAGGCAGTACTCATGTCTAGACGAGTTCCTAATGCTTGCTGTAATGTCTGCCAGAATCTTGAAATAAATCTGCCATCCCTATCAGAGATAATAGAGATTGGTATTCCATGTCTGGAGACGACTTCCTTCAAATACAGTCGTGCTAACTTCTCCATCTTGTCATCTTCTCTTATTGGTAGGAAGTGTGCTGATTTGGTGAGACGATCAACTATTACCCAAATAGTATCAAAACCACTTGCAGTCCTTGGCAATTTAGTGATGAAATCCATGGTAATGTTTTCCCATTTCCATTCCGGGATTTCGGGTTGTTGAAGTAGACCTGATGGTTTCTGATGCTCAGCTTTGACCTTAGAACACGTCAAACATTCTCCTACGTATTTAGCAACATCGGCTTTCATACCCGGCCACCAAAAATGTTTCTTGAGATCCTTGTACATCTTCCCCGTTCCAGGATGTATTGAGTATCTGGTTTTATGAGCTTCTCTAAGTACCATTTCTCTCATATCTCCAAATTTTGGTACCCAAATCCTTTCAGCCCTATACCGGGTTCCGTCTTCCCGAATATTAAGATGCTTCTCCGATCCTTTGGGTATTTCATCCTTTAAATTTCCCTCTTTTAAAACTCCTTGTTGTGCCTCCTTTATTTGAGTAGTAATGTTATTATGAATCATTATATTCATAGATTTTACTCGAATGGGTTCTCTATCCTTCCTGCTCAAGGCATCGGCTACCACATTTGCCTTCCCCGGGTGGTAACGAATCTCAAAATCGTAATCATTCAATAATTCAATCCACCTACGCTGCCTCATATTCAGTTGTTTCTGATTAAATATGTGTTGAAGACTTTTGTGGTCGGTATATATAATACTTTTGACCCCATATAAGTAGTGCCTCCAAGTCTTTAATGCAAAAACAACCGCGCCTAATTCTAAATCATGCGTCGTATAATTTTGTTCGTGAATCTTCAGTTGTCTAGACGCATAAGCAATCACCTTCGTTCGTTGCATTAATACACAACCGAGACCTTGCTTTGATGCGTCACAATAAATCACAAAATCATCATTCCCTTCAGGCAATGACAATATAGGTGCCGTAGTTAGCTTTTTCTTCAATAACTGAAACGCTTTCTCTTGTTCATCATTCCATTCAAATTTCTTCCCTTTATGCGTTAATGCAGTCAAGGGTTTTGCTATTCTGGAAAAGTCTTGAATGAACCTTCTGTAGTAACCAGCTAGTCCTAAAAACTGGCGTATGTGTTTCGGAGTTTTCGGGGTTTCCCACTTTTTAACAGTTTCTATCTTTGCCGGATCCACCTTAATACCTTCTTTGTTCACTATGTGACCGAGGAATTGAACTTCTTCCAACCAAAATGCACACTTTGAAAACTTAGCGTACAATTCTTCCTTCCTCAATACTTCTAACACCTTTCTCAAATGTTCACCGTGTTCTTGGTCATTCTTTGAGTAAATAAGTATGTCATCAATGAAAACAATGACAAACTTGTCAAGGTATGGTCCACACACTCGGTTCATAAGGTCCATGAACACAGCTGGTGCATTAGTTAAACCAAACGGCATGACCATAAACTCGTAATGACCGTAACGTGTTCTGAAAGCAGTCTTTGGAATATCTTCTTCTTTCACCCGCATTTGATGATACCCGGAACGTAAGTCAATCTTTGAATAAACAGACGAGCCTTGTAGTTGATCAAATAAGTCGTCGATTCTCGGTAGTGGGTAGCGGTTCTTGATGGTAAGTTTGTTCAACTCTCGGTAGTCGATACACAACCTGAATGTACCATCTTTCTTCTTGACAAACAAAACAGGAGCTCCCCACGGTGATGTGCTTGGTCGAATGAAACCACGCTCTAAAAGTTCTTGTAATTGGCTTTGCAGTTCTTTCATCTCGCTGGGTGCGAGTCTGTAAGGAGCACGAGCTATTGGTGCAGCTCCTGGTACAAGATCTATTTGAAATTCAACGGATCGATGTGGGGGTAATCCCGGTAATTCTTTCGGAAATACATCGGGAAATTCTTTTGCAATGGGAACATCATTGATGCTCTTTTCTTCAGTTTGTACTTTCTCGACGTGTGCTAGAACAGCATAGCAACCTTTTCTTATTAGTTTTTGTGCCTTCAAATTACTAATAAGATGTAGCTTCGTGTTGCCCTTTTCTCCGTACACCATTAAGGGTTTTCCTTTTTCTCGTATAATGCGAATTGCATTTTTGTAACAAACGATCTCCGCTTTCACTTCTTTCAACCAGTCCATACCGATTATCACATCAAAACTCCCTAACTCTACTGGTATCAAATCAATCTTAAATGTTTCGCTAACCAGTTCAATTTCTCGATTCCGACATATATTATCTGCTGAAATTAATTTACCATTTGCTAATTCGAGTAAAAATTTACTATCCAAAGGCGTCAATGGACAACTTAATTTAGCACAAAAATCTCTACTCATATAGCTTCTATCCGCACCCGAATCAAATAAAACGTAAGCAGATTTATTGTCAATAAGAAACGTACCCGTAACAAGCTCCGGGTCTTCCTGTGCCTCTACCGCATTAATATTGAAAACTCTTCCACGGCCTTCTCCATTCGTGTTCTCCTGGTTCGGGCAATTTCTAATAATGTGGCCTGGTTTTCCACATTTATAACAAACTACATTGGCATAACTTGCTCCGACACTACTTGCTCCGCCATTACTCGTTCCGACACCATTTGTTCCTTTCGTTCTATTAACCCCTGGTCCGTAGACCTCACACTTCGCCGCGCTATGACCATTTCTTTTACACTTGTTGCAAAATTTGGTGCAGAACCCCGAGTGATTCTTTTCACACCTTTGGCATAGTTGCTTCTGATTGTTGTTGTTGTTGCGGTTATTATTGTTGTTGGGATGATTGTTGTAGTTGCTGTTGTTGTTGTTGTTGTTGTTGGGCCGTTTGTTGTAGTTGCGATTGATGTTGCGATTGTTGGGATAATTGTTGCGATTATTGTTGTAATTGCTGTTGTTGTTGTATTGGTGATTCTTATCACCGTTTTCCTCCCACTTTCTTTTGACTTGCTTCACATTGGCCTCTTCAGCAGTCTGTTCTTTAATTCTTTCTTCAATCTGGTTCACTAGTTTGTGAGCCATTCTACATGCCTGTTGTATGGAGGCGGGCTCGTGTGAACTTATATCTTCTTGGATTCTTTCCGGTAATCCTTTCACAAACGCGTCGATCTTCTCTTCCTCATCTTCGAATGCTCCCGGACACAATAGGCACAATTCTGTGAATCGTCTTTCATACGTGGTAATATCAAATCCTTGGGTTCGTAACCCTCTAAGTTCTGTCTTGAGCTTATTGACCTCGGTTCTGGGACGGTACTTCTCGTTCATCAAGTACTTGAATGCTGACCACGGTAGTGCGTACGCATCATCTTGTCCCACTTGCTCTAGATAGGTATTCCACCATGTTAACGCAGAACCTGTGAAGGTATGCGTAGCGTACTTCACTTTGTCCTCTTCAGTACACTTACTTATGGCAAACACCGATTCAACCTTCTCGGTCCACCGTTTCAATCCGATCGGTCCTTCGGTTCCATCAAATTCCAAAGGTTTGCAGGCAGTGAATTCTTTGTAGGTGCATCCTACACGATTTCCTGTACTGCTAGATCCAAGGTTATTGTTGGTATGTAGCGCAGCCTGTACTGCGGCTATGTTTGAAGCTAGAAAAGTACGGAATTCCTCTTCATTCATATTCACGGTGTGTCGAGTAGTCGGTGCCATTTCCTTCAAAATAGTTAAATGGAACAAGTTAATCATACAGAATATTAAGAGTAGTTAATAGTATTTCGTAGCATAATATGAACTCATTTATAAAAGCTTTTTCTTCATATTAGCATTTTATAAGTTTAAATTCGGGTAGTACCTACCCGTTAAGTTCATACTTAGTAGCTAATATACAATTCAACTACTACAATTCTATATGAAAAACTGATTATAATAATATTTCGCGTTCAAACTTTTATACAATATTTTACAAACTTACAATACCGCTTATTTTACATAAAGCATGAAATATAGCACACAATAACTTTGATACAAGATAGTTGTGAAGACAATTCTAGCTAGTACACAAGTCGTTCAGCAAAGGCAATAAAGACACGTAATTCATACGTCCAGAAACAAGTCATGCATTCTGGTTTTACTAGGACTACTTCCCATCCTTGGTCTTGTGCAACATAACCGTTATGGCCGTTGATAAGACAGTGTGTTGTAACGTCATCAAAGGGACGAGGGTTACGTAATGTCCAACAGTCCCGTAATAATCTAAAAACCTCATTTCTTACCCCAATTACCGACTCTGTCACTTGTGGAAACGTTTTGTTTAATAGTTGTAGCCCGATGTTCTTGTTCTCACTTTGGTGAGAAGCGAACATTACTAATCCGTAAGCATAACATGCTTCTTTATGTTGCATGTTAGCCGCTTTTTCTAAATCACGAAGTCCAATATTCGGATATATTGAGTCAAAATAATTTCTTAACCCGTTGCGTAAAATAGCATTTGGGTTCCCCGCAATATATGCGTCAAAGTAAACACATCGTAACTTATGGGTTTCCCAATGTGATATCCCCCATCTTTCAAACGAAAGTCTCTTATAAACCAAGACATTCTTGGAACGTTCTTTGAATGTCTTACAAACTGATCTCGCCTTAAATAGTTGTGCCGAAGAATTCTGGCCGACTCTAGACAAGATTTCATCAATCATGTCTCCGGGTAGGTCTCTTAAAATATTGGGTTGTCTATCCATTTTGTGTTTTTAAACTGTAAAATAGACAAGAGTTAGATTCATAAAAAAAATACTTATTAATACAAGCAATTTTTACATATATCATAAAGCATAAGAACACTATATTCCATATATTACACCACACGAATACAACTATCTTATTCTGACTCGCTCGTTTCTTCTTCTTCGGTTTTGGTTCGTTTTGCCAAGTTTCTAGGGATATATGATGTTCCCCTAATACGAGCCGTCGTTGTCCACATTGGTTTAGAAAAACCTGGTGGTTTAGAGGTTCCCGGGTCATTGTTACAACTTAAGGACTTCGGGGGTTGACGATACATATAAAGTTCATCGGGGTTGGAATTAGATTTCTCTATTTTTATGCCCTTTCCCTTATTATTTTCTTTTGCCTTTTTAAATTCAGTTGGGGTAATTTCTATAACATCATCGGAATTCTCGTCGGAATCCGATTCATCGGAGAATTGGTAATCCTCCCAATATTTTGCTTCCTTGGAGGAAACACCATTGACCATAATTAACTTTGGTCGGTTGGTTGAGGATTTTCTTTTACTTAACCGTTTTATTATTTCCCCCACCGGTTCTATTTCTTCATCCGGTTCCGATTCTTCTTCCGGTTCCGATTCTTCTTCCGGTTCCGACTCTTCTTCCGGTTCCTCTTCGGGAACTTGTGAATCAGTCCACAAATCATTCCAATTTACATTTGACTCTTCATTATTATTAGGTGAGTCAATGGGACTTGTTCTAGAGGTAGACATCTATCACATAATATCAAACACGTTAAGAGATTAATATATCACATAATATTCATATGTTAAAAATATATAGTTTCCAACAAAAATGTTAAGCAATCATTTTTAAAGAAAACACGGTCGAAGTCCAGACTCACTAATGCATCCTAACAAACTCGATAAGACACACTAATGTAAATTTTCTGGTTCTCTAAGACCAACGCTCGGATACCAACTGAAATGTCCCGTTCTTATTGATTAAAAACGTTCCATATTAATTGATTTCGTTGCGAGGTTTTGACCTCTATATGAGACGTTTTTCAAAGACTGCATTCATTTTTAAACAAACCATAACCTTTATTTCATCAATAAAGGTTTAAAAAGCTTTACGTAGATTATCAAATAATGATAATCTAAAATATCCTGTTTACACACGACCATTACATATTGGTTTACAATACAAATATGTTACAACAAAATAAGTTTCTTGAATGCAGTTTTTACACAATATCATACAAGCATGGACTCCAAATCTTGTCCTTATTTAAGTATGCGACAGCGGAAGCTCTTAATAATCACCTGAGAATAAACATGCTTAAAACGTCAACAAAAATGTTGGTGAGTTATAGGTTTAACCTATATATATCAAATCGTAACAATAGACCACAAGATTTCATATTTCAATACACATCCCATACATAGAGATAAAAATCATTCATATGGTGAACACCTGGTAACCGACAATAACAAGATGCATATATAAGAATATCCCCATCATTCCGGGACACCCTTCGGATATGATATAAATTTCGAAGTACTAAAGCATCCGGTACTTTGGATGGGGTTTGTTAGGCCCAATAGATCTATCTTTAGGATTCGCGTCAATTAGGGTGTCTGTTCCCTAATTCTTAGATTACCAGACTTAATAAAAAGGGGCATATTCGATTTCGATAATTCAACCATAGAATGTAGTTTCACGTACTTGTGTCTATTTTGTAAATCATTTATAAAACCTGCATGTATTCTCATCCCAAAAATATTAGATTTTAAAAGTGGGACTATAACTCACTTTCACAGATTTTTACTTCGTCGGGAAGTAAGACTTGGCCACTGGTTGATTCACGAACCTATAACAATATATACATATATATCAAAGTATGTTCAAAATATATTTACAACACTTTTAATATATTTTGATGTTTTAAGTTTATTAAGTCAGCTGTCCTCGTTAGTAACCTACAACTAGTTGTCCACAGTTAGATGTACAGAAATAAATCGATAAATATTATCTTGAATCAATCCACGACCCAGTGTATACGTATCTCAGTATTGATCACAACTCAAACTATATATATTTTGGAATCAACCTCAACCCTGTATAGCTAACTCCAACATTCACATATAGAGTGTCTATGGTTGTTCCGAAATATATATAGATGTGTCGACATGATAGGTCGAAACATTGTATACGTGTCTATGGTATCTCAAGATTACATAATATATAATACAAGTTGATTAAGTTATGGTTGGAATAGATTTGTTACCAATTTTCACGTAGCTAAAATGAGAAAAATTATCCAATCTTGTTTTACCCATAACTTCTTCATTTTAAATCCGTTTTGAGTGAATCAAATTGCTATGGTTTCATATTGAACTCTATTTTATGAATCTAAACAAAAAAAGTATAGGTTTCTAGTCGGAAAAATAAGTTACAAGTCGTTTTTGTAAAGGTAGTCATTTCAGTCGAAAGAACGACGTCTAGATGACCATTTTAGAAAACATACTTCCACTTTGAGTTTAACCATAATTTTTGGATATAGTTTCATGTTCATAATAAAAATCATTTTCTCAGAATAACAACTTTTAAATCAAAGTTTATCATAGTTTTTAATTAACTAACCCAAAACAGCCCGCGGTGTTACTACGACGGCGTAAATCCGGTTTTACGGTGTTTTTCGTGTTTCCAGGTTTTAAATCATTAAGTTAGCATATCATATAGATATAGAACATGTGTTTAGTTGATTTTAAAAGTCAAGTTAGAAGGATTAACTTTTGTTTGCGAACAAGTTTAGAATTAACTAAACTATGTTCTAGTGATTACAAGTTTAAACCTTCGAATAAGATAGCTTTATATGTATGAATCGAATGATGTTATGAACATCATTACTACCTTAAGTTCCTTGGATGAACCTACTGGAAAAGAGAAAAATGGATCTAGCTTCAATGGATCCTTGGATGGCTCAAAGTTCTTGAAGCAAAATCATGACACGAAAACAAGTTCAAGTAAGATCATCACTTGAAATAAGATTGTTATAGTTATAGAAATTGAACCAAAGTTTAAATATGATTATTACCTTGTATTAGAATGATAACCTACTGTAAGAAACAAAGATTTCTTGAGGTTGGATGATCACCTTACAAGATTGGAAGTGAGCTAGCAAACTTGAAAGTATTCTTGATTTTATGAAACTAGAACTTTTGGAATTTATGAAGAACACTTAGAACTTGAAGATAGAACTTGAGAGAGTTCAATTAGATGAAGAAAATTGAAGAATGAAAGTGTTTGTAGGTGTTTTTGGTCGTTGGTGTATGGATTAGATATAAAGGATATGTAATTTTGTTTTCATGTAAATAAGTCATGAATGATTACTCATATTTTTGTAATCTTATGAGATATTTCATGCTAGTTGCCAAATGATGGTTCCCACATGTGTTAGGTGACTCACATGGGCTGCTAAGAGCTGATCATTAGAGTGTATATACCAATAGTACATACATCTAAAAGCTGTGTATTGTACGAGTACGAATACGGGTGCATACGAGTAGAATTGTTGATGAAACTGAACGAGAATGTAATTGTAAGCATTTTTGTTAAGTAGAAGTATTTTGATAAGTGTATTGAAGTCTTTCAAAAGTGTATAAATACATATTAAAACACTACATGTATATACATTTTAACTGAGTCGTTAAGTCATCGTTAGTCGTTACATGTAAGTGTTGTTTTGAAACCTTTAGGTTAACGATCTTGTTAAATGTTGTTAACCCAATGTTTATAATATCAAAAGAGATTTTAAATTATTATATTATCATGATATTATGATGTACGAATATCTCTTAATATGATATATATACATTAAATGTCGTTACAACGATAAACGTTACATATATGTCTCGTTTCAAAATCATTAAGTTAGTAGTCTTGTTTTTACATATGTAGTTCATTGTTAATATAATTAATGATATGTTTACTTATCATAATATCATGTTAACTATATATATAACCATATATATGTCATCATATAGTTTTTTTTACAAGTTTTAACGTTCGTGAATCACCGGTCAACTTGGGTGGTCAATTGTCTATATGAAACCTATTTCAATTAATCAAGTCTTAACAAGTTTGATTGCTTAACATGTTGGAAACATTTAATCATGTAAACATCAATCTCAATTAATATATATAAACATGGAAAAGTTCGGGTCACTACACTTAAGATCTTTATACATCTTCCCTGCTCCGGGATGTATTGAATATCTGGTTTTATGTGCTTCTTTAAGTACCATTTCTCTCACATCTCCAAACCTTGGTACCCAAATTCTATCATCCCTATATCGGGTTCCGTCTTCCCGAATATTAAGATGTTTCTATGATCCTTTGGGTATCTCATTCATCAACTTTCCTTCTTTTACAACCCCCTGTTGCGCCTCTTTTATTTGAGTAGTAAGGTTAGCACGAATAATTATATTCATAGCTTTTACCCGTATAGGTTCTCTGTCCTTTCTACTCAAAGCATCGGCTACCACATTCGCCTTCCCCGGGTGGTATCGAATCTCAAAATCATAATCATTCAACAGTTCAATCCACCTGCGTTGTCTCATATTCAGTTGCTTCTGATTAAATATATGTTGGAGACTTTTGTGGTCGGTATATACAATACTTTTGTCCCTATATAAATAATGCCTCCAAGTCTTTAATGCAAAAACAACAGCACCCAATTCCAAATCGTGAGTTGTATAATTTTGCTCATGAATCTTCAATTGTCTAGACGCATAAGCAATCACCTTCGTTCGTTGCATTAATACACAACCGAGACCTTTCTTTGATGTGTCACAATAAATCACAAAATCATCATTCCCTTTAGGCAATGACGATATAGGTGCCGTAGTTAGCTTTTTCTTCAATAACTGAAACGCCTTCTCTTGTTCATCCTTCCATTCAAATTTCTTCCCTTTATGCGTTAATGCAGTCAAGGGTTTTGCTATTTTGGAGAAATCTTGGATGAATCTTCTGTAGTAACCAGCCAATCCTAAAAATTGACGTATATTCTTCGGAGTTTTTGGGGTTTCCCACTTTTCAACGGTTTCGATCTTTGCCGGGTCCACCTGGATACCTTCTTTGTTCACTATGTGACCGAGGAATTGAACTTCTTCCAACCAAAATGCACACTTTGAAAACTTAGCGTACAGTTTTTCTTTCCTCAATACTTCTAGCACTTTTCTCAAATGTTCTTCGTGCTCTTGATCATTCTTTGAGTAAATAAGTATGTCATCGATGAAAACAATGACAAACTTGTCAAGATATGGCCCACACACTCGGTTCATAAGGTTCATGAACACAGCTGGTGCGTTAGTCAATCCAAACGGCATAACCATAAACTCGTAATGACCATAACGCGTCCTAAAAGCAGTTTTTGGAATATCATCCTCCTTTACTCGCATTTGATGATATCCAGAACGTAAATTGATTTTCGGATAAACCGACGAGCCTTGTAGTTGATCAAATAAGTCGTCAATTCTCGGCAGTGGATAACGGTTTTTGATGGTAAGTTTATTCAACTCTCTGTAGTCAATACACAACCTAAATGTACCATCCTTCTTCTTGACAAACAAAACAGGAACTCCCCATGGTGATGTGCTTGGTCGAATGAAACCACGTTCTAATAGTTCTTGCAGTTGGCTTTGCAGTTCTTTCATCTCGCTGGGTGCGAGTCTGTAAGGAGCATGAGCTATTGGTGCAGCTCCTAGTACAAGATCTATTTGAAATTCAATAGATCGATGTGGAGGTAGTCCCGGTAATTCTTTCGAAAATACATCGGGAAATTCTTTTGCGACGGGAACATCATTGATGCTCTTTTCTTCAGTTTGTACTTTCTCGATGTGTGCTAGAACAGCATAGCAACCTTTTCTTATTAGTTTTTGTGCCTTCAAATTACTAATAAGATGTAGCTTCGTGTTGCCCTTTTCTCCGTACACCATTAAGGGTTCTCCTTCTTCTCGTACAATGCGAATTGCATTTTTGTAACATTACGATCTCTGCTTTCATCTCCTTCAGCCAGTCCATGCCAACTATTACATCAAAACTCCCTAACTCTACTGGTATCATATCAATCTTAAATATTTCGCTACCCAGTTTAATTTCTCGATTCCGGCATATATAATCTACTGAAATTAATTTACCGTTTGCTAATTCGAGTAAAAATTTACTATCCAACGGCGTCAATGGACAACTTAATTTAGCACAAAAATCTCTACTCATATAGCTTCTATCCGTACCCGAATCAAATAAAACGTAAGCAGATTTATTGTCAATAAGAAACGTACACGTAACAAGCTCCGGGTCTTCCTGTGCCTCTGCCGCATTAATATTGAAAACTCTTCCGCGGCCTTGTCCATTCGTGTTCTCCTGGTTCGGACAATTTCTAATAATGTGACCCGGTTTTCCACATTTATAACAAACTACATTGGCATAACTTGCTCCGACACTACTTGCTCCGCCATTACTCGTTCCGACACCATTTGTTCCTTTTGTTCTGTTTCAAACTTCGCCACGCTATGACCATTTCTTTTACACTTGTTGCAAAATTTGGTGCAGAACCTCTAGTGATACTTTTCACACCTTTGGCATAGCTGCTTCTGATTGTTGTTGTTGTTGCGGTTGTTATTGTTGTTGGGATGATTGTTGTAATTGTTGTTGTTGTTATTGTTGTTGGGATGATTGTTGTTGTTGTTGTTGTTGTTGTTGTTGTTGTTGTTGCGTTTGTTGTAGTTGCGATTGATGTTGCGATTGTTGGAATAGTTATTGTTGTTTTGGTGACTCTTATCATCATTTTCCTCTCACTTTCTTTTAACTAACTTCACGTTGGCCTCTTCGGCCGCCTGTTCTTTAATTCTTCCCTCAATCTAGTTCACTAGTTTGTGAGCCATTCTACATGCCTTTTATATGGAGGCAGGCTCGTGTGAACTTATATCTTCTTGGATTCTCTCCGGTAACCCTTTCACAAACTCGTCGATCTTCTCTTCCTCATCTTCGAACGCTCTCGGACACAATAGGCACAATTCTGTGAATCGTCTTTCGTACGAAGTAATATCGAATCCCTGTGTTCGTAACCCTCTAAGTTCTTACTTGAGCTTATTGACCTCGGTTCTGGGACGGTACTTCTCGTTCATCAAGTGCTTGAATGCTGACCATGGTAGTGCGTAAGCAGCATCTTGTCCCACTTGCTCTAGATAGGTATTCCACCATCTTAACGCAATACCTGTGAAGGTATGCGTAGCGTACTTCACTTTGTCTCCTTCAGGACACTTACTTATGGCAAACACCGATTCAACTTTCTCGGTCCACCGTTTCAATCCGATTGGTCTTTCGGTCCCATCAAATTCTAAAGGTTTGCAGGCAGTGAATTTCTTGTAGGAGCATCCTACACGATTTCTTGCGCCATTAGCTGTATTGCTAGATTCAGAGTTATTGTTGGTATGTAGCGCGGCCTGTACTGCGGCTATGTTTGAAGCAAGAAAGGCACGAAATTCCTCTTTGCTCATATTCAAGGTGTGTCGAGTAGTCGGTACCATTTCCTTCAAAATAGTTAAATGAAACAATTTAATCATACAGAATATTAAGAGTAGTCAATAGTATCTCGTAGCATAATATGAACTCATTTATAAAAGCTTTTTCTTCATATTAGCGTTTTATAAGTTTAAATTCGGGTACTACCTACCCGTTAAGTTCATACTTAGTAGCTAATATACAATTCAACTACTACAATTCCATATGAAAAACTGATTATAATAATATATCACATACAAATATTCTTCAAACTTACAACTTCGCTATATTACATATAACATGAAATATAGTACACTATGATACAGGACAGTTTTGAAGATAAATCTAGTTAATACGCAAGTTGTTCAGCAAAGGAAATAAAGACACGTAATTCATAAGTCCAGAAACAAGTCATGCATTCTGGTTTTACTAAGACGACTTCCCATCCTTGGCCTTGTGGAAAATAACCGTTATGACCATCGGCTAGGCAGCATGTTGTAATGTCGTCAAAAGGACGAGGGTTTCGTAATGTCCAACAGCCCCGTAATAATCTAAAAACCTTGTTTCTCACCCCAAATACTGAATCCGTCACTTGTGGGAAGGTTTTATTTAAAAGCTGCAATCCGATGTTCTTTTTCTCACTTTGGTAAGAGGCGAACATCACTAGCCCGTAAGCATAACATGCTTCTTTATGTTACATGTTAGAAGCTCTTTCTAATTCACGAAATCCTATGTTGGGATATGTTGAGTCAAAATAGGTTCTTAACCCGTAGCGTAAAATTGCATTTGGGTTCCCCGCATTTAACGCTTTAAAGAAAACACGGCGTAACTTACGGTCTCCCCAATGTGATATACCCCACCTATCAAAGGAAAACCTTTTATAAACTAAGGCATTTCTGGAAAGTCTTTCAAATGTTTGACAAGTTAATTTCGCCATAAATAAATGTGCTGATGAATTCTGATCGACTCTAGACAAGATTTCCTCAATCATATCCTCTGGTAGGTCTTCTAAAATATTCGGTTGTCTACCCATAACGTCCATTTTGTTTTTATACTGTAAAATAGACAAGGATTAGATTCGTAATAACAAACAATACAAGCAATTTTTACATAGAACATAAAAGTACAAGCACACTACAATACATTTATTACACAACATGCTCACACCCCTCTAATCTGAATCACTGGTTTCTTCTTCTTCGAACTTGGTTCTTTTTCCTAATCTTCTAGGGATATATGATGTTCCTCTAATACGAGTCGTCGTTTTCCACATTGGTTTAGAAAAACCTGGTGGTTTAGAGGTTCCCGGGTTATTGTCACGATATTGAAAATACGGGTGTTGACGGTACATATAAAGTTCATCGGGGTCGGAATCAGATTTCTCTATTTTGATGCCTTTTCCCTTATTATTTTCTTTTGCCTCATTAAATTGGGTCGGGGTAATTTCTATAACATCACTGGAATCCTCATCAGGATCCGATTCATCGGAAAATTGGTAATTTTCCCAATATTTTGTTTCCTTAGCGGAAACACCATTGACCATTATTAACTTTGGTCCATTGGTTGAGGATTTTCTTTTATTTGACCGGTTTTCGGTGGTTCCTACTATTCCACCCTCCGGAACCACTTCTTCTTCCAGTTCCTCTTCTTCTGGTTCCACTTCTTCCGGTTCCTCTTCTTCCGGTTCCGTTTCCTCTTCTTCCGGTTCTTCGGGAACTTGTGAATCTTGCCAATATATATTCGACTCTTCGTTATTATTAGGTGAGTCAATGGGATTTGTGCTAGAGGTAGACATCTATCACACAATATCAAACATGTTAAGAGATTAATATATCACATAATATTTACATGTTAATAATATATAGTTTCCAACAAAAATGTTAAGCAATCATTTTAAAGAAAACACGGTCGAAGTCCAGACTCACTAATGCATCCTAACAAACTCGATAAGACACACTAATACAAATTTTTCTGGTTCTCTAAGACCAACGCTCAGATACCAACTGAAATGTCCCGTTCATATTGATTATAAACGTTCCATATTAATTGATTTCGTTGCGAGGTTTTGACCTCTATATGAGACGTTTTTCAAATACTGCATTCATTTTTAAAACAACCATAACCTTTATTTTATCAATAAAGGTTTTTAAAACATTACGTAGATTATCAAATAATGATAATCTAAAATATACTGTTTACACACGACCATTACATAATGGTTTACAATAGAAATATATTACATCGACATATGTTTCTTGAATGCAGTTTTTACACAATATCATACAAACATGGACTCCAAATCTTGTCCTTATTTTAGTATGCAATAGTGGAAGCTCTTAATATTCTCCTGAGAATAAACATGCTTTAAACGTCAACAAAAATGTTGGTGAGTTATAGGTTTAACCTATATATATCAAATCGTAATAATAGACCACAAGATTTCATATTTCAATACACATCCCATACATAGAGATAAAAATCATTTATATGGTGAACACCTGGTAATCGACATTAACAAGATGCATATATAAGAATATCCCGATCATTCCGGGACACCCTTCGGATATGATATAAATTTCGAAGTACTAAAGCATCCGGTACTTTGGATGGGGTTTGTTAGACCCAATAGATCTATCTTTAGGATTCACGTCAATTAGGGTGTCTGTTCCCTAATTCTTAGATTACCAAACTTAATAAAAAGGGGCATATTCGATTTCGATAATTCAACCATAGAATGTAGTTTCATGTACTTGTGTCTATTTTGTAAATCATTTATAAAACCGGCATGTATTCTCATCCCAAAAATATTAGATTTTAAAAGTGGGACTATAACTCACTTTCACAGATTTTTACTTCGTCGGGAAGTAAGACTTGGCCACTGGTCGATTCACGAACCTATAACAAATATGTACATATATATCAAAGTATGTTCAAAATATATTTACAACATTTTTAATACATTTTACTGTTTTAAGTTTATTAAGTCAGCTGTCCTTGTTAGTAACCTACAACTAGTTGTCCATAATTAGATGTACAGAAATAAATCGATATATATTATCTTGAATCAATCCACGACCCAGTGTATACACGTCTCAGGCTAGATCACAACTCAAAGTATATATATTTTTGGAATCAACCTCAACCCTGTATAGCTAACTCCAACATTACTGCATATAGAGTGTCTATGGTTGTTCCAAATAATATATATACATGGGTCGATATGATATGTCAAAACATTTGCATACGTGTCTATGGTATTCCAAGATTAAAAAATATATTATAATACATGTATAATACAATATAAGTTAGCTAGGATATGATTTGTATAGATTTGTTAAACATTTTCCGTAGCTAAAAAGATCAAAAATATCCAATCTTGTTTTACCCATAACTTCTTCATTTTAAATCTGTTTTGAGTGAATCAAATTGCTATGGTTTCATATTGAAATCTAATTTAAGAATCAAAACAGAAAAAGTATAGGTTTATAGTCGGAAATTTAAGTTACATGTCAATTACTAAAGAGGTAGTCATTTCCGTCGAAAGAACGACATCTTGATGACCATTTTGAAAAACATACTTTCACTTTGAGTTTAACCAAGATTTTTGGATATAGTTTCATGTTCATATGAAAATCATTTTCCCAGAAGAACAACTTTTAAATCAAAGTTTATCATAGTTTTTAATTATCCATACCAAAACAGCCCCCGGTTTCACTACGACGGCGTATATCCGATTTTTTGGTGTTCATCGTGTTTCCAGGTTTTAAATCATTAAGTTAGCATATCATATAGATATAGAACATGTGTTTAGTTGATTTTAAAAGTCAAGTTAGAAGGATTAACTTTTGTTTGCGAACAAGTTTAGAATTAACTAAACTATGTTCTAGTGATTACAAGTTTAAACCTTCGAATAAGATAGCTTTATATGTATGAATCGAATGATGTTATGAACATCATTACTACCTCAAGTTTTTTGGATAAAGCTACTGGAAATCAGAAAAATGGATCTAGCTTCAAAGGATCCTTGGATGGCTTGAAAGTTCTTGAAGCAGAATCATGACACGAAAACAAGTTCAAGTAAGATTTTCACTCGAAATAAGATTGTTATAGTTATAGAAATTGAATCAAAGTTTGAATATGAATATTACCTTGAATTAGAAAAATAACCTACTATAAATAACAAAGGTTCCTTGATCTTAGATGATTACTTGGAATGGATTAGAAAGCTTGGAAGTAAACTTGCAAACTTGGTAGTATTCTTGATTTTTATGAAACTATACTTATGGAATTTATGAAGAACACTTAGAACTTGAAGATGGAACTTGAGAGAGATCAATTAGATGAATAAAATTGAAGAATGAAAGTGTTTGTAGGTGTTTTTGGTCGTTGGTATATGGATTAGATATAAAGGATATGTAATTTTGTTTTCATGTAAATAAGTCATGAATGATTACTAATATTTTTGTAATTTTATGAGATATTTCATGCTAGTTGCGAAATGATGGTTCCCATATATGTTAGGTGACTCACATGGGCTGCTAAGGGATGATAATTGGAGTGTATATACCAATAGTACATACATCTAAAAGCTGTGTATTGTACGAGTACGAATACGGGTGAATACGAGTAGAATTGTTGATGAAACTGAACGTGGATGTAATTGTAAGCATTTTTATTAAGTAGACGTACTTTGATATGTGTCTTGAAGTCTTTCAAAAGTGTAAGAATACATATCAAAACACAACATGTATATACATTCTAATGGAGTCGTTAAGTCTTCGTTAGTCGTTACATGTAAGTGTTGTTTTGAAACCGTTAAGTTAACGATCTCAATTAATGTTGTTAATCCAATGTTTATTATATAAAATGAGATGTTAAATTATTATATTATCATGATATTATGATGTATGAATATCTTTTAATATGATATATACATTAAAATATCGTTACAACGATAATCGTTACATATAAGTCTCGTTTCGTAATTTTTGAGTTAGTAGTCTTGTTTTTACATATGTAGTTCATTGTTAACACACTTAATGATATATTTAAATATCATTTTATCATGTTAAATATAGTGTATCAATATCTTAATATGATACATATGTATTTAGTAGACGTTATCATAACGATAATCGTTATATATATCATTTCGAGTTTCTTAACTTAGTAATCTCATTTCTTATGTATATAACACATTGTTAATATATTTAGTGAGATACTTACACATCATAATATTATGTCAACCATATATGTATGTCTATATATACCACAACATGTAGTTTTTACAATTTTGTAACGTTCGTGAATCGCCGGTCAACTTGGGTGATCAATTGTCTAAATGAAACTTATTTCATTTAATCAAGTCTTAACAAGTTTGATTGCTTAACACGTTGGAAACATTTAGTCATGTAAATATCAATCTCAATTAATATATATAAACATGGAAAAGTTCGGGTCACTACATTAGCGAACCAGGTCATGCATTAGTGTGTCTAACTGATAGTTGTTTAGATGCATTAATGGGTCTGGACTTCGACCGTGTCTGCATGTCAAAAGTTTTGCTTATCATTTCGTGTAGAAAACTACTTGCTTATCATCTTTAAAATTCTAGACACATCTTACTGCCTCTATTGCATAGATAGTGTATAGATAAATTCGTATCTTAGCGTATCTGTTATTGTTACCTTTGACTGACAACTTCCGTAGATTCCTCCGTAACTTATGGGATTTTAGTATTATATATGCATATGTAAATTATGTATTGTAGGGTACTAATCTACATCCTATAATCTATTTCTTATCGAAAATCCTTTACTCTATCGTACGAGATGGAACTCGCAACCAGTTCGAATTCCTCGAATTCTGACAGCTATTACGATATGGAGTTTCACCTAAGCTCCAAAAGTAGTGTCACCAGAATGAATCAACCAATTCATTTGATGGGTTTGTATCCTACTTAACCGATGGAGACGAGAAGAAGACGATCCTTTCCACCCACCAACCTACACTTTAGATAAAGAACCTGAAGCACTAACCGGCGAACCCATTCGAAACACCATTTTCACACTCATTTTACGAATATCGCCATGATTATATTATATCCACAATTAAAAATCTCATTCATTCGCTCGCTCCGACCGACAATCATCCCAGAATAATAGAGGAAGTCAACGAACTTCGTGCTCGAGTAATAACTTGGGAAAATATGGTGTAAAACATACCAGCTTCAGCAACATCACCGGCACCAATAGTACCATCAGTAACAGCACCCGTACCATCAACAACACACGCCTCAACATCTCATTCTATACCTCGATTATAATCATCATTGTAACATCCTTAATCGGGCCTAGATGTAAGGTTACTAGATTTCCCTTAAGTTTGTATTGCGTTATTATATGCTTTTATTTTTATTTAATATTTATTATTATTTAATGATGTAGTTAGGACCAGTTTGTGACAAGGGTCACAGAACAGGTTTGTTTATTTAATTTGGACTTCGTTCGGATTGCCAAATGATGTACGAAAGATATCAGATAACGGATTGCCAAATGGTTATAGCTTCATGAATTGTCTTAGGTTTCGATGCTGTAACATTTGCCTTGACCTTTTTGGGCAAACCATCTTTGTACATTTCAATCTTCCGTTCTTCGGTTGGAACCAATTCAGGACATAGCAAAACTAATTCCATGAATCGCTGATTGTAGTTGGTGATTTCAGTACCAATAACCTTCAGACTTCGTAATTCATCTTCCAACTTCCTAACCTCGTTCCTTGGACAATATTCGTTGATTAACATTGTTTTGAATTCTTCCCATGGAGTATCATAAGCTATATCTCCTCCTACAGCCTTCACATAATTTTTCCACCACGTGAGTGCACTATCTTGTAAAGTGCATGATGCATACTTGGTCATGTCCTTTTCAACACAACCACTGATTTTAAACACAGTCTCCATCTTTTCTATCCACCGGGTTAAACCGATCGGTCCTTCCGGTCCACTGAATGATGAGGGCTTGCAAGCTTGAAAAGTCTTGTAAGTGCACCCCACACGAGGATTTGGGTTAACTGCAGCACCTCTTGCAGCCTCAACCCATAACATTCTGTCGTTCACTCGCTGATTGATGAGTTCCTGGATTTCTTGTTCCGTCATTCGGTTCAATCGCGCCATAATCTTCAATAAGAATGAAAAAATAATTATTCACATGGAATATTATAGATGTAGTATGTATTTACAGTACATCGTAGCTTATTAATAATATGAACCAGTTATTATTATAAAAGCCTTTTCTTCTTATTAGCATTTTATAATTATATCTAGGGTAGTACCTACCCGTTAAAGTTCATACTTAATAGCTTAGTACGAAAATCATTTACTACCACCCAAATAATACTTAACCATGGAAAATTATTGCATTTCACACTTCACTATTTTACATATGCTTATCTTACATCGAACATTAAGCAAACCACACTAATAATATTATACAAAACATTATATGATCCCATGGTTTAATACGGCAGCGCATCGTTTGGTCTATTTTTTAGGACGTTTAGGTTCAATGAATCGCCTAACGCTTATCCTAGCTGTCTGCCTATATTTTGGCTGTGGGACTGAAGAACTGGATGCCGGGATAGAACGAATAGAAATAGCGGGAATAGGGGTGGTAGTGTCTAGTGGAGTTGGTGCCACATCATCCTTACTAAACTCGGGATTTGAATTTTCTAATTCATTAGCCTTTCGTTTCTTTCCTAGTTCGAACTTGTCTTTCGTAATTTCCTGTATTTCTTCCTCGGGTTCACTTTCCTCCTCGGGTTCACTTTCCTCCTCGGGTTCACTTTCCTCCTCGGGTTCACTTTCCGGGTTCCCTATAGTTGGTTCATCCGGAACTTTTGAGTCTTCCCCAAAGATATCATTTTCGTCATCGGATAGGTTAATGACTGGAACACCATCTGAAGATTCTGGTTCGGAGTCGCTGAATGTGATAACAAGTTTTGAGCCCGACATCTATCACACAACAACTAACCCATTAGTACTACATAATATTTACATATAAATTTTAACCAACAATGATAAGCAATGGTTGTTAAATAAGATCCGGTCAAAGTCCAGACTTACTAATGTATCCTAACGACTTATCAGTTAGACACACTAATGCAAACCTGGTTCGCTAAGACCACCGCTCTGATACCACATGTCATAACCCGTCCTTAACCATAAGAACGAGTTAGATAACGTATGATTTCATTGCGAGGTATTGACCTCTATATGCGACATTTTTAAAAGAACAACTGCATTTATTTTACATTACAAACCATAACTCTTATGTTAATACAAGCTTTAGACAATATAAAGATGATTATCGTTTAGCGATAATCTTAGACTTACAAACTTTACATGTGATGATAACAATACGATTTCTAGCATATTTTACATTACAATTCCTCGGATATGCAGTTTTATTTTTGACACAAATATGCATACTCAAGATCTTGCTTAAATTCAACATGTTGCAGCGGAAGCTTTTAGTTATCACCTGAGAATAAACATGCTTAAAACGTCAACATAAAGTTGGTGAGATATAGGTTTAATGCCGGCAGCAATATATATATAGACCACAAGATTTCATATATAAACATTTTAATAGAAATATTCTAAGTGGTTGAGCACTTGGTAACCATACTTAACATTTAATCACGTCGCATATTCCCTTTATTATGAAATCTTACTACACCGTACCAAGTGTAGTCACGAAACGAAGTACTGTGCAACCGTTGAATACTGGTCGTCCAGTCCGGTTGGGGTTGTCAGGCCCAATAGATCTATTAACATGATTCGCGTTTACAATACCGCTGTAAATAATAGTTACCAAGCTACAGGGAAGTATGCCAGTGGTACAACTCAACGTAGAATATATTTTTCAGTTACTTGTGTCCATATCGTAAAACATAAAATACATGTATTCTCATCCCGAAATATTTAGAGTTTAAAAGTGGGACTATATACTCACTTTTGCCTTGAAGATATATATATTTTGACTTGGTCTCCGGTTGATATCACGAACCTATCCATATATACTTTATCAATATATTTCCATTTTAAACAATCGTCACATATATATACTTATTATACTTTTAATAGTTTTAATAATTTCTTAGTCCGTAGTTAGCAGTCCGATGTTAGTAATTCAATTTTAATGGTTCATATTTAGGTGTTTAATAAATAAAACCCCCATCGAAATAAATAAAACCCCATCGTATTTGTATTGGTCGGGATTAATCTTGACCCATGGTACCGGTGTTGTCAAATGACGTGTTGCGTACATAAAGTACCGGTGTTGTCAAATGACGTGTTGCGTACAATCATGGGATCTTATGATTAATCTTCTCGTATTGTTTACGGGTAATCCTGAAATATATAAAATTAAATTATGAGTACATATATATAAAATATCATGTTATTTTAAAAAGATGTGATTTATTTAATTTTTCTCCAATTATTTTCGTGGCTAAACTAGTCTTGGATATCCGATTTTTGTTTTGGTCATAGTTTCTTCGTTACAACTCCGTTTTCGTTGGTTCAACTTGCCACTTCCTTGGATCGAGTTCTTATTTAAGACTATGAACTGTAAATACCTTAGTTTGTATTCGAAATCACAGGTCATAGGTCAAACTTTGGTGAAACTTATGAAGTTAATCATTTTCCCTTATGTAAACAACATTAAATGATTATTTTTTAAAAATACTTATACTTTGAGTTAAATCATGAAATTTTTATGTGTTATCATATTCATAGGAAATATCATTTTTCCAGAAAATAAACCTCCAATTCAAGGTTCAAAATAGTTTTTAATTATCCAACCCAAAACAGCCCCCGGTTGCACTCCGACGTCGTAAAAACAGTTTTTAAGGTGTTCTTTGAAAAACCAAGTTATACCTTGTTAAATTAGAATATATTTATGATATATTACAGGTCTTGAAGTATTTTAAAAGTTAAGTTAGAAGGATCTATTTAGTTTGCAAACAAGTTTGAAAACATTCAAACTATGTTCTTGTTGTTAAAATTTTATACCATAAAATAAGATAACTATATATATATGAATCGAATAAGGTTATGAACAAAGTTACTACCTCAAGTTACTTGGACAAGGTTGCTGTAAAAGAGGAGTAAAAACCTAGAACCAAAAGAGTGATGGAGTTGGATGAAAGATTGGAAGCAACTTAAGACATAAACTTGAAATGAAAGTTGTATTTTTGTAGTGTTTTTGTTTGATCTTGTTATGGTGGTGTTTAAGGTGATTCTTGAGAGGATTTTTGCTGGAGTTCTTAGAGAGACATGAGGCTAGTAAGTGTGTGTGTTTAGCTAGAGAAATGATGATAGAAGTTAAACCAAAATGAGGTGAGAATACCCCCATTAAAAACGTGAATGGGGGGGGGACATGGACAAATTTCCAAGCTTGTAATCTTGTGTATTTAGTCATACTATCTTACAAAAGTAATTACCTCTACCTTAGGGCAGTAACAAGGGCTAGTTAGGTGGTGATTTGATGTGTATATACCAATAGTAAATACGCATAGAAGTTAGGTATGATACGAGTACATATACTCTAGATATACGTATAGAAATCTTGTGAAAACGGAACGAGGATTCAAATATAGTTATCTTTTGTGAATATACTTATATTGTTTTATGTATTTAATTCCTTAAAAAGTGATTAAATACATTACATATACGATATATGTATAAACATTATAGGTTATAAGTATTTATATCAAAAAACGTTACTTAAAGTTATCGTTTTGAAAACTTAAGTTAGTAGTTTCAAAATATACTTATAAATTATTGTTATTAATACAAAATGAGATATTAAAACATCCTTAGATCATGTTAAATATGTATATATACATATATATACACAAACGTATAATTATCATATGTTATATAGTTCGTGATATCATCGGTCAAACTAGACGGTCAAACGTTGTGTAAATCTCTTTTCAAAAACATAAGTCTCAACAATTTGGGTTGCTTATCATGTTGGTAAGGTTTAATTTATGTAAATATTAATCTTATAAGTATAGATCGATCGAAAAAGTCCAGGTCATTACAGTACCTACCCGTTAAATAAATTTCGTCCCGAAATTTTAAAATTGTACCTATTTTGCGTCATCGAGAAACAAGTGTGGATACTTTTGTTTCATCTGATCCTCTCATTCCCAAGTAAACTCAGGACCTCTTCGAGCATTCCAACGAACCTTAACGATCGGTATGTTGCTCTGCTTGAGCCGTTTAACTTCACGATCCATGATTTCGATTGGTTCTTCGATGAATTGTAGTTTCTCGTCGACATGGATTTCTTCAAGAGGAATGGTGAGATCTTCCTTTGCAAGACACTTCTTAAGGTTTGAGACGTGAAATGTATTATGTACTCCAGCGAGTTGTTGTGGTAACTCGAGTCGATAAGCTACCGGTCCAATGCGTTATATAATCTTGAACGGACCTACATATCTTGGGTTCAGTTTACCCCTTTTACCGAAACGTATTACACCTTTCCAAGGTGACACCTTTAGCATAACCATGTCACCGATCTGAAACTCTAATGGTTTCCTTCGGACATCGGCGTAGCTCTTTTGGCGACTACGGGCTGTTTTCAATCTCTCCTTGATTTGTACTATCTTCTCAGTCGTTTCGTGTATGATCTCGGGACCAGTTAATTGTCGATCTCCTACTTCATTCCAACAAATAGGAGATCTACACTTCCTTCCGTACAATGCTTCGAATGGCGCAGCTTTAATGCTCGCATGATAACTATTATTATACGAGAATTCTGCTAATGGTAGATATTTATCCCATCCGTTTCCAAAATCGATCACACATGCCCTGAGCATGTCTTCAAGAGTCTGAATTGTTCTTTCACTCTGCCCGTCGGTTTGCGGATGATATGCGGTACTCATATCCAAACGAGTTCCTAGTGCCTCCTGTAGTTATTGCCAGAACTTTGAGGTAAATCTACTATCACGATCAGATATAATGGAAATAGGTATTCCATGCCTTGAAACTATTTCCTTTATATATAATCGTAATAATTTCTCCATTCTATCTGTTTCCTTTATAGGCAAGAAATGTGCAGATTTGGTAAGACGATCAACAATTACCCAAATGGTGTCGTATCCCCAGGCAGTCTTTGGTAACTTCGTGATGAAATCCATGGTAATACCGTCCCATTTCCATTCTGGGATTTCTGGTTGTTGAAGTAATCCTGACGGCTTCTGGTGTTCTGCTTTGACTTTGGAACAAGTTAAACATTCCCCAACATATGTTGCAACGTCTGTCTTCAAATTAGGCCACCAATAATGCGTCTTAAGATCTTGATACATCTTTCCAACTCCAGGATGTATCGAGTATCTTGTCTTATGTGCCTCATTCAATATTAACTTCCTTAATCCACCCAACTTTGGTACCCAAATACCGTTTGCAAAATATCGAATTCCATCTTCCCGCATAATGAGTTGTTTCCCATACTTCTTCATTATTTCATTTCCTATGTTTTCTTTAGTAAGAGCTTCTCGTTGAGCCTCTTTGATTTGTGAGTTGAGATTCATGTGAATTTTTATGTTCATTGCTCGTACTCGAATTGGTTCTCGTTCCTTTCTGCTTAAAGCGTCAGCCACCACATTCGCTTTCCCGGGATGATAACGAATTTCACAATCATAGTCGTTTATTAACTCGACCCACCTACGTTGCCTCATGTTCAGCTGTTTCTGATCAAAAATATGTTGAAGGCTTTTATGATCAGTAAACACAGTGCATTTAACCCCATACAAGTAGTGTCTCCATATCTTCAATGCAAACACGACTGCTCCCAGTTTTAGATCATGCGTCGTATAATTCCGCTCGTGAATCTTCAATTGTCGGGATGCGTATGCAATAACTTTCTTTCGTTGCATAAGAACACAACCAAAACCTTGTCGCGAAGCGTCACAATATATTTCAAAATCATCGTTCCCTTCTGGTAACGATAAAATAGGCGCCGTAGTTAACTTCTTCTTCAGTAATTGAAATGCGTTCTCCTGCTCCGAGGTCCATGCGTATTTCTTCCCTTTTTGCGTTAATGCTGTCAACGGCTTAGCTATTCGGGAAAAATCTTGAATAAACCTTCTATAATAACCGGCTAAACCCAAAAATTGGCGTATCTGCATTGGTGTTTTAGGAGTCTCCCATTTTTCAATGGCCTCAATTTTAGCTGGATCAACCTGAATTCCTTTGCTACTAACAACGTGACCAAGAAATTGCACTTCTTTCAACCAGAAAGCACACTTAGAAAATTTAGCGTATAGCTGTTCTTTTCTCAACAACTCTAATATTAACCTTAAATGCTGCTCATGCTCTTGCTCACTCTTGGAATAGATAAGAATGTCATCAATGAAAACAATAACAAACTTATCTAAATATGGACTACAAACTCGATTCATGAGGTCCATGAATACAGCTGGAGCATTCGTCAATCCAAACGGCATGACCAAAAATTCATAATGACCGTAACGTGTCCGAAAAGCAGTTTTCGGTATATCTTCTTCTTTGACGCGTAATTGATGATAGCCCGATCTTAGGTCAATTTTCGAGTACACACATGATCCTTGGAGTTGATCAAATAAGTCGTCATTTCTCGGTAGTGGATACCGATTTTTGATAGTTAACTTATTTAATTCACGATAATCTATACACATCCTAAAAGATCCATCTTTCTTTTTAACAAATAGAATCGGAGCTCCCCACGGTGAAGTACTTGGTCGTATGAATCCATGATCCAGTAATTCTTTTAACTGACTCTGAAGTTCTTTTAACTCGTACGGTGCAAGTCTATATGGAGCACGAGCCACTGGTGCAGCTCCTGGTACTAAATCTATTTGAAATTCTACAGATCTAAATGGAGGTAATCCCGGCAATTCTTCCGGAAAAACTTCAGGAAAATCTCTTGCCACCGGCACGTCGTTGATGCACTTCTCTTTTTCTTTCTTTTCGACTTTATTAACATGTGCTAGAATAGCATAACATCCCTTTTCTAAACACTTCTTGGCTTTCAAACAACTAATGAGTTTTAGCTTTGAATTACCCATCTCTCCATAAATCATCACCGGCATTTTATCCTTACAAGGAATGCGAATTGCCTTCTTGGCACACACAACTTCAGCTCCTACTTTGGACATCCAGTCCATGCCGACTATTACATCAAAACTTCCTAATTCTACGGGTATCAAGTCAATTTTAAACGTTTCTCCGGCTAACTTTATTTCACAATCACGACAAATTTTATCGGCTTTAATTAGTTTACCATTAGCTAACTCAATCATGTACTTAGCATCTAGAGGTAATGATGAACAATTCAATTTAGTGTAAAAATTTCTACACACGTAACTTCTATCGGCACCAGTATCAAATATAATAGATGCTGATAAGTTATTAATGGTAAACGTACCCGTAACAAGCTCCGGGTCTTCACATGCCTCTCTAGCATTAATAACAAATGCTCTCCCACGTGCAGGTCCGATATTCTTCTCTGGATTCGGGCACTGGCTCTTATAGTGACCTTGTTTTCCACACCCAAAACAAGTAACGGTAGCCAAAGCAGTTCTATTTGCATTGGTGGCAGGAGTCTTGGTGCCATTTGTATTTGTAACGAGAGCCCTACAATCTTCAGCAAGATGACCCTTTCGATTACATTTGTTGCATACCACATTAGAGTAGCCAGAGTGATGTTTGTGGCATCGGTTACATAAAGGATTTTGTCCTTTGTAACCAAAGCTTGAACCACTACCTGCACCTTGCGTGGTTTCTTGTTTCTTAAAAGATTGTTGTTGGTTACCTCGACCATAATTTCCATTCCACTTTCTTTTGTTACCTGATACCTTCACATCAGTATTGGATACTTTCTTATCCATGATGACCTGATCCATTAGCTCGTTTTCCATGGTTATATCTTCATGAATTGTCTTAGGTTTCGATGCTGTAACATTTGCCTTGACCTTTTTGGGCAAACCATCTTTGTACATTTCAATCTTCCGTTCTTCGGTTGGAACCAATTCAGGACATAGCAAAACTAATTCCATGAATCGCTGATTGTAGTTGGTGATTTCAGTACCAATAACCTTCAGACTTCGTAATTCATCTTCCAACTTCCTAACCTCGTTCCTTGGACAATATTCGTTGATTAACATTGTTTTGAATTCTTCCCATGGAGTATCATAAGCTATATCTCCTCCTACAGCCTTCACATAATTTTTCCACCACGTGAGTGCACTATCTTGTAAAGTGCATGATGCATACTTGGTCATGTCCTTTTCAACACAACCACTGATTTTAAACACAGTCTCCATCTTTTCTATCCACCGGGTTAAACCGATCGGTCCTTCCGGTCTACTGAATGATGAGGGCTTGCAAGCTTGAAAAGTCTTGTAAGTGCACCCCACACGAGGATTTGGGTTAACTGCAGCACCTCTTGCAGCCTCGACCCATAACATTCTGTCGTTCACTCGCTGATTGATGAGTTCCTGGATTTCTTGTTCCGTCATTCGGTTCAATCGCGCCATAATCTTCAATAAGAATGAAAAAATAATTATTCACATGGAATATTATAGATGTAGTATGTATTTACAGTACATCGTAGCTTATTAATAAGATGAACCAGTTATTATTATAAAAGCCTTTTCTTCTTATTAGCATTTTATAATTATATCTAGGGTAGTACCTACCCGTTAAAGTTCATACTTAATAGCTTAGTACGAAAATCATTTACTACCACCCAAATAATACTTAACCATGGAAAATTATTGCATTTCACACTTCACTATTTTACATATGCTTATCTTACATCGAACATTAAGCAAACCACACTAATAATATTATACAAAATATTATATGATCCCATGGTTTAATACGGCAGCGCATCGTTTGGTCTATTTTCTAGGACGTTTAGGTTCAATGAATCGCCTAACGCTTATCCTAGCTGTCTGCCTATATTTTGGCTGTGGGACTGAAGAACTGGATGCCGGGATAGAATGAATAGGAATAGCGGGAATAGGGGTGGTAGTGTCTAGTGGAGTTGGTGCCACATCATCCTTACTAAACTCGGGATTTGAATTTTCTAATTCATTAGCCTTTCGTTTCTTTCCTAGTTCGAACTTGTCTTTCGTAATTTCCTGTATTTCTTCCTCGGGTTCACTTTCCTCCTCGGGTTCACTTTCCGGGTTCCCTATAGTTGGTTCATCCGGAACTTGTGAGTCTTCCCCAAAGATATCATTTTCGTCATCGGATAGGTTAATGACTGGAACACCATCTGAAGATTCTGGTTCGGAGTCGCTGAATGTGATAACAAGTTTTGAGCCCGACATCTATCACACAACAACTAACCCATTAGTACTACATAATATTTACATATAAATTTTAACCAACAATGATAAGCAATGGTTGTTAAATAAGATCCGGTCAAAGTCCAGACTTACTAATGTATCCTAACGACTTATCAGTTAGACACACTAATGCAAACCTGGTTCGCTAAGACCACCGCTCTGATACCACATGTCATAACCCGTCCTTAACCATAAGAACGAGTTAGATAACGTATGATTTCATTGCGAGGTATTGACCTCTATATGCGACATTTTTAAAAGAACAACTGCATTTATTTTACATTACAAACCATAACTCTTATGTTAATACAAGCTTTAGACAATATAAAGATGATTATCGTTTAGCGATAATCTTAGACTTACAAACTTTACATGTGATGATAACAATATGATTTCTAGCATATTTTACATTACAATTCCTCGGATATGCAGTTTTATTTTTGACACAAATATGCATACTCAAGATCTTGCTTAAATTCAACATGTTGCAGCGGAAGCTTTTAGTTATCACCTGAGAATAAACATGCTTAAAACGTCAACATAAAGTTGGTGAGATATAGGTTTAATGCCGGCAGCAATATATATATAGACCACAAGATTTCATATATAAACATTTTAATAAAAATATTCTAAGTGGTTGAGCACTTGGTAACCATACTTAACATTTAATCACGTCGCATATTCCCTTTATTATGAAATCTTACTACACCGTACCAAGTGTAGTCACGAAACGAAGTACTGTGCAACCGTTGAATACTGGTCGTCCAGTCCGGTTGGGGTTGTCAGGCCCAATAGATCTATTAACAGGATTCGCGTTTACAATACCGCTGTAAATAATAGTTACCAAGCTACAGGGAAGTATGCCAGTGGTACAACTCAACGTAGAATATATTTTTCAGTTACTTGTGTCCATATCGTAAAACATAAAATACATGTATTCTCATCCCGAAATATTTAGAGTTTAAAAGTGGGACTATATACTCACTTTTGCCTTGAAGATATATATATTTTGACTTGGTCTCCGGTTGATATCACGAACCTATCCATATATAGTTTATCAATATATTTCCATTTTAAACAATCGTCACATATATATACTTATTATACTTTTAATAGTTTTAATAATTTCTTAGTCCGTAGTTAGCAGTCCGATGTTAGTAATTCAATTTTAATGGTTCATATTTAGGTGTTTAATAAATAAAACCCCCATCGAAATAAATAAAACCCCATCGTATTTGTATTGATCGGGATTAATCTTGACCCATGGTACCGGTGTTGTCAAATGATGTATTGCGTACATAAAGTACCGGTGTTGTCAAATGACGTGTTGCGTACAATCATGGGATCTTATGATTAATCTTCTCGTATTGTTTACGGGTGATCCTGAAATATATAAAATTAAATTATGAGTACATATATATAAAATATCATGTTATTTTAAAAAGATGTGATTTATTTAATTTTTCTCCAATTATTTTCGTGGCTAAACTAGTCTTGGATATCCGATTTTTGTTTTGGTCATAGTTTCTTCGTTACAACTCCGTTTTCGTTGGTTCAACTTGCCACTTCCTTGGATCGAGTTCTTCTTTAAGACTATGAACTGTAAATACCTTAGTTTGTATTCGAAATCACAGGTCATAGGTCAAACTTTGGTGAAACTTATGAAGTTAATCATTTTCCCTTATGTAAACAACATTAAATGATTATTTTTCTAAAAATACTTATACTTTGAGTTAAATCATGAAATTTTTATGTGTTATCATATTCATAGGAAATATCATTTTTCCATAAAATAAACCTCCAATTCAAGGTTCAAAATAGTTTTTAATTATCCAACCCAAAACAGCCCCCGGTTGCACTCCGACGTCGTAAAAACAGTTTTTAAGGTGTTCTTTGAAAAACTAAGTTATACCTTGTTAAATTAGAATATATTTATGATATATTACAGGTCTTGAAGTATTTTAAAAGTTAAGTTAGAAGAATCTATTTAGTTTGCAAACAAGTTTGAAAACATTCAAACTATGTTCTTGTTGTTAAAATTTTATACCATAAAATAAGATAACTATATATATATGAATCGAATAAGGTTATGAACAAAGTTACTACCTCAAGTTACTTGGACAAGGTTGCTGTAAAAGAGGAGTAAAAACCTAGAACCAAAAGAGTGATGGAGTTGGATGAAAGATTGGAAGCAACTTAAGACATAAACTTGAAATGAAAGTTGTATTTTTGTAGTGTTTTTGTTTGATCTTGTTATGGTGGTGTTTAAGGTGATTCTTGAGAGGATTTTTGCTGGAGTTCTTAGAGAGACATGAGGCTAGTAAGTGTGTGTGTTTATCTAGAGAAATGATGATAGAAGTTGAACCAAAATGAGGTGAGAATACCCCCATTAAAAACGTGAATGGGGGGGGACATGGACAAATTTCCAAGCTTGTAATCTTGTGTAATTAGTCATACTATCTTACAAAAGTAATTACCTCTACCTTAGGGCAGTAACAAGGGCTAGTTAGGTGGTGATTTGATGTGTATATACCAATAGTAAATACGTATAGAAGTTAGGTATGATACGAGTACATATACTCTAGATATACGTATAGAAATCTTGTGAAAACGGAACGAGGATTCAAATATAGTTATCTTTTGTGAATATACTTATATTGTTTTATGTATTTAAGTCCTTAAAAAGTGATTAAATACATTACATATACGATATATGTATAAACATTATAGGTTATAAGTATTTATATCAAAAAACGTTACTTAAAGTTATCGTTTTGAAAACTTAAGTTAGTAGTTTCAAAATATACTTATAACTTATTGTTATTAATACAAAATGAGATATTAAAACATCCTTAGATCATGTTAAATATGTATATATACATATATATACACAAACGTATAATTATCATATGTTATATAGTTCGTGATATCATCGGTCAAACTAGACGGTCAAACGTTGTGTAAATCTCTTTTCAAAAACATAAGTCTCAACAATTTGGGTTGCTTATCATGTTGGTAAGGTTTAATTTATGTAAATATTAATCTTATAAGTATAGATCGATCGAAAAAGTCCGGGTCATTACATATATGGTTGGATTTTAAATTTTAAGTACATACATTGGATACAGAACAACTAACATAAGTACTTACATTAAATACAATAATTATAAACATTATTTCTGTACAAACACTCACATAGCCCTGCGAATTCGCGGGTCCTCCACTAGTTAAGAAACAAAACAATCGTGGATAAAAAATAATCAAAAACTACACTATCATCGTTGATTTCATTGTATTAAACCCTATGATCTTTGATTCATATATGCTTCATCCGTTTGACAATCGCTTAATCCAACATTTGAGATGCATAAACTGTCTGATATTCTTGATGGACAGGTAAAGATGTATAATGATGCATTGTTGTATTCTATATCAAGTGATTTGTTGTTAGAATTTTACTTTTATAGAAGAATCAAAAGGAAAAAGAAATATATATGTATTCATTTTTTGTGTGCTTTATTTGTATGAATTGAGGAATTATAACGGAGCCGTAAACAGTTGAAAGTTTTAATCTTTAAGAACATTTTTTAATTTATTGATGATCAGATGGTTTAAGAATATTTTTACTTAGTCTGAAAATGAAGAGAAATAAGATTCCATTTTTGTTGTTCATTTCATACTAAATACGAAATTTTCAGATTACATATGTTCATGTTATCAAAGATTATTTTCTTCCAAGTCCAACATCAGATTGCTTAAAGTTTACAAGTCTTTGATTTTTCTCATAATATTTTAGTTTCTGATCAAATAATCTCGCATTTTGAATTATGTATTGGCCTTTACTATCTTGATCGGAATGACTAATTTGCTATTATGTCTGCAAAAGCTACCCCGAAATCAGTTTTACGATTGATGGGCTTAAAGGGGTAGACATTATACCATTTGAAGAGCCATTTGCAGGTACAATGAAAGTTTTGAACTTTCAACATAGATTTATGATATGATATGATAGTATAATTGTTGTCAAATAGTATTTCTTAAATCGATAGTATAACTCGAGTTTAGCTATGTATGCATCAGTTTAAGAGGTATTTGGATATACTTTTAACTTGATTATTAATAGTCTTATGAATTAGTATTTCCAGGCATTTTTTTTACACGAGTAGCAAAGTTTTTATTCATATGTATATATGACAACTGTTAAGCGAGTTAAATGATTTGGTGTGTGCGTTGCAGCCCTAATGCACATTAATCGTGCCACAAATGTGTGCCTTATTGCAATCTTTACACTTGCATGATTGCAGCCCTGCTGACTGTTGTTTTAGAGTTTTTTGGTGAAAATATCGAGATTTACACCTACCTAATGCTTCCTCAAACTCTGTTTTGGCGATAAGTGATTTAGAAGGATGGGATCGTTAGTGTGCATGAGAGATCCTGTATTCATTTCTATACATTTGGTAATTTACTTTTTAAGTGTTCTTCACGATTTAATATATCATTTTGTTGATTTTAACTCGGGTTTTGTAATTGATTTTGTAATTAATATTTAGTTTATTAGGGTTTTGTAATTGATTTTGTTTATATGGATTTTGTTGGGATTAAACTCAGATTTAATACAATTAAGTGGATGGGTTACAAGCTTAATATGCAAGCAGTTACAAGTTACAAAATGGTGGTTATTATTGGTTATTAGTTGTTAGTTATTTAAGGTAAAAGTCATAACTTTTAGTGAATGGTTGTATTGGTGTATCAATAGGTTACTTGATGTTTTTATAAGAAAAGTCACATCAGTTAGGAAAAGTCATAGCCTTTGGGAATAGTCACAACTGTTGACTTGTAGATGTATATATAGATGTGTACGCTTATGTAAGTGTGTGTGGTGTTACATATCAATAAAATAAACAGAAAGTTCCCTCCACTTTGTGTTCACACCCATTTCCTTTATTGATCAAAATATATTAGTAAATTGCATTGTCAAAAGGTGCCCACAACAATCTGTGAAGAATACGTGGATGTACCAAAGTCCAAATTATTTGAATACTCAATTCATACTTCTACAAATTGGTATCAGAGCCAAGGTTATTTCAAAGATGAACAATACAACTACTTTTGGGCATATGTCAATTCCAAAATTGACCAAGTGCAATTATGATAATTGGAGCATTCAAATGAAAGCATTGTTGGGCGCTCAAGATGTATGGGAGATTGTTACAAAGGGATGTGAATAACAAAGTGAAACACAACTTGGTGCCATGAATGCACAACAAGTCAAGGCATATAAGGATGAACGAAAGAAAGATAACGCTGCTCTTTTCATCTTATTTCAATCCGTTGAGGAGTCTGGATTTGAGAAAATTGCGGGTACAAAAACAGCGAAAGAAGCATGGGATATGTTGGAAAAAACGTTTAAAGGTGCGGACCGAGTCAAACAAGTGCGACTACAAACTCTGTGTGGCGAATTGGAGGCCATGAAAATGAAAGAGACTGAAGGAGTCTCCGAGTACATCACTCGCGTTCAAACGGTTGCGAATCAACTGAAACGGAATGGTGAAACTCTGTCAGATACAAGAATTATAGAGAAAATTATGCGGTCGTTAACCGAGAATTTTGAAAACATAGTGTGCGCAATTGAAGAGTCGAAAATCTTGGAGGATTTGTCGATTGAGGAACTAGCGTGTTCGCTTGAAGCACATGAGCAAAGAAAGAACAAGAAAAAAGTATCCCTTGATGAAACGAACTTATATGCGACGAAAAACTATGGTGGAGAAGGAAGTAATTCTAGGCATAATAGTGACAGATGCCGATGTTGTGGTAGAGAGAATGATGACCATGAAGAGCAACAATCAACCGAAGATTTCCAACAAAGGTCGCGACAAAATGAACGCGGACATGGAAGAGGTGAAGGCGGACGAGGACCGCTCGGATATTGATTGTTATAAATGTGGTAGGCATGGTCATTATGCTAGAGAATGCAAATCAGTGGAAGAAACCGAAGAAAACAATTTGGTTACGGAACAAGAAGTCGAAGAAAATGGTGTTTTATTGATGACACATGACACGGGTGCAAGTGGGGAATTAGAATGAAGGAGCAAAATAGATCCGAGTTTAAAGGAGGGATTTGTTGGGATTAAACTCAGATTTAATACAATTAAGTAGATGGGTTACAAGCTTAATATGCAAGCAGTTACAAGTTACAAAATGGTAGTTATTATTAGTTATTAGTTGTTAGTTATTTAAGGTAAAAGTCATAACTTTTAGTGAATGGTTGTATTGGTGTATCGATAGGTTACTGGATGTTTTTATAAGAAAAGTCACATCAGTTAGGAAAAGTCATAGCCTTTGGGAATAGTCACAAATGTTGACTTGTAGATGTATATATAGATGTGTACGGTTATGTAAGTGTGTGTGGTGTTACATATCAATAAAATAAACAGAAAGTTCCCTCCACTTTGTGTTCACACCCATTTCCTTTATTGATCAAAATATATTAGTAAATTGCATTCTCAAAAGGTGCCCACAACAATCTGTGAAGAATACGTGGATGTACCAAAGTCCAAATTATTTGAATACTCAATTCATACTTCTACAGATTTCACCGCGGCGTGTCACAACCTGTTCATCACCGCTTATCTGATTTTTTTTATACGAAGCTGAATAGGTTATTTTTTTGGTGATATTTATACTTTGGATTTTCTTCTATTTCTTTCTTAATATCTAATTTGCGATTGAAGCCAATAGACATGTCGCTGGAATTAGAAGCTTAAAATCAACATCTGGTGTGTTATTTTTGTTCTGTGTGGAAGTTAAATTTACGATCTCTTTCATTCTTTACTTTTATCAAAACTCTCCTTTAATCCTTTATAACCTGACGATTCAAAACATGAATAATCGTTATATCAAAACATGAATGCATGCTTTTTATGATTTACATTCGACATATTAATCGTGGGTTTCGTTGACATGCGATTTGTATATATAGTATAGTTTTTCTTGCTTAGATTCATGATTTGACATCTATGGTGTCCAATTGCTTTACCATTTTCTGTTTATGATATTTTTGGTTTGTTGTCTAAGTTGTATCTAATTATCTAAGGCATTCCATTATGGCTAACAAGCATGTTGTCTCTCTTGTCTTTAGTTACTAAGAAACAAAGAAGTCTAAATGCAAAAGTTGGGGGATGCGAGCGAAACACAAGATGACGCCAAATACGAAACGCAAAAGTTGGGGATGCAAAAGTTTGTTCCATATTATAACATGTATGTTCCCGGATTCTTCATTTCCTTTTTCATTTGCTAATATATTACTTCATAAGTTGTTTTAACTTGTGATTGTAATGTAATGGGAGCCATGGAAAACAAGAGTTTGAGTGTATGTGATTCACATTAGCTTACCAAACTATGGGCTTTTTTCAGGTCAATAAATTTGTTTATTTTTATTTTTATATTTTTATTTTATGAATAGGTGAAATTTGTAAGGTATTGTGCATATATAGATAGTTTTTATTTATATTGCAAATGGATTAGTTTGCAAGTGGTGTTGCATTATTTTAACTATTGTTATATAAAATTGTTGTTGGTATAATTATTGTTATATGGATTTAAACCTTTTGGGTTGTTCAGGGTGAGGCTATGTCCATGAAATTATTGTTCATTATATATGGTCTGTGAGTAGAAGAGAGAGATGGTGTATTTACCATAAGCATTCAAGGTAATCGAATCAAGTATGTTATGATCTTTATTACTTAAATAATCTACAATCCATATAAGGCTTGATTTGGAATATATTAGTTTTTTGTATATATTTATTTGTAAAAGTCTCTATAGGTGGCATGGTGGATTAAGCGGGTTTGGTAACGGGTCAGAAGGTTTTATGGTTGGTATTAGACTTGTTGTGTTGGAAAGGTCATTTTAGAAATGATTTGTGTAGACGTTGATTCTATGGATCTTAGGTCGCTTGAACTCTAAACTAAAGGCGGAACACAATAGAATAGAGGTAAATCGAGATACGGGTCGTTTTGGGATCGAATTAGTCGAACCTAGAGCAAAACCTAGATTAGGTCGACTCCTAGACGATGTATTTCGGTGGTATTCGGTGTTAGGGTTCTCTGGAGACGAAAAACAACGACTTGGAACAAATGGGACGAGTAACCTCATCAATGAAGTCTAAACCCGTATATATACTGCAAGTCAGACACACTCGGTCTAGTGTGTCTGTCAGTCGGTCGACTGACTTACACAGTCGGTCGAGTGTGTACACACACTCGGTCGACTGTGTGCAGTTTAACATATTGATTATTTAATTAATTAAGAACGCACAATCATCATAGTAATCAATAGTCACTAGTAAATAACATTATTACAAAACCGAATGTACTAAACGTAAGAATAAACTACGGCTGGGGATTCATGCACCAACAAACTCCCCCTAAAACCTAGCCGTAGAACAGAAAAATAATTCGATTATCAATCAGTAAAAGGATCTGTCACCCAGTTCTTCAAGTAGCAAAGTTTCACAACCCTGCAGTACTGTTCAGCCTGCACATGATTTTCTGGGCGATACAGCATCCGATTATAGTAAAGGGTAAACATATCTTCCTCACAGCAGTTTCGCAACCAAACTGGATCTAGAACCCTTATACTATCACTTTCATCTCCACCATCCTTGTCTAACACAATAACTGCTTCCTCTGAGCGTTCATCATAATACCACCAACGAAAACGAGGACTGAAGTGCTGCGGCATCTTTCTCAAAGGAACCTTCCGCACATACTTCACAGGTCGATATTTTACTATCTTCCTTCTAACCCCTGTTTTCTTGTTCGTTCGATAAGAAATCTTCGGAAACTGAGGACGAAAACCTAAGAAATTAGGTGAATGATATGATCTCCTTATCTTACGAACCAAAACATCAGGAATTCCACTATAATCTTGATATAACATCTTAAGCCTGGCCACCTGCATAAACTCAAAATAAGGTAACGTTTTGAATTCAAATGAAGACTTGATATAATCTACTCCATATTCTTTCTTGATCGCATACATATCGAATTCTTTAATATAGGCCCAGGCTATGATCTTTCCTTTAGCACGTAAACTTTCACAGTGCTCGATAAACTTCAAAAACTGCGGCTCTAATTCAGGTTTCATCACATATTTCCTAATCCGCATCAGAATCTTCCATTCTTCTTCCAACACTTCAACCTTTTCTTTGTTGATCTTCACCGGCAAGAAACCTTCTGGTAACACACTTTCTTGTTCCTTCTGTTCCTTTTCTTTACATTTTCTGTTCAAAAGCTCATCATTCATCTCAAAATAATCAGCAAAAGTTGGAAGATCATCACCAACGCCTTCATAATGAGGATAAGGCTCAGTTGGCTCATCCTCAATAACAACCTCATCAAAACTGTTATCACTTTCATCAAAAACATCAGTATCACTCATTTCATCATCAAAATTCTGAGCTCCTGATGTCGAAGCCTCAGTTGCAGCTTTTGATGTAGCGTCAGCAGATTCCTTAGCTTCTCGCTCTAGACGCTCCATCAATTCCTGCTCAGTTTCGGTCAGATCCGGAGGGATCTCCCCTTCTTCTAAATTAGTGTAAACAGTTGTATGATTAAGACGATCCTGCATAGCTAAAAATTCAGAAACTATTAAAATTTGAAGAGGAGTTACATACAGCGGGTTATCCTCCGTGTAGCCTTTAGCAACTTCAACAGATCTGTCCTCTTCTGCCTCACCAAAAGTACCAAATGGATCTGGTTCATCATCCTCTTCTTCAACCACAATCCTCTTCTCCCATTCATTCAATCTATCCGCCAGATCTCGGTTTTGTGTCTGAAGAGATAAAATTTCTCCAGCCTAACTTTCCATATTTTTCTCCAGCTCACCAATCTTCAACCTCAATGCAGACATCTCAGATGTTGTCTTCTTCTTATCTTCATCAACTGCCTTTTGGAACTTAGCAAAATCCGCAGACAACTGAATCAACTTTCGGTTAACAATTCCTGTCATATCACCTGCAGTAGTCTCAGAACGTTGAGAAGTTTGAACTTGCTGAGAAGATGTAGTTTGTTGTAGTTGAGTGGGTGCAGCTTGAGTAGATCCACCAGTAGCTGGACCAGTCTGAGCAACCTTTGGCTGGGACTTTGTTGTGGAAGACGAACTTCCATCTTTAACCAAAATCTTCAAACGTTTCTGTCTCCCTCTTGTTGACACCTTGGGAGCTTCAGCTAACTTTCATTTCACTAAATCCATTTGACTATCATCAAGCGCTGTTACATCATCTTCATCAACTAATCGAGGACCAGTTGGTTTTGGTGGAGGCTGATTCACCTCTTCTTCACCTGCAATAGTAATATCAGTCTCATCCCCTGAATTACTGTTTTCATGTCGGCAACTCAAGCCTTCTGGACACACGTAGTTCTCATTAACCAGATGACCAATCAACCCTTTCTCCGGTACTTCCACTCGGCTCTGCAAAAACTGGTTGAAAGATTGATCATTTAAATGATTCTGCTTTAGTTCATCCTCAGGTATCTTTACCAACCCTTGAACCTGCTTCTCTAGCATAATTTGAAGAAACCTCGGGAACACCAGATGAACTTTCCTCTTCACATTTAGAACCATCGCATCAAATATCACCTGTGAAAAATTAAACTCAGCGTTCAAAACCAACGCAACAAACATAGAGCTGTATTTTGCTGTCATCTCATCAAAACCTCCTTGCATCGGGCTCAAACATCTAAGAAGAACGTATGTAAAGTATCGATACTGCCTTGGAAGTTTCGTACGTTTAACAGCTTTGGTTATGTCACGAGTATAACCACATCTCTTTAAACACCTTCTAACCTTCAGAATCGGAAAATCAGTTGGCATATCATCATTGTCCGGAAACCCTAAATCTTCCCTGATAGTCTGTGCAGAAATACGAACAATCGTGTTGTTGACAGAACTCAATATCACCTTCTTGTTATCTTCAGTAACAACTTGGGCAACCTCCCAGAATTTTCTCTGATGAGAATAATACGGAGTGCACTCAGCAGTAATAGCTCTAAAGATCCTGGAACGTTTCAAGAAAGCAATGATCGGACCAAAACCTCCTCTTTGGGCCTCTGAACCCTTTTCATCAACACACGCAAGTACGTTTGTATCTTCTCGACCAATCAGACCCGGTAACTCAGAAGATAATGGGATTCGTGGTTCACGTTCTTCATCAGACATCTGATGTTGTTCTTGAGACATAGTGAATAGCTGAAAAACACTCAAAACAACATAACGAATAAGCATTTACCTCCATGTATCATGGGGTATCTAATGAATTATATGAATCAATGAATTAACAAACACAACAAACACATTAAATAAAGCACACAGTTACATCATCCAGAAGTTGTTTATTACACACCATAGTATTAAGGCTAACAAGCTAGCCTAACCAAATGACAAAACAACCATAAATAAACATAAGCACATGAAATCATAAGCAAGAGAACTATCCTTCAATAACTTCCTCTGGAACCTGATTCCATTCATAATTCGTGTCCTCATCTAGATCAATCTCATCAAACAAATAATTTAAAAGAACTGCATAAGGAAATGGTTTTCCTCATCATCCAAAGTATCCTTCATGACATTAATGACTATCTGACCAAAATTCACCTTGATACGTTCCATAAGATAGTACAATAGAACAGCCTCAGTACCAGATAGTATATCATCATGCGGATCTCTAAACACCACATTTCTTTTGATAATTCTCATGTTAATCATCAAGTCATCCCTAACATCGCTCTCTCTGACCTCAATTCTGCTAGAACCAATTACATATCCTGGCTTAGTGATATGAGAAGCCACCCCACCGGCATTAAACTTGCTAGAAATCTTCCTAAGATCTTTACTAGAGTAGTAAATCTTGGCTCCCCAGTAATTCAATAGAAGGTTATCTGCAAAGTCATCTATGATCCACTTATAGTCAACACCAAAGAAATTAGCCTGAACATGCTTCTTCTCTATAGTCACACTAGAATAGAACTCTTGGATTAGCTTAAGACAGTAATGATTCCCAATCTGAAGAAACGTCAAGCAATCTAAACCTTTCCACTGATCCTTCGTGAACTATGTTGCAACAACTTTGGTCTCTACAAGGATAGGCCTATGTTCGGCCAATGCTTTTCTACATTCCAGATCATACTTCCAAGTTCCACTTAACCTACTACTTGGACCTGGCATACTAAAAGCAAAACTATGCAACACATTCAGTTTAAACATGATATCATAACAAAACAATCAAAAATAGCAAGATCTCAAAAATTAGGGTTTCCATACACTCGGTCGAGTGTGAATACACACATGGTCGTGTGTGTTTTGGAACGGTCGAATGTGTGAACTCACTCGGTCGAGTGTGTTGCACACTCGGTCGATCGTGTTCATCAGATCTGAGACCTCCAATTTTTCCAAATCAATCAAATCTGTTGATTTTGCTTCAAGATCTGGTCACAATAACATCTAAACAGGCCGACTAACAAGTTCATAGCATCAATTATAACAGATTAAGTCTTAACATCGTTCGATTTGAGTTTAGCACTTTGAATATAAAATTAAAGATTATGAACAAACTAAAACGATTTAGAATACCTAGTTAGTGGCGCTGTAATCACAAGAGAAAGATGTATGTAAAAAGCACGATCAAAAACTCCTTCTTTAGCTTCGAAAAATCTAGATAAAATCTGCTCAAAAACACCAAAGTGTTCTGAGCCGTTCAAGACCCCAGTCCATTTATACTCACAGACACACTCAGTCGAGTGTGTCTCTCACTCGGCCGTTCGAGCAATTTTTACTCGGTCGAGTGTGTTATGAACATAACTCATTATTTAAAACTTGATTGGTCGAATGATTGACACATACGGTCGTGTGTGTACACTTACTCGGTCGAGTGTGTTATGAACACAACTCATTATTTAAAACTTGATCGGTCGAATGATTGACACATACGGTCGTGTGTGTACACTTATTCGGTCGAGTGTGTATCCTCAATCGGTCGATCGTCTGTCTTTAGGGTTTACAACTTAGGAAATATCAATTTCAATTTCACAAAATCCTTACCTATTCCACTCCTCCTGGGACTGATCTCCACAATATATATTTAACACGCTTTGTACCTTTATGTTCCAAACAACTTGGTTTCAAAATTAACTAAAAATAAAGAATTCCTTTCACAATAAACCTTTCCGAGAACTGAGTTGCTTGACATAATACACTAAACAAAGATGCACATGCAGCTAATCTAATTCAAGTAATCAAATATGGACTTTTCAGATAGGAAAGTATATGCAAATTCATAAAGAAAACTACTGTACAAGATCCAGCATATCATGATTAGCAGATAAATGAGGTTATCAGCGTAAGAATAAATAATACAACTTATCATGAAGCCCAGTACGAAAAGCATAACACATGTTTTTGTGAGTTAACATATCATACTGATTTAATCTTATGATTCGGGGATCAGAACTGAACTAAATTTGACATGTAATTTCACGCTTCATTCATTAAGTACTTGATAAAGCATATACAAAACAACTTTCAAACATATCAATAAACATTTACCAACTTTCACCCTAGACTTCGATGATCACGTTATATTAATTACATTAACATTTTACAATGCTAGATTTTGATCATGAAGTCAGTCCTCATTTGAGATCGCACGATGTTTCAGGTAGAACAATTGAGCACAGCATGTTGACGCTATCCTCTTATCACATCAATGTACTTTCAATCTGATTGAACAGAACCATCTCACGATGTTTCTAGCAACCCTGTCAGCCATGAGCTTCTACCTTAAACTTACACTTTTCGTTTCAGATAACTTTGTGAATCTCAAATTTATTGCATACTTTGTTAAAGCGCATACCGGCCGCTATAAACCCCATGCTTAAACGAAAATAGCATGATGCATGATGTTGGATGGATGGAAGTGATATATATATTTGAGTGATGGAACGCTAAGATATCCTCCAGAAGATAATCCCTCTATCCAGGTCAATAGGCACAATTCCATACCACAGACAAAAGATGTAAGGTTCACTAAATAAGATGTGAACAGAATGATTTTAGTTCTCTATATCTGATAATCTGATAAATTCTCCCCCTCGGATGTAGATAACTAAATCGTTCAACTAATTCGTCGATTGGAATATATGTTGTCTCAGACTTAGATAACATAGGAATCTCTGAAGCTTTGTTCAATTCTTGATCCATGATTCTCTTGCAGTTAGGTGGTGCATCATGTTACTTACAACTTAAAATAAATAAACAGAAACAAAAACAAAACATAATTATTATTTTTTTTTTTTTTGGTTTTCTCTGTACAAAAGTATAAAGTTATCTAAAAACATAAGCAAACATGCAGAAATATCAGGAAAAACTAATCTATCATGCAAATGAAAAGTAAACATGCAAATGATCTACAAACTATCATGCAAAACTATACATACTCTACAAGCAGTTTCTTAACAAATCACAACTCAGTCTCAGGTTTAGGTTCCTCTGTGTCAGGAACCTCAGTTTCAGGAACCACATCTGAAAGCAATTTAATACTTATTTCGTTTAACAAGTAATTAAAACGCGATTTATCAAAAGCTTTTGTGAAAAGATCAGCCCTTTGGAACATAGTATCTATCTGCACAACATCTATCAACTTTTTTTCATAGCAGTCTCTAATGAAATGGTATTTAATCCCTATGTGTTTCGTTTTAGAATGATTTACGAGATTTTTAGTAACAGCTATGGCAGCAGTATTATCAACATAAATAGGAGTGTTAGAAATTTGCAAACCGTAGTCACGTAGTTGCTGTTGAATCCAGATGACCTGTGATGTGCAGCTGGCCGCGGCAATGTATTCTGCTTCACAAGTGGACTGAGCCACTGATGTCTGCTTCTTACACTGCCATGTAACTAGTTTGCTGCCAAGGAACTAACAACCTCCTGACGTTGACTTGAAATCCTTCTTACATCCTCCATAGTCAGAATCACTGTAAGCTGTGAGATCAAACCCATCCTCACATGGATACCATAACCCTAAACTCGGTGTATCTTTCAAATACCTCATAATCTTCTTAACCACTAACATATGATGAACATTAGGATTTGCCTGATAACGAGCACACAAACAAACCGCAAACATGATATCTGGTCGAGAAGCTGTAAGATACATTAGAGAACCTATGATAGCCCTGTATAACGATTGGTCCACTGCAGCACCCTCACAATCAGCAACATACTTGGTTTGATGCAAGAAGATGCCTTTATCTGTCTGAGCTACTGTAGACCCAAGAAAAACTTAATCGTTCCCATTGAACTCATCTTGAACTTCTGCTGCATGACCTTCTCAAACTCATCAACCATACCCTGATCTGTTGACCCAAATATGATATCATCAACATAAACCTGCACTAACATAAGATGTTGTCCCTTCGTTTTGATGAAAAGTGTCTGATCAATGACACCTCTCCGAAAACCATTTTCAATCATGTAATTGGACAACGTTGCATACCATTGTCGAGGAGCTTGGTGAAGACCATAAAGTGCCTTTTCAAGTCTATAAACCTTTTCTGGGAAATGCGGGTCTTCGAAACCGGGTGGTTGTTCAGCAAACACCCTTTCATTGATCTCTCCGTACAAAAATGCGCTTTTGACATCCATCTGAAAAACTTTAAAACCCATGAAGGATGCAAAGGCCAAGAAAATCCTGATTGCTTCCAGTCGTGCAACCGGAGCAAAAACCTCATCATAGTCAATTTCAGGGATTTGTTGATATCCCTTTACCACCAATCTAGCTTTGTTTCTGATAACTATACCCTGTTCATCCTTCTTGTTCTTCAAACCCATCGAAGACCATAGGGCACACAACCATGTCGTGGATTGACTAGTTTCCAAACCTTCAAATGTTTAAACTGTAACAGCTCCTCTTGCATTGCACTAACCCACTCATCATACTTCAGTGCCTCATAAGCATCTTTCGGTTCAATTTGACATACATAGCATGAGTGAGCATGCACAAATATCCTACCTGTCTTATTCAACGAAGAATAAAATGTTGTTACCATATTCGCACTTTCAGTCTGAACATCATCTGCTGCTGTTGAACTATTATTAATCACAGGGACCTCTGATGTGGTCGGAACCTCAGAAGTTGATGCCTCAGTTGTCGTACTTTGGGGAATACTAATATGAGGAATTCCTCGTGCGTCCACATAATAATCCTGTAGACGTTTAGGAGGTAAAATAACACGATTGGATCTTCTCACACCTCCTGCTTCAGTCTGCTGTTCAGGCACTGTCACAGTTGGTGGTTGATTATATAGAGGATTAAGATGTTCCTCTGTCAATCGTGATTGGTTAACTTCCTCATCATCTTCAAGGTCACTATCGTCATCTGTATATACTACCCCGTCCTCATTTGAATCAAAAGTATCTGTCACTCTCTGTGGACTAGGTTGCAAGCTAGAAACCAGATTCTGAACCTTTAAATTGAATTTTCCTCCAGCGTCTCGTACCAGGATAGTACAAGGTGCACCAAAAGGTTCAAAATGTTTGATATTAGGATTTCTCTTGTGCAACAGCTCATAACACGTTTTACCATGTCTCTTCACCACTAGAACTCTGTTCATTACATAACAAGCAGTACTCACGGCTTCTCCCCAGAAAACAATTGGAAGATATGAATCAGCTAGCATAGTTCTTGCGGTTTCGATTAGAGTCCTATTCTTTCGTTCAGCAACACCATTTGATTGAGGTGTATAAGCCGGACTGAACTGTTGTTGTATCCCCTTCTCATTACAAAATAGCTGCATCGGAATGTTCTTAAATTCTGTACCATTATCAGTACGAATCTTTCTTACCTTCAAGTTATACAGACTTTCGAGCTTCAGAATCAACACTTTAATATGCTCAAACGTGTCTGACTTGAGTTTCAACATCACAACCCACGAAAACCAGGAATACTCATCTGTAACTACCAAGCAATATGATTCTCCAGTGAGAGTTTTACAATTAACTGGCCCAAAAAAATCCATGTGTAGCAGCTCCAAAGGAATATTGACAAAATGATGCTTTTTGGTAGTATGTGACTTTCTAGTCTACTTCCCCTGTTTACACGGAAGACATACCTCAGGAATATGAAAACTTTTAACATTCACACCATCAACTAATCCATTGTATACTAGATTATTCATCTTCCTTAGACTCAGATGACCCATACGCTTGTGCCAAATAATCGACTCCTGTTCAGTAGCTTTAGAGACAAAGGCCTGATGGCCTGTAGCTGCCTTAACATGAGCCTTACGCATATCAAGGATATAGAGATCCTTGCATCTCGGAGCAGTCATCAAAATCATGTCCTCCGGAATAACGAACTCTTTTCTTAAAATATAACAAAACTTATCATCAAAAGCAACAGTATATTTTTTATCAGCAACTTGTGAAACAGAAAGCAGATTGTTCGACATCTGCTCCACATAGTTAACTTTATCAAAGCTGACATTCTCATTAGCAATAACACCCTGAGCAGTAATAAATCCTCCTTCACTACCTGCAAAAGAAACTGGTCCTCCATCCACTGTTTTCACACTAGAAAGCAAAGACAAGTTCCCTGTCATGTGCCTGGACGCCCCCACTATCAACAATCCAAGTACTGCAGCGTGGATTGTAGGCGACCTGCACATTAAAATAAGAGGATTAGTTAGAGAAGGCCACCCATGCCCGAATGGCAGTGGGTTTCCCATCAACACCAATAACTGGCAATTCCACCCATTGTCCTTTAGATTCAGAAGGTCCTTCAGTACGTTGAACACTCTTAACTACTAATTTAGGTTTCCAAACTGTGTTATTCGGTAAAGGTTTTCTATAATAATCATTAGTTTGAAAAACCTTTTTATCATTTGTTTGCACTGAAAAAGAATTAAACTCTGGTGAGGGTGATCTCCTATTAAAGAACCAATTTGGACTAAAATCAACCTTCCTTCTTGGTGTCTGTCGAATGGGTCTACAATTCATAGCCCTGTGTCCCAACCTCCCACAATTGAAGCAGTTAACATTATCAAAATCATGAGAATTAAACACTTTGCATCTAATTGGTGAAAACTGTCTCCTAGGTGGTTCAGTATGTTGTCTAGTCGTAGGGGATGACGAGACTTGTTGTTTAACAGTCTGTCGACGACCAGGCGGAACATACTTGGACACACTCCCAGATTTGGAACTTGCCTCTGTTGGTGATTGTTCTACCTTAGGACCTGATTCATCTATTCTGTCCTTACTGACAAACTTAGGTGACACTTCCTGGGTGTTCTTCTTCTTATTCTGTTTGGGAGTCACGGTTTTCTTAGACTGAGCCTTTTGACTCTCAGTCATCTTACTTGCATTAACAGGATTTTTCAGAATGGTAACTGGTTTAGTGACAAGCTCAAATGGTTTGCTGTCTTTCTCAGTGTCGATATCAGTATCTGACTCTGTTTCATAGACAACATCTAAAGGTTTCTTCGACGCAACTATCTTAACAGTACTCTCAACAGGTGCTTCTTTAGGCTTACCATATACTAGTTCTACAACAGGACCTTTACTTTTCTCAACTGGTTTGTTAATATACTCACCTAAAAGTGGCGGGGCAACCTGGTTGTAACCTAAACCCTGCTGTTTAGGAGGATTCAAAGTCTGTTTCACATAAGACATCCTCTGCCAATTGTCGATCCTAGCTTTTTCAGACTCGTATTTCAACTTAAATGAATCCCTTTCAGCCTTAAGGGTCTCTACCTGTCCTAAATACATAGTAATCACTTTTCCATCATCTATAACCATTGATTTTAAGTGACCCACCTGATTTTCCAAAGACTTAATCACATCAACATAGTCTTTCTGTTTATTAAGGTAGAAAAGCGCATCGTCATAGTTCTTTTTATTAGTCTGATTCTCCAAACTTAAATTCTTAAGGTCAACTCTAAGCTTAGGACAAGTCCCACATGTAACAGATATCTCATTAAGCTTGGAAATTACACACTCAAGCCTCTCAATTTCCTGTTCATAATCAACGCATCTAGAACATTTAGAAACTGAATCATTACATACCTTATCGTTACCGGATGTGTTGGCCATAAATGCATATTTATTGCTTCCAACCTGAGTGTCTTCATCTGATTCTGACTCAGACTCTGAACTCGTACTATCAGCGTAATCAGCTTCATAACCTCCTTTGTTCTCGCTGTTGTCTGAACACACTGGACTCCGAACTGTAACAATCTTCTCGTCACCACTCTTAAGATCACAATTGAGCAAGTGTCCCAACTCTTTTCTAAACCAAGTACCAACATGACAAATTCTTTCTTCATCCTCATCGGAAGAATCAGTTGTAAACTCAAAATCTAATAGGTCTCGAGCTTGGCGAAACTTATCATACAGTTGATCTTTAATCCTCTTTCTGAGGCACAACTTCATAATCTCATTAGCTCTCTTCATTCTAGCATCACATTTGCACACATAGCAGGTGCAATTCGGATTATCTTTTCCAGTACAACCTGCATTTCTCCTAGCAATTCTTTCTTCTTCAATTTCAGCTTCAGTTTTACCTACAAACACAACATTAGCTTTATGTGTATCTGCCGTGATGGACCAGTCACACACTTCATCAGCATACGTGGTCGTCAAGGCCTTAGATTTAATAGACCCCGAAGATTCTTTCTCAACAATAACATGTTGTGGAGTAACTGAAATGGTTGTATTGTGAAAAGGATCGGAAAAACCAGTCTTGGGTGGCCTCGTGCAAGTCTTCTTAAAATGACCAAGCTCATCACAATTGAAGCACCTAACCTTTGATATATCAAAACCAAACTTCGAATCTTGATTCAAACTCAAAGACCTCTATCCGGTTTTCTTCAAGTACTTCCTAGCCCGTCTCACAATGCTACCCATGCAATAAAGTATATCCATCCTTTCAAGATCGTCCTCATCAATCTGATCATAGTCTTCATTTTCAAGATGACTATTAATCACTTGTCCACTAATCATATCATTGTATGAGTTAACAACAATAGCTGCCAAAGCCATATCTTCCTGAATTGATTCGATGGGCCTCTTCTTGATATTCTCGGTTTGAAACACAGGAGTCTGAGTCTGTTGAGAAGGAGAATTCTGAGTCTGAGCTTGTAATTTAGCATTAAAGTAGCCGGACTGAGATTGTGGAGCAGACAGTTGAGAAGCATTTGCTGTAACATAGGCTGTTTGTAATGGAGCTTGACCAGAAGATGAAACCAAAGTGGATGCAGAAGCAGCTACAGAACCAAGTCTCTTCCTCTTAGCTTCTACCTGAATATCCTTCTCCATCAACTTAGAAGTAAAAGCTGTCAATGTTAACGTACGACCTGATGTGCTGTACATGTTCTGAATCTTTTCAATCTCATGGTCCCAATTTTCTGGAAGACCATCTTTCAACACCCTGACCGCCTTATCATCAGGTACATCAATCCCATAATCCGCCATCTCTGCTACCAGTAAACGATACCTCTCCAACGTTTGGCCCAGTGACTCTGATGGAAGAGCAGCAAATGCCCTCCATTCATCCTTCAAAACCTTACCTTTTGTTGCCCGATAAGTAGCAGTACCCTCTGTTGCAGATTGAAGGGCCAACCAAAGAGTATACGCGGTTTTGTTACGGTTTTTGGACTGCTGGAAAATGTCCTTTGACAACGCTTGCGTTAGCTGAGCATAACATCTACACTCAAGATTATATTATTCACGCTCTGTAGGACTAAACTGTTGAGTTTCTTTGGGTTCACCATCACCTCCACAAGGCCAAACAAATGGATTCTCAATACATTCCCAAAGTCTAGAGTCAATACCATTTAAGTAAATAACAAACCTAACTTTTCAGTCCAAGAAGTCTTTAAGATTGTCAAGTCGAGGTACTTTATTTGACGATCCAGATTCGCTTTCGTTAAGTAACAGTTTTTGTAGTCCAGGTGCAATTACTAACGCGTTATATTCATTTGTCACTTGTTCATTAGTGTCCGACATGTTAACTGATTAAGTTTGAAAATAAAAGATTAATTAAGATTCTGATTAAGTCACACGGTCGACTATCTCTGACACACGGTCGACTGTATAAGACACACGATCGATTGTACGTATCACATGGTCGATTGTCTGACAAAATTTTGGCAGCACTTCGTTACTATATAAGCCTTGGGTATTGCAAACACACACGGCCGATTGTCTAACTCTCACGGTCGTTTAAAAATCTCACACGGTCGAGTGACTTACTCACACGGCCGATTGACTTAGGTAATCTGACACGGCTCTAGTAAAACTCACACGATCGGTGGAACAATACACACGGTCGATCTTAGGACTCACTCGGTCGGTAGTAAGGACACACACGGCCGAGGGTGTTCTTGACAGAAGCTGGTCGACTATTAGGGTTTTCTAGACAAAAATTGATTTTGCAATCGATTATGGATGGAAAACACAAAAACAACACGTAGATAACGAAAATAAGCACTCCAGAAATACCTTTTGACAATAAAAACACTAACAATAACGTGTAAACACAGATTAATAGACCAAAAACCTAAAAACACCAAAAACACAAACTTTGACCCAAAAACGATTTGATCAAGCAAAAACCAGAGACTCCAGCTCTGATACCACTTTGTAGACGTTGATTCTATGGATCTTAGGTTGCTTGAACTCAAAACTAAAGGCGGAACACAATAGAATAGAGGTAAATCGAGATACGGGTCGTTTCGGGATCGAATTAGTCGAACCTAGAGCAAAACCTAGATTAGATCGACTCCTAGACGATGTATTTCGGTGGTATTCGGTGTTAGGGTTCTCTGGAGACGAAAAACAACGACTTGGAACAAATGGGACGAGTAACCTCATCAATGAAGTCTAAACCCGTATATATACTGCAAGTCAGACACACTCGGTCGAGTGTGTCTGTCAGTCGGTCGACTGACTTACACAGTCGGTCGAGTGTGTACACACACTCGGTCGACTGTGTGTAGTTTAACATATTGATTATTTAATTAATTAAGAACGCACAATCACCATAGTAATCAATAGTCAATACTAAATAACATTATTACATAACCGAATGTACTAAACGTAAGAATAAACTACGGCTGGGGATTCATGCACCAACAATTTGCTAGAATAATGAAACGATGTAAGAGATTGTATATAAAACATAACTTAAACTGACCCATTAAAACTGACCCATTAAGTAATTAACAATGTATCAAAATTAAAACCTTTGTATCTCCTGGAAATCACTTAGTTATTGAATGCTTATCCCGCTGTAATCCCGTTTAATTGTGGAACAATTTGTATTTGTGACTTATTGTGGTTCGTGATCGAATGGTATGTAAAGGGTCGTACTGGAACTTCTTGTGGGATTGGACTAGAGCACCTGCAGGCAGATTTAATTAAGGACTAAATTCTCCGATTAGCATTTTGCAAACTGTGGCATTCAACAATAGGATCCAAGATAAATTGCAATGGAATTTTTATTCAAATGGGCTTTTCTCTACCAGGAAGTTGGCTACAGTGGTTGATCAAGCTACACTCGATCAGGAGGAGAACCCAGTGGAAACAGATAGAAACATCCTTCTTTCACGAAAGTTTGCAAATTTCATATGGAGGTTGAAACACAAAAGGCTTCCGGTTCGGTTCGTCTTGAACTCGACAAGAGAGGTATTGATCTCACCTTGGTCCTACGTCTGTTGTGTGATTTGCATGTTGAATCAGGTGGAACACATTATCCTTCAATGCAATCACGCAAAAGAGGTATTGGAAAGGGTCCTTAAATGGTCAGGTTTCGATCCTGGCTTTTTGTTAAGTTTAACTGAGAGCTTTGACGGTTCATACACACGAGATAGCTTGAGTTTTATAAGCAAGATTTGGCAAGCGATAGAATGGATTTGCGGATTTACAATATGTAAGAAGCGGAACAAGAAGCTATTCGAGAAGGTGGATTGGTGTGGGTCGGTAATGCTTAACGAAATACAATCCGCAAATTTCGTATGGATATTGAATCGACAAAAGAAGAAAAGCTTGAAATGACATCGATGGTTAGTGAACCCAAGTATTTATGTATAGCCTTCGTCCGTGCTCAAGGTCTGTAATAAGATATAAAAACACTTCACAGAAGTGCACGTTGCCAAGCTGTTTTGGATCATGGCCTCTTCTGGCTTATACTTTAATATTAATTAATATAATATTATTAATATTAATTAATATTAATAATAAAGTACGTTGTTTTTCAAAAAAAGTAAACCGTAATTACATTTACTATTTATAGCTATATCAAACCAAAAATATTCATTATTTTTGTTACAACTATCGATGTCTAATTATTTGTCAATATTATATGTTTTTTTATTCTAGTTCATTACTGATCATGTGCTAATTAACGACTCAATTTGTGAAGAAGAAAAAGTAGCAATTAGCTAGAAGAAGAAATGAACAATATCACTGGTATTGAAACTTTGGAAGATAATCATCTGTGTTAACAAGATTTACTTTGTATGATAACATTACTAACTCTTATAGGTGTGGATTTAACCTATGATATCTCTCTGGAGTAGTTTTTATTGAAAGAATAATGTAAAATGCAAGTGATGATGAAGTAGTTTTTAGTGAAAGAAGAGTGTAAAATGCAAGTGATGATTTACATATGTAGGTTTTAAATTGTATGTAGACAGTGTCGATTCTAGAATGTAAATTCAATGGGGTCCTATTCAATTTGAGTGGTACTTTCTAAATTTTTTTCATAAAGAATGGTCATTTACTTCCATACAAATCACTAATTCTTAAAATATATGGGGTCCTATCTATAAATTTAGTGGTGTCCTATATAATTTTAATAGTATTTGATGTATAAAAAAAATTATTTAATGGGGTCCTTTGACCCATTTAACTTCAAAGTGGAGTCGCCACTGTATGTAGAAGATGCAATGCTTGGTAAATTGAGTTTGTTGCACGAATATATTCAACCTATTTAATTAATATTTTCATTGTCTACGTTTCTAAACTAAACTTTCTCATAGTGTGCTTATTTTATGTTTGTTTTTTTTAACGACGATTTTTACATCAGCGGATCATTTATTTTAACGACTCTCATTATTTGAACGTAACACACACGTTTGGGTGAAAACCCGAACCCGATCGACGGTCCCCGGGAACACATCCATAGAGGCAATGTTCGGGTAGTGGTCCGTGTACGGATCCGGTAAAACCTTCCAGCCAGGCTTATTTTATTAGACACATTCGTTCACGAAGAGATTTAAATTGGCGATCTCAACCCAGGCATACCACGTAGGGGGTGAACATGGGAATTAATTGTGAGTGCAAAGATACGAACCCGTAGCTTTCATGTGAGATGAATGTGTCAATCTACTACACCAGTTCAAAAGACAAGAAGGTTTGTTTTTTTTATGGGATACATACGTATATACTGAAGATTCACTTAACTTTTCAATAATTTATTCCATTTTGTTGGAAGAACATCAACAACATATACTGAATATGCGTAAAGAGATGAAGTTGAATTTTACTGACTCATATATTATTCCCTTCTTGATTCTATTTTTGCACATTACAAAATCGACATCTTCGATATTATTTATGGATGTTGGATGCCACTTCTATCACGCTGTATAATGTGAATAGGTGGATTCCGACCGTCTGAGGTTATTGAGGCAAGTATACTTTAATTATAGCTGAACAACCTCTTTATCATTTTAAATTATTAGATTTAATAACCATAACTATAAACATTTATTTGTAAGATTTTCAATTAATAATCAACCATGTGGAGATGCCTACCGGCTAAAACAACAAAATGAAATAATTGAAAGCAGAATTTTTGATGGAAGAAAGTGATACTACTATAACAACTTCTTTATAAGACTTCTTTAGACAATTTGCGAGACACTATAACAACTTCTTTATAAGATTTCGTCAATAAAGGTGATGATTCTGCTGTTACGAACTTTGCAAACCATATGTCAAGTTTAACCCGGAAACTTACATTCTGATAGATTTTATGGAACAAGTAAACCAAAAAATACACTTTATATCAAGAATATCATTGGTTATATTGAAAAAATCAAATACAATATTTTGTTCAGTTTCTTATGTAGGGTGATAAACTCTGCACAAAGAGCTTAAATGAGATGCGATATATACTAATAGAAAGATAATATGCTGCTTCAGTGTTTACACTAAATAACTATCTCAAACAATTGATTGAATTGAGTAATCTATGAGAAATTTGTCAAATAAATATTAGCTAAATGATAATGGTCTATTATCAAAAAGGGAGACTATAACTAAAAATCCGACGTGGACTTATCAATTATCTTTTTTTATTTAACCGTTTGAATTATAGTTATATGCGGTCTTTCGATAACAGTTAATTTATATCTATAATTTTGTTGGACATGATTTGTATAATTTTTGTCGTTTTAATTGATGTGCTTATAAGAAATATAATTTAATTGTAATATTGTCGAAACCCGCAAATTTTGCAAGTGATTTAAGATGATGATTCTCAATGTTATTTTTGAAGTCTATAAAATCTTACTACCGAGTACGAATCATATTAAAGAGCTAATCCGTCTATCGTGTAAGATTATAGTTTACAAACGAACCCTAGAGTCTATGAAACCGGGTAGTAAATTGCTATTTCATATAATTGAATCAAGTCATGCAGTTTTTTCTGTTTTTTAGTGCAGTGAATTAGTAGAGTTTATGCATTTAAATATACAACTTATGTTTGATGACCACTTACAACAATTTGATCCATTTCTTACATCTTAAAGATGTTGATAATGTTACTCATTTGATTTGTTAGAGATGAAACACAGCTAAAAAATTATATTTATTGATAAGTGGTTGAAAATGCACCTCTAATGAGTTGCTTATGCTGGATTGTAAACTGCTGTTGCAGGTTCAAAGATCAAGATTCTGCACTCTTTGCCAAGTGACTTGGCAGAAAAAATTATCGAGTACAGCAGCAGGTTTGTGTCAGATTTATCTTTTAATCCCTATGATTAGGTCATCATGTTCCTTCCCTAATTATTCTTCTTCACACACAAAATCCTACTTTCAAAATGTTGTGGCCTGTATGATGACATGACCAGTAACTTTTTTCAACTTTAGCCTATTGTCCATATTATAAGCCATGTCATTCAAAGTAACTCTAATTTGGGTACACTGTTACTCAGCTGTCATTTTTAAAAGAGGGTGGCTAGAAGGTAAGCCCTAGCAAATGGATTGAATGTTGCCTAAAATGAAATTTTGATAGAATTGTTTGTGACAAGGTTTGTTTGATGAATCGAATTATTTTTAATCGAATTAGGATTCCTTAGTTGGAGAAAATCATTTTAAACTAACATTGGTTAACTCAGGTAATCAAATCTTATTTCAACTTCTGATTTAATCGATCATTATATTGATATCGATTCATGAAATCAAATAGGTTTTAGTTATGGTATTTTTGCTCAGAGATCCATATGTGTTTTGATTCAATATGTTTTTTAATAGCATACAAATATAGTTTTTTGTCTGAGTTCTTTGAACGATTAATTAATTAAGCTATGCAAATTATGATTCTTTTTTGTATCCGATAATGATAATAAAAGTTAAGAGCTTTCGGAAATCCATGAGACGAACATAAATGTATGCTGGTCCAGTGTGTAGGTTTGGAGAAGAAGAAATTAAATTTGTTGCTGGTATCATGTCTAGACTTAAGATACGTTTGATTGATAACAATAATAATGCATTGATATTTCGAAATTTCAAGTCTATTATAACAACTAATGTTGCTTGGAACTTGGTCAATTATACAGTACTCATTTGGGTTGCATTTGTTGCTGATACCTGCATATTTTTTGGGAATCAAGTTCATTACTGTTGGGTTGCTTGTGTGTGGTGGTGTAACAACAATGACTGTTTGGGTTATAACTGCTACTTGGATAATATAGTGTTGGGTCGAGTTTGCCATTGACGTTGTGATATGAGTTACTTTTGTTGTATTAATATGAAGATGGGTTATGATTGCAATTAATCAAATTGGTGTGGTTCAGAGTGGTAATAATAGTCAAATGAATTCTCATCTCAAATGAATTCATGTTTTAGCCTATGGAATCGAGTACTAAAAGTCCAGTTTGTTTGAACTATAATTTCATTTGGGCCTAAAGAATTAAAGATATGTTAGGCTGATATTATCCGAGCTGAATATGGATTGTATAATGGTGTCTTATTGTTTGGTGAAACCTAACGCTACTAACTTTCTGTAATACACTCTTTCTAAACATTACTCTTCATTAAAAGCTTAAAAAACCCCGCAAAGTCGCGGGTCTTCAATCGTCGGAAAGGAATCAGATAACGTGATATCAAGGATTGTCCTCCTCAAAATCAGATTATAATAACATCTTTATATTTTGTGATCTTTTGATTCATTATAAATGACTAAAATTTTAGATATAAGTCTTTGTATCAGTTTTCCAACCACCGATACCATACCAGGTTAAAACCATTATATACATTGGAAATCTGTAGTCAAATTCATACATTATAATTTAGACTTAACATATATATACTAATTTATACAATTATTTTTTTTGGATATGTATTTACGATTGATGATTTTATATTTAATTTGTCATTTCACAGAAAAAGAATTTTGTTCAACAGTGTTTTTCGAATTCAAGTTCTGTTAGGCGTAAGAGTACAACCCCAAATAACCTTCTCGCTGAAGACACACCAAGCCGACAAACATCTGATGCAGTTGCATCTCTCAAAATACCAAAGATTCAACCATTCTGATTTGATGCATTGTTAAATTTTTGAATAAATATAACGTGTGTTTTTTCAACACGCAATACTCATGCTACAATAAACATGGTCTGATTGTGCAACCACACGAGGCAAACGCCTCAAACAAACTTTTTTATTTGTTTTTATGTTGCATTTCAATGACTACATTTCAATCTAGATTTTTTATATAATAAATATGTTTTTTGGTTTTCATTACCAATGCTTTTTATATGTCTATAATAACTGTTTAAGTATTTTATACTATGTTCAACTTTTAAAGTTTTTTACAGACATATATGGATGGATTTTAAATTTTAAGTACATACATTGGATACAGAACAACTAACATAAGTACTTACATTAAATACAATAATTATAAACATTATTTCTGTACAAACACTCACATAGCCCCGCAAATTCGCGGGTCCTCCACTAGTTATTATTTAAAACATATCTATAAATAAAGTATAATAAAAATAAATATTAAATGATTGTAATACTCGTTTGATATTTCGATTGATATTAAGCAAGTTAAATTCAAACTTATGTAATTTTAAAATAAACGGTGATACGAGAATGAGTTCTATAAAGTTTAGGCTTATTAAAAATGTATTTAGGAACTATTTGATAAATTTCAACACTTTTTATATTTTACCCAGAAATGAGAGGGACAGTTGATGTAATTTTTATTTAACAAATTAAGGATCGAATTTTATACCATAATGACCAAAATAAATAAATAAAGTTAATTTAAAAATATAGAATTTTTCTGAACACTTTTATCCGCCACTGATTTCGCACGATACACAGTCCGTTGAAACTGTCGGTAAGATAAATCCAATTATTCAGGCTGCTTAACTATTGTTTCATTCTTACATGTTGTAAATTTGATTTTTATATTATAACTTTAACTACAACTTGCACACTGTCCATTATTCCATCCGTGAATTAGGAATTGGATTCCTATTGACTTATAGTCCGAATAATATATAACTTTTGAATTCCATATTTATTATATTATAATAATATTACTATTTATGTACTGTAACATAAAGATGGTATCAATCATCTCACTCTATATAAATATGTATATTTACACTGTGATATAGATAGACAGAGATATGATAACCAAAAACCACCTTCTATCATCTCCTAACACCCGATAGCCATCACCATGTCACCTTCGGCCAACTCACCATCACTATGTCGATCTTGATGTTGCTGCGTTTCTTCCTTGTAACTATGAAATCACCACACCAAACCAACTTTATTTCCATTTAGGTTTCTACAACCACCCGCCATCCACGATCACCATCATTTATGACCAACAAATATCAACCCACATCAAACCATCACCTTTATCGTCTTCATCAAATCCATATCCCTACGGTTCCTACTACTATAACCTTTTATGTTTTTAAGTCAAAACCCACATAGAAATCGAACCTTCATTCTTCTTCATGAACCCACAAACCATAACGAACGACTACCATCGTACCTTATGATATTTGTTTCTGTTTTAGAATTTCTGTTTGAACCAAACCAATAAACCACCATCATAGATGCTTCGCTACTATTTCTGTTTCAGCTGAAAAATAGTCCGAACCCACCACCTTCATGATCAACCACCACTCGCCACCACCATCCTCTCTCTCATCTCTCTCTCTCTCTCCACTTCACCATATTTTCCTTATTTATCAATTCCAATATTGCGTGAACCATATCATCTCCTGCAAACCACCTCGCTAACATCCACCTGCAAGTATTCGAAAATCATCATAAGACTGCTGCATTTGCTCGACTATTACTTGTGTTTCTGTTTCTTTCTATTTTCGAAACCACCATCACACAACTCATCCAACTGCTACTGTGCAACTTCTGTGAACGTTTCTGTTTTAAAACCATCGCAACACACCACTTAAAAACCACCTACGACTACTACCTTATTACTATTTCTATTTTTATTTTTTTTAGCTCGTTGCCAACTTCCGTCTTCTGATTGAACGAAACCAGGAAATCAACAAACTAATTTACTTGCTGTTTTCTATTTCTATTATGATTCCACTTTTGATCGATTAACATGAAACCTGACGATGAGGGGCTGCTATGATAACGATGATGATTATGAAAGTGACGATCATGATGGAGACGAGGGGATGATGATGTTATGATTATGATGTTAATTGGAATGATTGATGAGTTATGATTGATGATGATAAAGATCGATCTGTTTCCCTTTATCTTTTTGATCGTACTCCACCCAACACAATACCTTCCAGTTTCTTTTTTTTATTATTCTCACGATTCATACAATAAACCTATATGTTTTTGGACTAAGTAATTTAAGTGTTGGGCCGTGGACATTCAGATGGGCCGAGGGATCACTTAATAGGGTGGGCCGTTTTCTGTTGGGCCGAATACTTGTGTTTCGTGTTGGGCCAGATTATTTATAGATGGCGGATTAAATATATTTGGGTTAGGAGATATAACAGAAAAACATAATTGGAGGAGTGGTTTGAGTGTTTGTGGTTATTCGAGAGGTCGCGGGTTCGAGCCCCGGTTGGGGCGTTTCCTTTTTAGAAAAAGTTTTTGAGGTTGTTCTCTTCATTAAAATTATTATTATTATTGTTATTATTATTATTAATAATATAAATTATTATTGTTATTGTTATTATTAATAAGTATTAGTGATATTATTGGTATTATTAAGTACTATTATTAGTATTATTATTATTATTATTAATATTAACATGATTATGAGTATTATGAATATTATAAAGTTTTATAAATATATAGATTAAAGATTTTGAATAATATTTTTTTTTTGTCATTATTAGTAGTAACTAGAAAAAATCCGACCGCGCGTTGCTGCGGTTGTATTCGACGCGCTGTCCAATTTGGATATACGATGTCCGTTTCGCGTATAGTTAGTCGTGTTGTATATGTATATATATGTATGTAATATAGCCCGAAATATTTATTTTTTTTAACGATGTCCGTTTCGCGTATAGTTAGTCGCGTTGTGTTCGTAAAATTATTTCGAGTTGAACGGTGGTCTCGGAAAAATTTAACTCGCACCGAGCGTGAATATAGGGCCCGTTATTTAGTGTTTTTTTAACGATGTCCGTTTTGCATATAGTTAGTCCCGTTGGGTTCGTGAGATTTTTTCGAGTTGAACGGTGGCCTCGGAAAAATTTAACTCGCACCGAGCGAGAAGATAGGGCCCGTTATAAATTCGGGTGGAGTAAGGTTTTTTTATTTTAATTAAATTATAAATTTACGTTTTTTACCCCTGAAAAAGTGTAAAGTTGAGGGGTTGTTGTGTAATTTGTGCGAAAGTTGGAGGACCATTTGTAGTGTGAACGCAAACTCAAAACGACAATTCGTTAAAACTGAGACGACCAAAAATGGGAGGAGGTTTAGTATATAAGTATAAGTATAATATAATATAATATAATATAATAATATCGTTATTAGTATTATTAACATAAGCAATATTATTATTAATATTACCATTATCATTATTAGTATTGTTATTATTAAAAATTATTATTTTTACATCTATATTATTATTAAAAAGAATCATTATTAGTAAAACTATCATTTTTATATCTAATTATTGGTATTATTATCATTACTTTAATAGTATTATAATTACTAATTTTACAAACAAAAGAGATTTATATATAAAAAGTATATTACATACTATATTTTTATATGAAATATTATTAACTATAATAATAACTAAATTACATATAGTGTATAAAAATATTTTAAGATATTATAAGTAACAATAAACACATATATATAAATATAAATTTTGAATTCAATACATTATACATATATATAACAATAAGTTACAATTTAATAATATATTATAATAAATATATATACAACTTTGTTCAATTACAATTATATGTATTAATATATATACAAATGATATAGGTTCGTGAATCCAAGGCCAACCCTGCATTGTTCAGTTGTTCAATGCCGTCATATGTATTTTTACTACAAAATACAGTATTGTGAGTTTTATTACTCCCTTTTTAAATGTTTTTGCAATATATATTTTTGAAACTGAGAATACATGCGCTTTTATAAATGTTTTACTAAATAGACACAAGTAATCGAAACTACATTATATGGTTGAATGATCGAAGCCGAATATGCCCCTTTTACTTGGTAACCTAAGAATTAGTAAACCAGTCTACTAATTGACGCGAATCCTAAAGATAGATCTATTGGGCCTAACGAACCCCATTTGTTGTAGCGGATGCTTTAGTACTTCGATGTTGTTATATCATGTCCGAAGGATTTCCCGGAATGATAGGGGATATTCTTATATGCATCTTGTTAATGTCGGTTACCATGTGTTCACCATATGAATGATTATTTTTGTCTCTATGCATGGGACGTATATTTATGAGAAATGAAAATCTTGTGGTCTATTAAAATGATGAAAATGAATGATTATGATAAACTAATGAACTCACCAACCTTTTGGTTGACACTTTAAAGCATGTTTATTCTCAGGTGTTAAAGAAATCTTCCGCTGTGCATTTGCTCATTTTAAAGATATTACTTGGAGTCATTCATGACATATTTCAAAAGACGTTCCATTCAAGTCGTTGAGTTCAGTAGAGATTATTATTAAGTAAATGACAGATTAGGTCATTTATAGTGGATATAATATGAAATGGTATGCATGCCGTCAACTTTCGATGTAATGAAAGTCTGTCTTTTAAAAACGAATGCAATGTTTTTAAAATGTATCATATAGAGGTCAAATACCTCGCAATGTAATTAACTATTGTGAATCGTTTATAATGTATATGAACGGGTCCTTTCAGTAATCATATGTTATTGTATTCGTTCTTATGGATTAGGACGGGTCATTACACATACAATCAAGGTTGTAAAATTCGCGACTCCGGGAGAACTCGGCAGGAGATTTTTGAGGAGTTCTCGACGACTCGCGGAGAATTCGGGGGAGAACTCGGATGTTGACTTTCGTTGACTTTTTAGGCTTTTAGTATATTTTATATATATTTAAGTTTATAATAATATTTATTAACTTATAGAGCTCATATATGTTATTCTCATCTCATTTCTTTATATTTTTAACTCTTTTTTCCTTAACTTGTTTTTTCCTTAACTCAAATTCCGGCAAATAACTTTCAATTTCTGCCATCAAAATTCATTTTGTAACCCCCAAGAATATGAAAAATGGTGAGGAACAAAAAAAATAAATAAATTGAAAATCAGGTTTGATCGGCGTTGACTGGGTTGACCAAGGTTGACCGAGTTTTGACCGATTTGTGGCCGATTTCTCGTTTCCTCCGATCTGCTGATTTCTCCTCGAGTACTCGGCCGACTCGGCCGAGTTTTGCAACACTGCATACAATATGCCTTAGATATAAACACGTGAATTTAATAAATTGTTTATTTGGCTTTATATGCAAGGAATATGTTTAATTTTGTTAGGTTAAGGGAGTATTTTTTATTTCGCTTTAAGTGTAACGATGTTAAATTTTGTTCGATGCTTATTCGGGCAGTGATGGATCTAGGAATTGTAGTCATATGTGTCGCTAGTTAAAAGTTTTTAAAAAAGTTTTATCATCCATTGGCGTCACTAAAAAAAAATTACACTGTCCAATAGTATCAGTAGTTAAAACCCCCCAAAAATTTCTAGTGCATCGCGTATTTCACTGGTAATCCGTGCTACCAGTGCCAACACGTTAGATCCGTCCTTGTATTCGGGTCATCCCGTGACCGTTTCTGACCCTTTCAGCTAGATATTATTGCTCTTGTGAGAAAATCAAAGGACCTCAATTAACGTACTACTAGACTATCTTGAGATAGAGTTGTCTATTCAGAAATCTAATTTCTAATAATAATAACAGCCCAAGAGTGGTTTGGCGTTGATTGTGTGCGAAATTATTTAGACAAGTGTATTCGGTTAAAAAACTTATTATGTTGGTAGCAACATTGAAATCAACCACTATTTCCGTTTATCTATAAAACACAATAAGCTTCAGTGTGCAAGGAAAATGTAACTCTCTGTCACTCTTTAAAGGAAGATCGAATCATGAATAGTTTAACACAATCGATAGTCCCCGTGATTAACATGAGAGGACTAAAGCCCGGAAACGAATCTTGGATGACAGCCTCCCATAAGGTGAGACGAGCGCTTGAAGAATACGATTTCTTTATGGCTATATATGAAGGTGTTTCTGCAAAACTGATGAAGGAAGTTGTTGATGCCATGGAAACGGTATTTGAGCTCCCCAAAGAAACTAAACTCAAGAACACTTGTGATAATCCTGATCATGGTTATATAGGTCTTTCTGATATTCGTCCGAACTATGAAAGTTTGGGATTTAAAGATGCAACAAACTTGGATAATGTTCAACATTTCGAAAACCTCATGTGGCCTTCTGGAAATAATAAATATTTCAGGTAATAATAAATCATAAATCATCAAACTATTCTTGTTTTTGTAGAATAAGATTTGTATAATTTAACTCGGATATAATATTGACCAGTATGTTTTATGTGTTTTTTGTGCATTTTCTTTCAGTAAAACTATGCATTCCTATGTAAGTCAAATTTCAAAACTAGAAAAAATGGTGAGGAACATGGTTTTTGAAAGCTATGGAGTTGAGAAATACAGTGAATCCTACAATCAGTCCATGTGTTACAACTTGAAATTCTCCAAATATAGTAAGAGGGATGTTAGTGTGCACAACAGTTTGGCCGTTAGGGCTCATACTGACAAAACCTTTATATCCATACTCGGCCAAAATCATATGAATGGATTGCAGGTTCAAATGAAGGATGGTGAATGGGTTACTATTGACTATCTTCCATCCTCCTTTGTCGTCAATGTAGGCGACGCGTTCATGGTAAGTTTTCTTCGAAAAGTTTGCTTTAAGAAATACATTATCATTATCATTATCCCTCTTACTAAAACCCAAAGTTCAAGTGAACAGCTCTCCCTCCGATGGCTGACGTCATGCTGATGTCAGCAACTTTGTCCTTTTACTTTTCTTTTTTTTAAAAATTACTCCACTGCAATGCGCGGACTTCCTAACCCGTTAGAATCTATATATAGTTATTGAAGGGCTTGTATATTGTTAACCTTTCTTTAAACTAATGTTCTAACTTCTATGTTTGTGAATTGTATCAGACATGGAGTAACGGTAGATTAAAATCTCCTCTTCATAGAGTGATTGCTACTAAAGAAGACCGCTACTCTGTACTTGTATTCGTGTTCAAAAGAGGGATTATTGAAATACCAAAAGAACTAAATGATGATGAACACCCACAACAATTCAAGCCATTTGATCATTTAGCATTTTCCGACAATCGCAGTAAAGATCCAAATTGCTTAGACGAACGTGCGATAAAGATGTATTGTGGTATTTAATTAGTAGACTCCTAGGACAAATGATATGTACTTACGTTGTTTAAATAAGGTTAAGTCCATGATTTGGTCCTAACAATATATAGGTGACCTATAAATAAATAATTTTTTCGAGTTCAAATCTTACTAAGGACATAGAGATATTGTATAAAGTTCGATTGAGTTGTAATGTTATTGCTTTATGGACATTGAAAAAACTGTATGTGTTGTGTATGTTTGACTATTTTGATTCAAATATAACATATTTAGTGCAAATGCACATTCTTTGTTTTGACTCAAGTATGCTTTCAACTCATCTTGATGCAAAAGATGTTGATATGTTGTTGATGACGACGAACAAGAAGAAAATGCCTATGACAACCTTTGAACAGATTCAAAAGTTGGCATAGAAGTGAACGAAGATTCAGTTGATTGGTGGCAGATCTTAAACGGGATTACTAGGAGGGCCAATATCGTCTCAAAGACTTGGTGCACCCCAAATTTGATAATTTAGATAAATCACGATTTCATAAATATCCATTAAAGTTCAATCAGTTACACAATAATACACTATTTAAAATGATTTTGATTGGAAGTTAGTAGAGAAGATCATAAAGCGGAGATATAAGCGCACGTTTAAATTCGGATTGATTAGGTAAGTACGAAGTATAATCTTCTCTAAATTAACAAAGTACCTATAAATATAATTTTGGGAAAATGCCCACAATTTCAAAATTGTTTAACAATATGCCCTTAAAAATCGTAATCGCAAAAATGCCCCTTGACCACGCACCATGCATGATCCGCGCAAGCCCATGCGTGGTGTGTGTCTACGAGATATTCAACGAGACATCTATTATTCCTCCTCGCACCATGCACGGCGCAATTACGAGTATTTAAGGGCATTTTGTTAAACACTTTCTGAAATTGGAACATTTTGACCAATTTTCCTATAATTTATTTATATATATACTAATAGACAAAACACTCTTTCACTATTTATCAATAGTAACTGGGGGTATTTTCATCATTTTACCATTTTTTTCCCCAACGATAAAATAAGCGACTTTCGTAAAAGAACCAACCCTTCAATGTTATCAAAAGATGTCAAAAAAAAAAAAATTTACAAAAAAATCAACTAACTTTTTTTTTTCCTCTCTCTTTTCTTCCTATGAACAACCCTTCAATGCTACCAAAAGATGTCGAAAAACATTTTTTTTTACAAAATAGATCAACTAACTTTAAAAAAAAAAATAGCGAACGCTAAAAGAAGCAACTTTCACAAAAGGAACAACCCTTCAATGTTAGATGTCGAAAAAAATTCTTTTTTACAAAATAGATCAAGATTTTTTTTTTAACTCGCATTCAAACGAATCCTCCGGCGCAAAACGAGGACTCCACAACTAGTTTTTCTCTAAAAGCTAAAGTATTAGAAGGCTCACAAGAATATGTATAATAAAATTTATGGAATGAGCCCAAGTTTTAAAAGGGCTTTACCCACCCATACCCCTCCTATAATTTGTCTATGACCACCAACATAACATACTATAGCAATAGTCTATTATAAGCTGCTCTGTAAAAGAGGAAGCAAATTGATTGGAACAACTGGGTTGGGCCTAAAATTGTGATTCTAAAGTACTACTGGGTTGCGCCTAAAATTGTGATCGCTAAAATATACTTTTTAAAAAAAAATTCATTCAAAATATACTTTTTAAAAAAAAATTGTCTTTTTACACCATTAGGTCGACCAACAATATGATCGACCACCCCTTTACTTGGTCGACCACCTCATTTTACAAGGTGGTCAATGAGGTGGTCGACCAAACTTCAATAAGAGCATGGTCGACTACCATGTAAATATGATCGACTACCACCTCAATTGGCTATGGTGGACCACAAAGCAAAAAAACAATGCGGGCGACCAACTCATTGGTCGACTTCCCTGTATTTTCCCTGTATTCCCTATAATTTATATATATACTAATAGACAAAACACTCTTTCACTATTCATCAATAGTAACTAGAGGTATTTTCGTCATTTTACCGTTTTTTTCTCCAACGATAAAATAAGCGACTTTCGTAAAAGAACCAACCCTTCAATGTTATCAAAAGATGTCAAAAAAAAAAAATTTACAAAAAAATCAACTAACTTTTTTTTTTCCCTTCTCTCTTTTCTTTCTATGAACAACCCTTCAATGCTACCAAAAGATGTCGAAAAACATTTTTTTTTACAAAATAGATCAACTAACTTTAAAAAAAACAGCGAACGCTAAAAGAAGCAACTTTCACAAAAGGAACAACCCTTCAATGTTAGATGTCGAAAAAAATTCTTTTTTATAAAATAGATCAAGATTTTTTTTTTTTAACTCGCATTCAAACGAATCCTCCGACGCAAAACGAGGACTCCACAACTAGTTTTTCTCTAAAAGCTAAAGTATTAGAAGGCTCACAAGAATATGTATAATAAAATTTATGGTATGAGCCCAAGTTTTAAAAGGGCTTTACCCACCCATACCCCTCCTATAATTTGTCTATGACCACCAACATAACATACTATAGCAATAGTCTATTATAAGCTGCTCTGTAAAAGAGGAAGCAAATTGATTGGAACAACTGGGTTGGGCCTAAAATTGTGATTCTAAAGTACTACTGGGTTGCGCCTAAAATTGTGATCGCTAAAATATACTTTTTAAAAAAAAATTCATTCAAAATATACTTTTTAAAAAAAAATTGTCTTTTTACACCATTAGGTCGACCAACAATATGGTCGACCACCCCTTTACTTGGTCGACCACCTCATTTTACAAGGTGGTCAATGAGGTGGTCGACCAAACTTCAATAAGAGCATGGTCGACTACCATGTAAATATGATCGACTACCACCTCAATTGGCTATGGTGGACCACAAAGCAAAAAAACAATGCGGGCGACCAACTCATTGGTCGACTTCCCTGTATTCAGGTTTTACGCATCCCGAAATCTGCAAAATCCGTGCAAGTCTAGTAACAGTTTTTAGTGACACTTTTTTAAATTTTTTTTAAAAAGGTGTATTTTAAAAAAGTATGACACTTTTTAAATTTTTTAAAAAGTGTATTTTGAAAAAGTGACACTTTTTAAATTTTTGAAATTTTTTTTTTAAAAAGTGTCACTAATAATAGTTTTTAGTGACACTTTTCTTAATTTTTTTTTAAAAAAAAGTGTATTTTGAAAAAGTGTGACCCTTTTTTAAATATTTGAAAAAGTGTATTTTGAAAAAGTGACACTTTTTAAATTTTTGAATTTTTTTTTTAAAAGTGTCACTATGCACGGATTTTGCAGATTTCGGGATGCGTAAAACCTGAATACAGGGAAGTCGACCAGTGAGTTAGTCGCCCGCGTTGTTTTTTTGCTTTGTGGTCGACCATAGCCAATTGAGGTGGTAGTCGACCATGTTTACATGGTAGTCGACCATGCTCTTATTGAAGTTTGGTCGACCACCTTGAAAAATGAGGTGGTCGACCATATTATTGGTCGACCTAATGGTGTAAAAAGATAATTTTTTTAAAAAAAAGTATATTTAGAATGAAATTTTTTTCAAAAAGTATATTTTGGTCGATTAGCCTTCTATAAGTACTACTAGGTTGGGCCTAAACTTGTGATTCTAAAAGTACTGCTGGGTTGGGCCCAGAATTCTATTAAAGATAAAATTCATGTGCTCGGATTAATATGGAACCCATACCACAATGATATGTCAAAACAATATACAGTAATAAATAATTTTCTAACCATAGTGATATCTTTTTTTTTTTTAATATACTGTATATATTTAAGGACTTTGTATTTTGGATAACAATAGTAATAGTAATACAAAGCAAAATTGTTTGGGAGATGATATATCCACCACCACTTTTACTTCTTCCACTTGAATGTTCTAAAATACCCTTAAATGATAACTTATATAAATTTTCTGTTAAATATTATTGAGGGATATTTTAAGGAAAAGAATCAAATGATGTGGATGAAGTAAAAATAGATGTGGATATATCATCTCCTAAATTGTTTCTAAAATCCGTACTAACGGTATATCCTAATCACTCATATCTTCATGCATCTAGTCTAGGTTCAAGATATCTCACAAAAGCACACATACAAAAAACTAAAATAAAAAAAAAATAAAAAAAAAAAAAAAAAAAAATTAGATATGATCAATAGCTCCACAACGACATATCACCACCATACTCCACCTCATCACCACCGTCTCCATAAGACGGCGGTGGCAACATTAACCCCTCCGCCATATTCGCCAACAACGCCGGCATACAAAACTCCTCATCTTCATCCACATACCTCACCGCCTCTACCGTCCCACCACCACCACCACCAACAACATCCTCATTCCGACGAAACCCCTCCGCCGCCGCCACTGCCGCCTTCCTAATATCCTTCGGATCCAACGACTCCGGCATCGGCAAACCCCACGAATCTGCAAAATTCAAACACGCCGACCGCCCTCTCAACGCCATCGCCGCCACATCGTGAGCTCTTGCCGCCATTTCCGCCGTCGGAAACGTCCCTAACCAAATCCTTGATTGCTTATACGGCTCTCTTACTTCACACACCCACTTCCCGGAGCTCCGTTGTCTCACTCCCCGGTACACCGGATGTCTCGTTTCTTGAAACTTTATTCTTCCGGCACGTTTTTTCGGATGACTCGCCGCCAGCATCACCTCCTCCGATGTACCGGAACTTTCTCCGGTGTCCACCTCCGATACATTGTTGTTACACTGAACTACACAGTGATCATCATTATAGTTACAATTATAATCATAACTATCATTATAATTATAATTATTGTTACTCGTATCCATGGGTGGTTATTAACGTTTTCTTTTAGACAAAATAATTTGAGAATATAATGTATAACTGAAATTCAGTTGATGGGTGAATGTTGGTTTTTTAAGTGACATATTAATATATTTATTTATTATTTATATATATGGAATGTAACAATGTTATGTGTGTATGATGTGTGTGGTGGGGAATGCGCTAAAAACACGCAGAAGTTGTTTCTAGTGTTGAGAGAGCGCACACTGAAAAGAAAGGAAGGTAAGTGAATTGAAGCTTAGAAAGTGTAAATAAAAAAAACAAAAGTGGATAATGTCTTATTATGTACAGCTGTTACTATGCGTAGGACCCACAGTTGCTTTCTTGTGTAGAACACGTGTGACTTTTTTGTTGCTTGAAAAGTAATGCTGGATAAATTACTTTTATTAGATTTATTTTTTCTATTTTAGGTAGGGGCCATCATCTATGTCTCCTTCATGTAATCTTATTTTCTAAAAATAAATAAATAAATACTTAGAAACTTTTTTTATATTAAGGTCCTTGGACGGGATATATTGATAGTTAGCGTGATCTGTTTAGCGGACGTGCAGGTAAACTGGTAAATATTGATTGGCATGTTGAGTATATAATTAAAAGTTGAGTGAAATAATGAATAAAAAATTAAAAAAATAGAGCATGAAGCAATAAAACAAAAGGAAATATGTTGCACAACACTGTGACACCGCTAGCTTTTTTTTATACGTGGCGGAAGCATTTATTAATTAATTACATAACACACTTTAAATATTGATCATTCAGTACAACCAGTGTCACGTGTCATTCCAACAAAATACATGTTTATACGGAGAAGACGTATTTACAATATGTTTACAAAAGATCGTTGTTTAAACAAAACAAGACCACATCAGAGTTGACTCCTGTCAAACATAACATTGCCATACCCGTCTTCTCCCAAAAGCACTATCTACAAAAACTATCACCCTGCAGGGTAGGAGATGGAGGTGAATTAGCACGAAGCTAAGTGAGTACAACTAACTACAAACGATAGTATACAGAAACCGTCATACTATTCATGTCACAAAATCTAACATACAAACAGCACCCAAGTGCCGTCTACAGAGACTCTGGCGGCTCGGCCAAACCATTAACCACCAGTTATTCGGACTGGGGTTTACCAGAAGTTCCTCCACCACCGTATGTATATATATATTCCACACGCGACGGACGCGTCATTCACAAATATATATACCACGATTGTCTAGGCCACCACATAAGGAACCCAACCCGCAGGTTGATCTCTCCTACCGAGGCCACCCTACAACAGAGACGCACTAGGCTCCAGCAGACAAGAATCAACTAAGATGCAGTCATCATTTAACGACCCGTCAATGTACACTTGATGACCATCGTTATCTTGGTCCAACAACTTGATCATAACTCTATATGAATTTGATAAATAACCTTGCATTCTTTATTTAAAAATGATTTTCCATAAAGAAAATCTACCAAGATATGTAAGTTTAGAAAAACCATACATTATTACTTAACCCAAAAGTTGACCAAAACAAAGTCAACTACATCCACTATTAAATGTATCAAAATAGAATGCAAGTTAATGTTTAACAAAAGCTGCCATCATAAATATGCAGACTCTCTAAGCACAGCGGAAGCAATCAATCATGAACCTGAGAATAAAACATGCGAGTAACTGTCAACAAAAATGTTGAGTGAATTATAGGTTTAATATTGCAAACAGTATTTAATGTAAACCATAAAAATTTACGTTTGAAAACATGAAAACTCCTTTTGGACCACAAAATTATATGCTAAAAAACATATAAAAACATTATTCCATTTTCCGTGAGCCACCTGGTAACCACTTAACCATTTATTTACTCTTGCCAAACACAATAAATAATATACACCGAACAAGTGTATCTTCAACTAAATACGAAGTACTAAACATTCCGATTATAAATTGCTAGCGCGACTAGCTCGAAATGGGGTTGTCAAATCCGATAGATCTATCCGTAGGATTCGCGTTCACCAGTAGAAACCGGTGATTATAGTTACCAGACTAGGGAATATTTTTGTTCAACTCACAATGAATAATTTAAACCAACCTCCACTTGAGTCCAAATATAAAATAAATTGCATATATTCTCATCCCAAAAGATTTAAATAGAAAAATGGGACTATAACTCACCTTAATAGCAAACGAAGTAACCACACAAATATGCGAACAGCAAATGAAGTAAAGTGATCAGGAATGATCACAACGCCGACCTATAAATAAAGCAGGTCGATATAAATAACTAACTTAGGTCAAGTCTTAGTATGATAGCTATTGTACATGTTGTAAGTATACATAGAACAATACTCAACATGTATCGGTTTGATCAGAACAGCGTACGGACACACACTTTCTATTTTTAGAAAGTTTCTATTTTAGCAGGTTTCCATTTTTGGAAAGTTTCTATTTTAGGAAAGTTTCTATTTTTGGAAAGTTTCTAAATTTAGAAAGTTTCCATATTTAGAAAGTTTCTATTTTTAGAAAGTTTTTAAGTTAGGAAAGTTTCCTTAATTAGAAAGTCAACAAAAGTCAACTGAAAGTCAAAGTCAACCGAAAGTCAACTCAAAAGTCAACCTTGGTTAAACATAGTCAACATTAATTTTAGAAGTATAAGTTATAATAATAATATAAGTTATAATGTTAATTAAAGTCAAATATGTATAATTATGTCATATCATAAGTTCAATTAAATTAAAATGAATTATTAAAGTTAACATAAGTTTAAATGACATAATTAATATAACATAAGTATTTAATTAAGTAATTAAATATTAATCATAATATAAGTATTGTTAATTAATAATAAATTTTAATCATGTCATAAGTATTATTAATTAATAATGAATTATTAATCATATCATAAGTTTCTAATTGAAATTATTAAACCATAAGTATTTAATAATTAAATTATAATTAAATAATAACTAAGCCTTATAATAATTAAATAATTAATTAATACTTATTATAAGTCTTATAGTAATAATCTCATAATATAAGTTTAATACTTATCATAAGTATTTTCCATTAATAATAAAAGTATTATTAATCATAAGTTTAATTAAAATGTTAATTAAATCATAAGTAATAATTAAATGACATAATAAATGTATATCATAAGTCTTAATTTATAATAATTACTTTTTATATCATAAGTAATTTAATAATAATGAAAATCATTATTTATATCATAAGTTTTAATAATTAACCATAAGTTTTAATTAAAAGTTCATCGGGTCATATCTTGAGCCCCGGGTGTCGGTTTTCGGCGAGCCTTATATATATCTCCGACTAATCAAACTACCCGACACATTGGTGCACTCAAGAACACACCAAGAACAGTAACCAAGTCGTGATGATCAGCCATTAAACAACTTGGAACTTTAATCCGTTCAAAAACATGTTTTAGTCATAACGGGTGATCCGTGGCTCGGATTTCGATGACCCGAACATGAGAGTTAATCCCATCATCAATCCTAACACACTAGTACACCCTAAAGACTCCAAAAGTGGTCACAAAGTCAGACCAAACCTGGTTCAATTCGTTTTCATAATTCAATCTTAACAAAACACCAATTTTAATCATATCTAGAGCTTCGGGAATCGAAATGACATGAATCAGGAGTCTAAAATTAATGTCTTCATGAGAGGAACTCATCTAAACACTTCAATTTCACTTTTATAACAGTTACAATATCAGAAATGAACGAAAAGGCTGCTGTCCCAATTAAATCAAACCAAAAACATAAGTATTGGAGCAATTCTACGCATACAATCATCATACTATCATAATAACATCAAAATACAGAAAAATAATGAAAAATTAAAAATTTAGGGTTAGGGTTTATACTCTAATCGAGAATCAAGTGGTATAATCGTGTAGAGAAGAACGCGTAGAATCCGTTTATGCTAATGATTTGATGATCCAAGCTAGTTTTTGATGCAAGATGATGATGATGGTGAGTGTGTAGGGCGACGGCCAAGAACAAGGGAGAGAGGAGAGGAGAGTGTTTTAGGTTTAGATAAAAATGTGGAATGAAAAATGAAATTTTCAAAATGGAAGAATCAAGGGAGTTTACTCCCTCCCCCCATGGGGCTTCGGCAGAAATTTGTAGTGGGGTGGGCCCTACTTAGCCCAAATTACTTAAGTGATTAATTCCTTGTGGCCCGAATGCCCGATCGAAGCCCGAAAAGCGAAAACGCTACTACGCGATTGATTTTTCGGAGAGATAACAAATACGCGACGAATAAAATATATAAACACTATATATAATCATATGACATTAAAATATCATATTTAAAATAATTAGGACTTAAAAATCCCAAAAGTTTGACCGTTGGTTTGAAAATCGAAATATTCACCGAATAGAAATCTGCGACACGTAGAAACGTATAACTTAAAATATGAATACAAATATTCACATAGCACATAATAATTAATATATTATTATAAAAATAATAATATAGGTCATAGAAATGACGTGGCACGAATTACAGTTAACAGTCGTTAAATAATTAACGGTAAAAGATAACGGAAAAAGTAGGGTCGTTACAGTACCTTCCCGTTACGGAAATTTCGTCCCGAAATTTAAGCAGGTGCAAGGGTTGACTCAGCATCTGGGAACAAATGCGGGTACTTTTGCCTCATCTGATCTTCACGCTCCCAAGTGAACTCGGGACCACGTCTGGCGTTCCATATAACTCGAACAATAGGAATTCTACTCTGTTTAAGAGTCTTAACCTCTCGATCCATAATTTCAACAGGTTCCTTAATAAAATGAAGTTGCTTATCAACATGAAGTTTCTCCAGAGGAATAGTTTCATCGGCCTCGGCCAAACACTTCTTCAAATTCGACACGTGAAAAACGTCGTGAACAGCACTGAGTTCTTGTGGAAATTTCAAACGATAAGCCACGGGTCCAACTCTCTCAATAATCTCAAACGGTCCAACAAAATGAGGATTCAACTTTTCTCTCTTACCAAATCGTACCACACCCTTCCAAGGAGATACTTTCAACATAACACGGTCACCGACTTGAAACTCAATATATTTCCTTCTCTTTGTGGCATAGCTCTTTTGTCGACTTCTGACAGTTCTAAATCTTTCTTTAATCTGTACGATTTTCTTGGTAGTCTCATGAATAATTTCTGGACCTGTGAGTTGAGCATCCCTAACCTCATTTCAACATACAGGAGACCTACACTTTCTGCCATACAGAGCTTCAAACGGTGCGGCCTTAATACTTGCATGATAACTGTTGTTATAAGAAAATCCAGCCAACAGCAAGTATCTATCCCAGCCATTACCAAAATCAATTACGCATGCCCTCAACATGTCTTCCAACGTTTGGATGGTCCTTTCACTCCGACCATCCGAATGTGGATGATAAGCGGGGCTCATACCCAATTTAGTTCCCAAAGCATCTTGTAAGGACTGCCAAAACCTAGATGTAAATCGATTCTCTTGGTCCGAAATAATCTATACCGGAACACCATGTCTCGAAACAATCTCCTTCAAATACAAACGAGTAAGCTTCTTCATTGAATCTGTTTCCTTAATTGGCAAGAAATGAGTTGAATTAGTGAGTCGGTCAACAATCACCCAAATAGTATCATAACCACCCACAACTCTTGGTATCTTCGTAATGAAGTCCATCGTAGTACCTTCCCACTTCCACTCAGGAATTTCAGGTTGCACCAGAAGTCCTGACGGTTCTGATGTTCAGCTTTAACCTTAGCACAGGTCAAACACTTAGCCACATACATAGCCACATCAGCCTTCAAATGAGGCCACCAATACAGCTCCTTAAGATCATGATACATCTTTCCCGAACCAGCATGAATAGAGTACCTAGACTTATGAGCCTCCTCTAGAACAAGTTGTCGCAGATCACCAAACTTTGAAACCCAAAGGCATCCCGCAAAATACTGAGTACCATCACTTCGTACCTCTAACTGTTTACTCAAGCCTCAGACCTTCCCGTTACAAAATTCTCCCCCTTCAAGGCTTCTTGTTGTGCCTCAAGAATCTGCCTAGCGAGGTTAGTTCGTATTGTCATATTCAAGGCTCTAAACCTACGAGGTTCAACCCTCTCTTTTCGACTTAAAGCATCAGCCACGACATTGGCTTTTCCCAGATGATATAAAAGCTCACAATCATAATCATTCAACGTCTCAATCCATATTCGTTGCCTCATATTCAACTCTTTCTGATCAAGGATATGTTGAAGACTTTTGTGATCAGTGTACACTGTACTTTTGACCCCATATAGATAATGTCTCCAAATCTTAAGCGCAAACACAATAGCTCCCAACTCTAAATCATGGATTGTATATTTATGTTCATGGATCTTTACCTGACGTGACGCGTAAGCGATGACTTTCTTTCGTTGCATCAAAACGCAACCAAAGCCTTGACGCGATGCATCACAATAGACAACAAAATCGTCATTACCCTCAGGTAGTGACAATATCGGAGCGGAAATTAACTTCTTCTTCAGAGTTTGAAAAGTAGCATCTTGTTCATTCTTCCTCTCATACTTTTTCCCCTTGTGCGTTAAAGCAGTCAGAGGTTTCGCTATACGAGAGAAATCTTGAATGAACCTTCTATAGTAACCTGTCAACCCTAGAAATTGACGAATCTGAGTAGGAGTCTTCGGAATTTCCCCACTTCTCAATTGCCTCAATCTTGGCAGGATCAACTTGTATACCTTGTTTACTAACAACATGTCCAAGGAATTGAACTTCTCTTAACCAGAAAGCACACTTAGAGAACTTAGTGTACAACTCTTCTTTCCTCAACAAATCAAGCACCAACTTCAAATGTTCTCCGTGCTCTTCATCACTCTTGGAATAAATAAGGATGTCGTCAATGAAAACGATAACGAATCTGTCCAGATAGGGTCTACACACACGGTTCATGAGGTCCATGAACACATCAGGTGCGTTAGTCAATCCGAACGGCATAACAAGAAATTCGTAGTGACTATAACGGGTGCGAAAATGCGGTTTTCAGAATATCAGATTCTTTAACCCGCGGTTGATGATAACCGACATGAAGATCAATCTTAGAATAAATGGACGAACCTTGAAGTTGATCAAACAGATCATCAATTCTCGGAAGAGGGTAATGGTTCTCCACCGTAAGTTTGTTCAACTCACGATAATCAATACACCATCGGAACGAACCACCTTTCTTCTTAACAAACAAAACAGAAGCTCCCCAAGGGGGCGTATAAGGACGAATGAGGTATAGTTACAGCCAACAAAGGAAGAAATATAGAGAGTAACCATATCAGTGGTAACGATGTTTAAGACAATTCCTTCAAAGGGAATAACGAGGATCATGAACTTCAAAGTAAATTTTCATTACATTTCTGAAAGGAAGAAGTACGAAAGGTGTGATCTTTCAACGAGGGTGAACGTTCTTACACAATGGGCAAGGCAATCTAGGATTCATCCTTATTCTTCCATTTACGTGTGGATGAAAAGAACGCGAATCATGGGTTATAAAGAATGGTCGACTCCAGGTGAGATGAATCTCCAAAAATAATTTCGTGTACCTCAAAATATTGAATCCTATGGATTGATGTTTACGAGGGTGTTGCTGTTGACCGTGAATATCGAGAGTAGAAACTTCTCAAACGATCTAGTGTAATATCTATCTGTGATACCAACTATAACAACAGTTGGGGTAGAAACCCACCTAGTGCCTTTCCTGAGAACAGGGTGACCACTGAACGTACCTCAGAAAACTGATTTATCGGTCCGCGTTTCGGTCATGTCCAACCATAAGAGGGAAAATTTTATGAGCGCAAAGGCTTCCCGACTATAAAACCGCCATCCAAAGTGGTGTAAGAGTTTCTATCAATGAACTTAATGGTAAGTTTCATTCTTAAACGGAGGATGAGAAGAACTGTGATCCAAACACTCTGTAGGGTAATGCGAAAATTTGATAAAATCAATCAAAGGAGTTTTGAAAAAGCTTTAAACGTTTGATGTGACAACATAAACAGAACGAAGTTCTTAGTAAATTTAGAAGTATGTACAACGTGTACCATTTTATATAAAAAAAAATTGACTTAGTCAAACAGCTCAATAAATTAGTGGTTTTAAAATAATTTTGAAGGTATGATTCAGTATATACTAGCCAAAATAAGTAAGGGTAAATTTATTCATTTGAATCCATACGTACATATATGATTTTATAAATTGTATACATGACAAAATATTTCATTACTTCTATTCTCCCATAAATCTCGTGAGAACCGCCCAATTAAACAAATGTTAAAACTCCGGATGATAAACAGAGTATCCGTATTTCAGAGGTTACAAGTTGAAGTAAGATCGTGGAAGATCGAGTAAAGGACTTGAATCGTCGTGCGACATTTGACCAACAAATGTTACGAGGTCATTAAAACCAATGGGTTAAATGTTGTTTTGACTATTATCAGGACATAAGTCCTTGGGCCAAAACTATTTCCGAGCGAAGCTATTGCTAACAAGCGAGTTATGAAGCATGAGATAGATAATCTGGTTAAAACGAGCTCTCGTATATCAACAAATAAGATAATGAATATTTTCCCTACCCATGTAATACATCGGAATTTCTAAATGAGTAGTGTAAAATATAATCACGTTGGCCTGACGCCATTATATTTCGCTAATTCATAGTTCCATTCCAATAGCACTACATGAGGTCAGGACACGCGATCAACCTCGAATTTCCACACAATTTTCCTAAAACGATTTCTTAAACAATGTGCTAAGGATAGCACAAGAGACAAAAACATCAAAAGTAATTAATGGGAGTAACGATGACATAAAATGCCTTCGAAGTACCAAGAATCTCTAAAAGTCAAAAATGACGTTTTTCGGTTCAAAAACCAAAGCACATAGGCACAACGGCACAAAGGCATGTAATATAACAAGAATGTTATATACCTAAACATAATAGCTGACATTGAAATGCCGAGCATTTAGAAGTCAAGAATGACATCTCGCATAATATAACTCAAACGTTATATACATAACCATAATAGATGACATAGAAATGTCGAGAATTTCAGAAGTCAAGAATGACATCCCTCGGTTTCACTACCCGAGGTGTTCTTATAAGGATAAGTTCGCATGAGTCAGAGAATACGTTTAAATCAGAATAGGAGTTCCTCCCGAATTCAGAACATAATAGGGATATATATATGATAACAATATACATACCAATACGATACAAATAATCACATATAATAATATATTATAGGCCGGGCTGTAGACTAGACTCACTAATGCACCCTATTGACTCGGGTAACGACATCAATGCAGCCTAATTCCCTACAACCAAAGCTCTGATACCAACTTTAACGACCCGTCAATGTACACTTGACGACCATCGTTATCTTGGTCCCACAGCTTGATCATAACTCTATATGAATTTGATAAATAACCTTGCATTCTTTATTTAAAAATGATTTCTCATAAAGGAAACCTACCAAGATATGTAAGTTTAGAAAAATCATACATTATTACTTAACCCAAAAGTTGACCAAAACAAAGTCAACTACATCCACTATTAAATGTATCAAAATAGAATGCAAGTTAATGTTTAACAAAAGCTGCCATCATAAATATGCAGACTCTCTAAGCACAGCAGAAGCAATCAATCATGAATCTGAGAATAAAACATGCGAGTAACTGTCAACAAAAATGTTGAGTGAATTATAGGTTTAATATTGCAAACAATATTTAATGTAAACCATAAAAATTTATGTTTGAAAACATAAAAACTCCATTTTGGACCACAAAATTATATGCTAGAAAACATATAAAAACATTATTCCATTTTTCGTGAGCCACCTGGTAACCACTTAACCATTTATTTACCTTCGCCGAACACAATAAATAATATACACCGAACAAGTGTATCTTCAACTAAATACGAAGTACTAAACATTCTGATTATAAATTGCTAGCGCGACTAGCTCGAAATGGGGTTGTCAAACCCGATAGATCTATCCGTATGATTCGTGTAACATCCCGCCTTTTTTCGTTAAATTTATTTTTAACACCGTCTTTTTTTAAATAATACCTTTCGTTATTTAAATTCGTAGTTTCCGTTGACTAACGTTCATAATAATTCCGTCATTTAATTATAACATCACTCGTTTACTCGAGCGTTTTTAAAATATTCGTTTGGTTAATTCCCGCACCCGATTTGAAACTTGAGGGACTAATCTTGGCACTTGGCCAAATTTTGGTAACTAGTCACCACCACCTCCCACCATCTCATCCATTCATTTCTCACTTCATCTTCTCCCTCTTTTTCTCTCTTCCATTTTAGAACTCAAACACCCATCTTTATAAAATCATCATCTAAATCCGGATCAAGAAGGAAACATCAAAACAAATTACATTTTCGTGATCCTCTCTTCATCCTCTACATTTTGGTACCAATTTCATCAAGTTTGGGTAACATTTCTAAAACTCTAGATTTTCTCTAAATTCGTGTTTTTATACTTGAAATGGTGTTAGTTAGTGTCTATGGCTCGTGTGTAACATGAATATATATTTTGTTTGCTCGATTTGTTGTTTTGAGTAACTAGTTTGAACATTTGAAATGGGTTTGCTTAATCTTGCATTTTGGAAGATTAAATGTTGTTTGATTGTTAAAGTTCATGTTTTAATTGTGTTACTAGTATCACTAGCTTCGTTTTGATGCGTAGGTTGATTAAGAAAACTTCAAACACATGATTATTGATTTTTGTGAATTTTGGTTAGGGTTTGATAGACTTTGAAATGAACTTTTGATGTGTTGAATGCTTGTTAATGTTGTTAGTAAGTGTTTAGATGCAATGTATGCTTAATTACCTTCGAAATGGCATATCGTATGTGTAAATTGGATTCCCGAATCATAAAATACGTTTTACGAACTTGAAACTTTGAAAATAAACCTTTCTTGATCAATTGACGAGTTTTCGGTTATTGTAATTGATGTTTTTGCTTGTGAAATGTAGTTAATTGTATTCCTTGTCAAAAGAGCTTTCCAATGATATAAGATGCGTATTCTAAGTGTTTACGGTTTGCGTTTTGTGCTAAATTGAATTTTGGATCAAGACTTGAACTTTTGAAACTGACCAGGTACCAGGCCACGCCTAATGTCGCGGCGCGACACCTCTGGCCGCGGCGTGGCAATAGCCCTGTTTGGGTTCTGACCTACTTTGTCAAATTTCGAAAAATGTTTGCTATGCTACGCACCTCTGATTCACATGTAACTTATTCTAACATGCTTATATATGAATAAAAACCTCAGAAAAATAGTTCGGGACCCGACCCGACCCCGTTGACTTTTTCGTTGACTTTGACCAAGTTTGACTTTTAGTCAAACTTAACAAAACACTTATACAATCGTTCTAATCTTATTTTATACTTGATTCTTGCATGAAACTTGACAACGTGATTCACATGCTATATAATCGAGTCATAATGAGCCATAGGACTAATTGAACACATTTCGCCCGACCTTGTGTCGTAACCGGTTAATTGATACAACTTACTTGTTTAGGTCAAGGCTAAGCAACATTCATGCACACGTTTACTTTGTGAAGTACATTTATACTCGTGCACTCGAGGTGAGATCATAGTCCCATCTTTCAACAACTTTTATGCTTTAAACTATGGGATGAGAAACATATACGTATCATACTTTTACACTTGAACACAAGTACGAAAACGAACATTCCACGTACGGGTTTGAACAAAAAGCCTCAATTCAATTATCATTAGTTACACTTGCAGGGTGTAAACGTGAACTTATATTATGTGATCACATGGGCTTGACGAGCCTCATTCGGACGGTTCGCTACCGTTAGCGGATGAAATATATTTTCGGGTCTAGTGTATGTTCTAACACTACGCAAAGGGTGCAAAACAGTTAAGTTTGATAATTGGGTGCCCGGGATACAAACAACAACTTTGGAATGCAAATGATTTTGATAATCATCTTATATTAAATCTTGTGGTTCAAATACAACGCTTACTAAAACACCTATGATTTCACCAACGTTTTTCGTTGACAGTTTTCTATATGTTTCTCAGGTTCATACTTGGCTACTTGATACATGCTTCCGCACACTTTGATTACTTGCTTGGAGTCAAGCATACATACATACATACGCTAGTGATAGCACCTTTGGATTCAAACTTTTGTCTACATACTTTCGCTATTTATAGCAAACCGTGATTTTTCAACTAATTATGTCGCAAGTTATTTCATTTATACTTTATACTCTTGTAAACTTAAACTTGTCGTCGAACGGTTTTGTAAACTAAACCTTGCAAGCATGATACATTTCAAATGAACGCGACATAATTTTGGTCAAACGAGTATCATATAGGGACTATGATCACGTAACGGGACCTAAGTAGTCGGCGCCGTCAATGACGATTTGGTCGGGTCGCTACAGATGGTATCAGAGCGTTGGTTGTAGGGAACTAGGATGTGCATTAGTGTGTCTGACAGAGTCGTTAGGACGCATTAGTGAATCTAGACTACAACCGGATAGTTAATCATTGCATCCTGACTTGCATTTGCTATAGATAGCACTTACTTGACTATTTGTGCATATATACTTGAATCTTTCTTAGGTGAACTCCATAATGGTACCAAACTTTCATCATACGAATCCGTATTCTGCCACTTCCTGGTAACACACGTAAATTCGAGATTCATGGGCGTAAGGATGACAACGACTTCATTGGTCACACTTGTCCGGGAACCCTGTCTCCCAGATTATGATTCGCCACCGTTTCAACTTACTATCGGTGTCACACCGGTGTTCCTTACTATCTACCACTTCTTGTTACTACCATCACTACTCTAGGTGAGTATCGTCATCGCTAATTATCACTACGGTTGCGTACTTTTTGTTATCATGATTCGTTACTCTTTTCGTGCCTAAGGGCATTATCACTTGACTTGAACTGCAATGACGTGAACAATCATTTATACACTTCCCTCGGGGAACGCTTCTTTATAGTTGCACTAATTCTTTCGATTCAATACGAGTCACGTTAGAGACGTCGTTACACTTTGTTTATTTTAAACTTCACGATTACACAAACTTGAATCTATAGAGTGATGTGGGAATGGAGGTATGAGTTAGTGTAATATAGCGACACTCGATCAACGTGGTTATATTACGGTAAGTCATACCAAAGTTCTAATGACACATGATGGTGGTTGGACTCGATCAACCTAATCACCACCATGTGCCATGTACATGACTTTATTTTTCTTGTTTGAACATCCGAAAACTCCGAGAATACTGATAACAACCATACCCGGGACACATCTTCAATTATTTTCGAACCATATTGATGCTTCCGAATGAATGACAAATTCTTTCGACTTCAAACATATGTTACACGTGTGTACTATCTCGTTTTCTTATAGTTTTTATAGACGAACTACAAAATGCTTGGTATGCTCACATCGAGGCGAAAACTTCTCTCGCCTTACACTCGTACTTCCGTTTAAGGAAATATTTTATCTAAATTCTCAATGGAGAGAGAGACTCTTCACACTATACTAGTATTCGCCTCAAGGGTGAATAGTCCTATCGAACATTTTTGGAAACCGATAAATCTTCCGCGGCGCGAAATTCTTGAGAAACAGAAACTTGTTCCAACAAACGTTTTCACGTCCTAACAAACTCTTTCAAATATACCTTAAAGAGATGTACCTCGTTTCGGATCGAGATCCTCGTTTCACTTCTAGATTTTGGAGTGCCTCACAAAAAGTCTCGGGACCACGTTTAGACATGAGTACCGCACATCAACCACAACCCGACGGACCGAGCAAACATACGATTCAAACCTTGGAAACCGTAATACGAATTTGTGTTATCAACTTCAAATTTACTTGAGAAAAGTTTTTGCCTTTAACCAAATTCTCTTACAACGATGGTTATCATTCAAGTCTTAATGTCACACTTTCGAGGACCCGTATAGCCGTAATTGTCATTTTCTTAAATTGTTGAACCGAAGTAGGTGACAAGCGAACCACCGGACCCGAAATCATTCATGAAACAACCGGAAAATTTTTCAATTCCAAGAAAGGCTCAAGGCGGATCGTAGTCGCCAAAAGAACTATGCCGATGTTAGACGTGAACCTCTCGAATTCCAAGTGGGTAACCGCGTAACGTTAAAGTCGCACCTTGAAAAGGTGTAATCCGTTTCGGGAAACGTAGATAGCTAAATCCGCGATATTTTTAGTCCTTTTAAAATCCTGGGGCGTTTTGGACCCGTTGCTAGCCGTTTAGATTTTTCAACTCATTCGAGTCTCCGTTCATCCTAAATTCTACGTATCAAACTTAAAGGCGTGTCTTGCGAAACAAGAACTTGTTATCCTCTTCGATGAACTTACTATCAACGATAAACTCCACCTCATAGGAGGACCGATTGAAACTATATATCGTGAAACCAAACTTTAAACCAATGTAAAAACCCCGACTGTCAAAGTTCGTTGAAATGCCCAAGGAAGTACCTTCACTTATTCGTAGAATTGGCAACACAAGATCTCGAGGAAGAAACAACGACTACTACTTCCAACTAAATTTCGGGACGAAATTTCTTTTAAGGTGTAGGTAATGTAACATCCCGCCTTTTTCCGTTAAATTTATTTTTAACACCGTCTTTTTTTAAATAATACCTTTCGTTATTTAAATTCGTAGTTTTCGTTGACTAACGTTCATAATAATTCCGTCATTTAATTATAACATCACTCGTTTACTCGAGCGTTTTTAAAATATTCGTTTGGTTAATTCCCGCACCCGCTTTGAAACTTGAGGGACTAATCTTGGCACTTGGCCAAATTTTGGTAACTAGTCACCACCACCTCCCACCATCTCATCCATTCATTTCTCACTTCATCTTCTCCCTCTTTTTCTCTCTTCCATTTTAGAATTCAAACACCCATCTTTATAAAATCATCATCTAAATCCGGATCAAGAAGGAAACATCAAAACAAATTACATTTTCGTGATCCTCTCTTCATCCTCTACATTTTGGTACCAATTTCATCAAGTTTGGGTAACATTTCTAAAACTCTAGATTTTCTCTAAATTCGTGTTTTTATACTTGAAATGGTGTTAGTTAGTGTCTATGGCTCGTGTGTAACATGAATATATATTTTGTTTGCTCGATTTGTTGTTTTGAGTAACTAGTTTGAACATTTGAAATGGGTTTGCTTAATCTTGCATTTTGGAAGATTAAATGTTGTTTGATTGTTAAAGTTCATGTTTTAATTGTGTTACTAGTATCACTAGCTTCGTTTTGATGCGTAGGTTGATTAAGAAAACTTCAAACACATGATTATTGATTTTTGTGAATTTTGGTTAGGGTTTGATAGACTTTGAAATGAACTTTTGATGCGTTGAATGCTTGTTAATGTTGTTAGTAAGTGTTTAGATGCAATGTATGCATAATTACCTTCGAAATGGCATATCGTATGTGTAAATTGGATTCCCGAATCATAAAATACGTTTTACGAACTTGAAACTTTGAAAATAAACCTTTCTTGATCAATTGATGAGTTTTCGGTTATTGTAATTGATGTTTTTGCTTGTGAAAGGTAGTTAATTGTATTCCTTGTCAAAAGAGCTTTCCAATGATATAAGATGCGTATTCTAAGTGTTTACGGTTTGCGTTTTGTGCTAAATTGAATTTTGGATCAAGACTTGAACTTTTGAAACTGACCAGGTACCAGGCCACGCCTAATGTCGCGGCGCGACACCTCTGGCCGCGGCGCGGCAATAGCCGTGTTTGGGTTCTGACCTACTTTGTCAAATTTCGAAAAATGTTTGCTATGCTACGCACCTCTGATTCACATGTAACTTAATCTAACATGCTTATATATGAATAAAAACCTCAGAAAAATAGTTCGGGACCCGACCCGACCCCGTTGACTTTTTCGTTGACTTTGACCAAGTTTGACTTTTAGTCAAACTTAACAAAACACTTATACAATCGTTCTAATCTTATTTTATACTTGATTCTTGCATGAAACTTGACAACGTGATTCACATGCTATATAATCGAGTCGTAATGAGCCATAGGACTAATTGAACACATTTCGCCCGACCTTGTGTCGTAACCGGTTAATTGATACAACTTACTTGTTTAGGTCAAGGCTAAGCAACATTCATGCACACGTTTACTTTGTGAAGTACATTTATACTCGTGCACTCGAGGTGAGATCATAGTCCCATCTTTCAACAACTTTTATGCTTTAAACTATGGGATGAGAAACATATACGTATCATACTTTTACACTTGAACACAAGTACGAAAACGAACATTCCACGTACGGGTTTGAACAAAAAGCCTCAATTCAATTATCATTAGTTACACTTACAGGGTGTAAACGTGAACTTATATTATGTGATCACATGGGCTTGACGAGCCTCATTCGGACGGTTCGCTACCGTTAGCGGATGAAATATATTTTCGGGTCTAGTGTATGTTCTAACACTACGCAAAGGGTGCAAAACAGTTAAGTTTGATAATTGGGTGCCCGGGATACAAACAACAACTTTGGAATGCAAATGATTTTGATAATCATCTTATATTAAATCTTGTGGTTCAAATACAACGCTTACTAAAACACCTATGATTTCACCAACGTTTTTCGTTGACAGTTTTCTATATGTTTCTCAGGTTCATACTTGGCTACTTGATACATGCTTCCGCACACTTTGATTACTTGCTTGGAGTCAAGCATACATACATACATACGCTAGTGATAGCACCTTTGGATTCAAACTTTTGTCTACATACTTTCGCTATTTATAGCAAACCGTGATTTTTCAACTAATTATGTCGCAAGTTATTTCATTTATACTTTATACTCTTGTAAACTTAAACTTGTCGTCGAACGGTTTTGTAAACTAAACCTTGCAAGCATGATACGTTTCAAATGAACGCGATATAATTTTGGTCAAACGAGTCTCATATAGGGACTACGACCACGTAACGGGACCTAAATAGTCGGCGCCGTCAATGACGATTTGGTCGGGTCGCTACAATTCGCGTTCACCAGTAGAAACCAGTGATTACAGTTACCAGACTAGGGAATATTTTTGTTCAACTCACAATGAATAATTTAAACCAACCTCCACTTGAGTCCAAAATATAAAATAAATTGCATGTATTCTCATCCCAAAAGATTTAAATAGAAAAATGGGACTATAACTCACCTTAATAGCAAACGAAGTAACCACACAAATATGCGAACAACAAATGAAGTAAAGTGATAAGGAATGATCACAACGCCGACCTATAAATAAAGCAGTCGATATAAATAACTAACTTAGGTCAAGTCTTAGTATGATAGCTATTGTACATGTTGTAAGCATACATAGAACAATACTCAACATGTATTGGTTTGATCGGAACAGCGTACGGACACACACTTTCTATTTTTAGAAAGTTTCTATTTTAGCAGGTTTCCATTTTTGGAAAGTTTCTATTTTAGGAAAGTTTCTATTTTTGGAAAGTTTCCAAATTTAGAAAGTTTCCATATTTGAAAAGTTTCTATTTTTAGAAAGTTTTTAAGTTAGGAAAGTTTCCTTAATTAGAAAGTCAACAAAAGTCAACTGAAAGTCAAAGTCAATCGAAAGTCAACTCAAAAGTCAACCTTGGTTAAACATAGTCAACATTAATTTTAGAAGTATAAGTTATAATAATAATATAAGTTATAATGTTAATTAAAGTCAAATATGTATATTTATGTCATATCATAAGTTCAATTAAATTAAAATGAATTATTAAAGTTAACATAAGTTTAAATGACATAATTAATATAACATAAGTATTTAATTAAGTAATTAAATATTAATCATAATATAAGTATTGTTAATTAATAATAAATTTTAATCATGTCATAAGTATTATTAATTAATAATGAATTATTAATCATATCATAAGTTTCTAATTGAAATTATTAAACCATAAGTATTTAATAATTAAATTATAATTAAATAATAACTAAGCCTTATAATAATTAAATAATTAATTAATCCTTATTATAAGTCTTATAGTAATAATCTCATAATATAAGTTTAATACTTATCATAAGTATTTTCCATTAATAATAAAAGTATTATTAATCATAAGTTTAATTAAAATGTTAATTAAATCATAAGTAATAATTAAATGACATAATAAATGTGTAAGACCCGAATATTCGTAGTGTACATATGTGTATATGAGTTACTCAAGTTTGGGGTTTTTGTTGCACATAATTAAAAAGACAAAAGATGCTGAACTGGGAGGTCGCGCGCCGCGCCATCTGTCTGCGACAGATTCTCCTCTTCTTTTAAAATTGATATTTTGAGGGCAATTGTGTAATTTCACTTTGGGGCCGAATCTAATACCCTAGATCAGTTTTGGGGAGCTCATTTACTACTCCCACAACAACCTCATCTTCTCCAATTAAACTCTAGAGAGAGAGTGCAATCCTTGAGAGAGAAAGCTCCATTAAAGGGTAAAAGAGGTTGAATCAGGTCTCGGTGCAAGTTATAAAGTCGTTCATCTAGTCGATAGCTACGTGGTGATTGTGCTGGTAAGTTATAAAACCCAATTTCTTACTTTAATTGCTTTAAGGGTTAGGGTTTGGGCTAGTGATGAACCAAAGACCCATTTTGTTAGTATTTTGGGGATTTTGGGTGAATATGGGTTATGAAGGCTCATTGATGACTAACCTAGGGTTTGAATGTGTTAATTGGACTTTTGAGTCTTAAATTTAGTTAGTTAGTGCTAGAACACTTTAATAATATGTAAATGGGTGTTATTGGGTATGGATGACCCAAATGGGTGTGTTGACCTTGAAATGGGTCAAATGAGTCTTTAATGACCAAAGTGGCCTAGCAATTATGAAAACGAGTTAGCCTTGCGACCTAAATGTGTTTTAAACCCATCTTGACGAATGATTAGGGTTTTGGTGTGTGTTGACCCAATTTAGGGTTAAGGGTGCAAATGGGTTGAAATTGCACCATTGGGTCAAAATGGCTTAGAATGGTGAAAGGGTTGGTTGACCGACTTGAGTTTGCGTTTGATGATGTGTATAATATGATAGGTACGTTACTTTGAGGTCTTGCAAGCTCGGGTATCTTTTCACAAGACTTTGAGGTGAGTGGAATAATTATATGCGTATGTATATAATGTATCTATTTGTTGTAGCGTGAAAGGTGTAGTGTCGAGGTGTTAAGACACCACGTTTCATGTGAAGAGTGTAGCATCGAGGTGTTAAGATGCCACTCGGGTGTAGCATCGAGGTGTTAAGATGCCACCTAGGAGTGTAGTGTCGAGGTGTTAAGACACCACTCCGTAAAATAATGAGTGTTGCATTGAGGTGTTAAGATGCCACTCGGGGTGATGTGCCGAGGTGTTAAGGTGCCACCCTAGGGGTTAGTGGTGCGAGGTGTTAAGTGCCCTAACGGATGTTATGAACACCGATGGCGTTTTCGCGAGCGCCGTTCCCTTGTACTATTGGTCGACCATGGTTATTTGTGTTGTAAGCATATTATATTATTCGAGTTATATTCATATGCGGTTATTATGCTAGCTTGTAGTATTGGTGATTTATAGCTCGTTATTGTGACGGTAAGCTAAGTGTGTATGCTAGCGTGTTTGCGGTTTGGTGTGTAAGTGTATGCAAGTAGGTATAATTATATATGTATTCGTATAATTATTGCGTTCACTAAGCTTTGCTTACCCTCTCGTTGTTTACCATTTTATAGGTTCGGTTTTGGACAAGGGTAAGGGCATCGTTTTGGACTAGAGATCCCGCTTGATGCTAGGGGACGCTTTTGGCTTTAGTAGCTCTTGGAGTTTGACCGATAGTTGGGTAGTTTAATCCCAAACGCCATGCTCATTGTGTAGTTTGGAACTTAAACTTTTTGGTGGTCGAAACTCGTAGATTGTATTAAACTCGTAAAACGCCCGATGTGGGCCCCACTTGTAAAACATCATTTTTATGTTTGAATCGTGATAGTTTTACATAGTTGAATGTGTGGTTAAAAGCGTGTCGTCTAAAAATGTCGGGAACTAGCCGATCTTTTTCGCATTTTAAAACTTTCCGGACAGACCACTTTGGCGCGCCGCGCCCCTACCTGGCGCGCCGCGCGGGTATGCTGCACAGGAAATTATTTTTTTTTTTTTTTGTATTTTCGCGTGGTTTGGTCGAGGGTTGGTTTGGGTTGTTACAAGTGGTATCAGAGCATGGTCTAAGGGATTTAGGTGACTTGAGATAGGCGCCTAGACTTAGACTTTTTGTGTGCGCGTTTATGCGGGACTTGTAGGACTTTGGGTCAGATCGGGATGGTTAGTGCATAGGTTTATGTGAACTAATCATGCGCTATTTGTTGTGTTGTGTTTAGCAATCATCAAGCGAGATGGACGTTGTACTAGCGAGTTAACGCGACGTGCTCGCGTAGTAATGACTAGCTACCATCACTACGAGTGCAAATCGTGTCAAACAAGTAATGTACGACGATTGTTGAGTGAGATGGAGTAGTGTGGCATATATGTATGTATATATGTAATCTGTCCTTCCGTTTTGTGGTTTAACCTAATTCGTTTTATAAAATGAAGACGAGAAACGGTCCCGAACATGATAATGGAAGTACAAGCGGGGACGCCGAGTTCTCAACCAGGGTTGAGGCCATCTTTAAGAAGTTAAAATCGGATTTTCTTGCGGACATTCGAAAGGTCTTCCAAGATTCGGTTGATGAGCAAATAACCGATCTAATTAATGAACGAATGAAGGCCACTATCGAAGAGGCCCTTGACGCTAGGAATATATACCCTCGCGGTGAAGGAGGTGAAGGAAGGCGGGACTTCCACTACAAGAACTTCAAGGATGCTCAACCCCCGATGTTTAATGGGGTGCGGGATCCTTTAAAAAGTACATGTTGGATCTCCGATATTGAGGGAGCTTTTCGTACCGCGGAATGTCCTCCCGAAAGGAAGACGAGGTATGGTTCTAGCATGTTACGCGAAGAAGCAAAGTTGTGGTGGGACGATAAAAATCAACTTGTATGGTGAAGAACAATGTATGGGCTTGACATGGGAGGAGTTCAAGAAAGAATTTTTCAGAGAATACCGAACTTCATCCGATCTCGATAGAATCCGGGACGAGTTGCACCATTTGCAACAAGGTTCCATGGATTTGGTTACCCTCAAGTCTACATTCTTGGCAAAGACTCGTTTTTGCCCGGAATATGTGGGTGATGATCATAAGCTCATGAAGGATTTCTACCGTACTTTGAATGATGAGTACAAGGGGAAGATTAGTCGGGGTATGGCTAAGTCTTTTGATGAATTGTTCGAGTTGGCTCGGGGTTTTGAGCCGGAGGTTCCAAGGAAGAGTGATTTCATGTTTTCCAAAAGAAAGTTTGAAGGTTCTAGTTACTCTAACGCCTCAAGCAAGAAGAGCAAGAGCAAGAGGGGGCCGAAAGTGTCAATAGTGCGAAGAAGGGCACTACCGGCGGGTTTTCTTATACGTGCTACAACTGTGGGCAACCTGGTCATATGGCTCGTGAGTGTCCGAAACCACGTTCCGGAAACAAAATCACTTGTTTTAATTGCGGCAAAGAGGGGCATAAGAAGCCGGAGTGTCCCGATTTGCGAAATGATAATGTGAAGCGGTTAGAGAAGGCGGCGGGTACGGCTAGGGGTCGCAACTACTTGATGACTAATGATGAAGCCAAACAATCGAACGAAGTTGTCTCAGGTACTTTCATGGTTAATTATAATCCGGCGAGGATTCTTTTTGATAGCGGTGCAAATTTGTCGTTTGTGTCTCCTAAATTTGTGCCTAAACTTGATAGACCATTAGCTAAGTTGAGTCGTCCGGTAGAAGTCGAAATAGCGAACGGCAAGACGGTGCTAGTGGTTGATGTTTGTGAAAATTGTGATGATGTTTTTGGTGCCGAAACCTTTAAAATTAATCTTATTCCAATGACCTTGGGCGACTTTGATATTGTCGTTGGTATGGATTGGCTTGATCGTTATAGAGCTGATATTGCATGCCATGATAAGTTTATTCGTGTGAAGACCCCAAGTGGGGGAGAGTTGATTATTCATGGTGATAGGCGGAGGAGACCGGTGCCGATATGCACTTTGCACGGGCACATCGTCATGTTGTTACCGGGGGCATGGCTTTCCTTGCTCATGTTGTTGATACTCATGATGAGCCGCCACCCATTCGTGGAATTCCGGTTGTTAGTGATTTCGAAGACGTTTTTTCGGACGAATTACCGGGTGTTCCGGCGGAAAGACAAGTTGAATTTCGCATCGAGTTGGTTCCGGGGTCTACCCCCATTGCTAAAACTCCTTATCGTTTAGCGCCAACGGAGATGCAAGAGTTGTTAAATCAAATTCAAGAATTGCTCGAGAAGGGTTTTATTCGACCGAGTACTTCACCGTGGGGCTCTCCGGTGTTATTTGTGAAAAAGAAAGATGGTAGTATGCGTATGTGCATTGATTACCGTGAGTTGAATAAAGTGACGATCAAGAATCATTATCCATTACCTAGGATTGACGATTTATTTGATCAACTTCAAGGTGCAAAGTATTTCTCTAAGATCGACCTACGGTCCGGCTATCACCAAATGCTGGTCCGTGAGGAAGATATTGAGAAAACGGCTTTTAGAACGCGGTATGGGCATTTTGAGTTTGTGGTGATGCCTTTTGGCCTTACGAATGCACCGGCGGCATTCATAGATCTTATGAACCGAGTGTGCCAACCTATGTTGGACAAGTCGGTAATAGTGTTCATTGACGACATACTAGTCTACTCGAAAAGTATGAACGAGCATGAACGTCATTTGCGTGAAGTATTGAAGACGCTACGAAAGGAGAAGTTGTATGCTAAGTTCTCCAAATTTGAATTTTGGCTAAGGGAAGTCCAATTCCTTGGTCATATTGTGAACAAAGACGGTATTCAAGTAGATCCGGGGAAGATAGAGACGGTGAAGAGTTGGGGACGACCGACTACACCTACGGAAATCCGAAGTTTTCTCGGATTGGCCGGTTATTATCGTCGGTTTATCCAAGACTTTTCTAAGATTGCTTCTCCATTAACGAAGTTGACGAGGAAGAATGCTAAGTTTATTTGGGAGAACGAACAAGAAATTGCTTTTCAATTATTAAAAGTGAAGTTGTGTCAAGCTCCGGTGTTAGTATTACCGGAAGGTGTGGAAGATATGACGGTTTATTGTGATGCTTCGCTAAATGGGATCGGGTGTGTTCTAATGCAAAGAGGTAAAGTCATCGCTTATGCCTCTCGACAATTAAAGGAACACGAAACAAGATATCCGACTCATGATCTTGAGTTGGCGGCGGTAGTGCATTCGTTGAAAATTTGGCGCCATTACTTGTATGGTGTCAAGTGTACGATTTATTCGGATCATAAGAGTTTGAAACATCTCTTTAATCAACGAGATTTGAATTATCACCAACGTAGGTGGATGGATGTGGTGAAAGACTACGATTGTGAAATACTTTACCATCCGGGTAAGGCGAATGTTGTCGCGGATGCGTTGAGTCGAAAGAGTCAACATCCGGCGATAAAATTGGGGTCGTTACGTTTGATTATTTCCAACGATTTTCTTGAGAAGCTTGGCGAGATTCGAATAGAGGCTTACGTTCACAATAAGCATGTGGAACGAATCGTGGGCCAATCGGAGTTCATTACTATGGGCCCGCGTGGTTTGTTGTCCTTTCAAGGAAGGGTGTGGGTGCCTAATATGGGTGATTACCGACGGGTGCTACTTGATGAAGCACATAAGTCAAAATATTCCATTCATCCGGGCGTGATAAAAATGTATCATGACTTGAAGAAAGATTATTGGTGGCCGGGCATGAAACGTGATGTTGTGAAGTATGTTGAGCAATGTGTCACGTGTTTACAAGTAAAAGCCGAACACCAAAATCCGTATGGTAAGTTGCAACCGTTAGAAATCTCGAAATAGAAATGGGAGCACATTACCATGGATTTCATTACAAAGTTACCTAAAACGGCGAGAACCCAATTCGATTCGATTTGGGTTATAGTTTACCGATTGACAAAAAGGGCTTTGTTTCTTCCCATTAAAGAAGCGATATCGTCAGAGACCTTGGCTAAGTTGTTTATCAAGGAAGTGGTCTCGCGACATGGGGTTCCTATATCTATTATTTCGGATCGAGATACCCGTTTTACATCTCGGTTTTGGGAAAAGTTTCACGAAGATATGGGTACGCAATTGAAGTTGAGCACGGCGTATCATCCTCAAACGGACGGTCAAACCGAACGTACGAATCAAACTTTGGAAGATATGTTACGAGCGTGCATCATTGACTTCGGTGGTAGTTGGGATGAGCATTTGCCTTTGGTGGAATTCTCGTACAATAATAGTTATCATACTAGTATCGGGATGCCACCTTACGAAATGCTTTATGGGCATAGGTGTCGAACTCCCGTTTGTTGGGGAGAAGTGGGTCAAAGCGAGATCGGGAGTACCGATTTGGTTTTAGAGACTAATAGCAAGATCGATTTGATTCGGGAACATTTGAAGAAGGCTCAAGATAGGTAAAAGTCGTATGCCGATAGACGTAGGCGATTGATTGAGTTCCAAGAAGGCGATATGGTGATGCTTAAGGTTTCGTCATGGAAAGGTATTATTCGATTTCGAAAACGGGGAAAGTTAGCTCCTCGGTTTATTGGACCGTTCAAGGTTTTGGCTCGTGTTGGTGAAGTTGCATATCGATTAGAATTACCCGAAGAGCTTGCGGGGATCCATAATACATTTCATGTTTCCCACCTCCGTAAGTGTCTTGCGGATGATTCCTCATGGATGCCTTTAGACGAGATCGAGCTAAACAACAAGTTAGAATATGTCGAAGAACCGATTGCTATCCTTGACGAGAAGGTGAAAATGTTGAGGAATAAAGAGGTGAGGACCTTTAAGGTTCAATGGCGACGAAGTAAAGGTTCCGAGTTCACTTGGGAGCCCGAAGAGTTCGTGTTAGTTTATCTTCCCTCGTGTCATGCGGCTTGGATTGCGAGGACGCAATCCGAATAAGTGGGGGAGAGTTGTAAGACCCGAATATTCGTAGTGTACATATGTGTATATGAGTTACTCAAGTTTGGGGTTTTTGTTGCACATAATTAAAAAGACAAAAGATGCTGAACTGGGAGGTCGCGCGCCGCGCGGCTAGGTGGCGCGCCGCGCCATCTGTCTGCTACAGATTCTCCTCTTCTTTTAAAATAGATATTTTGAGGGCAATTGTGTAATTTCACTTTGGGGCCGAATCTAATACCCTACATCAGTTTTGGGGAGCTCATTTACTACTCCCACAACAACCTCATCTTCTCCAATTAAACTCTAGAGAGGGAGTGCAATCCTTGAGAGAGAAAGCTCCATTAAAGGGTAAAAGAGGTTGAATCGGGTCTCGGTGCAAGTTATAAAGTCGTTCATCTAGTCGATAGCTATGTGGTGATTGTGTTGGTAAGTTATAAAACCCAATTTCTTACTTTAATTGCTTTAAGGGTTAGGGTTTGGGCTAGTGATGAACCAAAGACCCATTTTGTTAGTATTTTGGGGATTTTGGGTGAATATGGGTTATGAAGGCTCATTGATGACTAACCTAGGGTTTGAATGTGTTAATTGGACTTTTGAGTCTTAAATTTAGTTAGTTAGTGCTAGAACACTTTAATAATATGTAAATGGGTGTTATTGGGTATGGATGACCCAAATGGGTGTGTTGACCTTGAAATGGGTCAAATGAGTCTTTAATGACCAAAGTGGCCTAGCAATTATGAAAACGAGTTAGCCTTGCGACCTAAATGTGTTTTAAACCCATCTTGACGAATGATTAGGGTTTTGGTGTGTGTGTTGACCCAATTTAGGGTTAAGGGTGCAAATGGGTTGAAATTGCACCATTGGGTCAAAATGGCTTAGAATGGTGAAAGGGTTGGTTGACCGACTTGAGTTTGCGTTTGATGATGTGTATAATATGATAGGTACGTTACTTTGAGGTCTTGCAAGCTCGGGTATCTTTTCACAAGACTTTGAGGTGAGTGGAATAATTATATACGTATGTATATAATGTATCTATTTGTTGTAGCGTGAAAGGTGTAGTGTCGAGGTGTTAAGACACCACGTTTCACGTGAAGAGTGTAGCATCCAGGTGTTAAGATGCAACTCGGGTGTAGCATCGAGGTGTTAAGATGCCACCTAGGAGTGTAGTGTCGAGGTGTTAAGACACCACTCCGTAAAATAATGAGTGTTGCATCGAGGTGTTAAGATGCCACTCGGGGTGATGTGCCGAGGTGTTAAGGTGCCACCCTAGGGGTTAGTGGTGAGAGGTGTTAAGTGCCCTAACGGATGTTATGAACACCGATGGCGTTTTCGCGAGCGCCGTTCCCTTGTACTATTGGTCGACCATGGTTATTTGTGTTGTAAGCATATTATATTATTCGAGTTATATTCATATGCGGTTATTATGCTAGCTTGTAGTATTGGTGATTTATAGCTCGTTATTGTGACGGTAAGCTAAGTGTGTATGCTAGCGTGTTTGCGGTATGGTGTGTAAGTGTATGCAAGTAGGTATAATTATATATGTATTCGTATAATTATTGCATTCACTAAGCTTTGCTTACCCTCTCGTTGTTTACCATTTTATAGGTTCGGTTTTGGACAAGGGTAAGGGCATCGTTTTGGACTAGAGATCCCGCTTGATGCTAGGGGACGCTTTTGGCTTTAGTAGCTCTTAGAGTTTGACCGATAGTTGGGTAGTTTAATCCCAAACGCCATGCTCATTGTGTAGTTTGGAACTTAAACTTTTTGGTGGTCGAAACTCGTAGATTGTATTAAACTCGTAAAACGGCCGATGTGGGCCCCACTTGTAAAACATCATTTTTATGTTTGAATCGTGATAGTTTTACATAGTTGAATGTGTGGTTAAAAGCGTGTCGTCTAAAAATGTCGGGAACTAGCCGATCTTTTTCGCATTTTAAAACTTTCCGGACAGACCACTTTGGCGCGCCGCGCCCCTACCTGGCGCGCCGCGCGGGTATGCTGCACAGGAAATTATTTTTTTTTTTTTGTATTTTCGCGTGTTTTGGTCGAGGGTTGGTTTGGGTTGTTACAAAATGTATATCATAAGTCTTAATTTATAATAATTACTTTTTATATCATAAGTAATTTAATGTCATAACCCGACCTTAACCATAAGGACGATTACAATAACATATGATTTCATCGCGAGGTATTGACCTCTATATGCGACATTTTTCAAAAACTGCATTCGTTTTTACAATACAAACCATAGCTTTTATTACAAATACAAGGTTTAAACAACTTAATAATGATTATCGTTTAGCGATAATCTTAGACTTACAAACTTTACATGTGATAATAACAATACGACTTCCAACATATTTTACATTACAAATCCTCCGATATGCAGTTTTATTTTTGACACAAATATGCATACTCAAGATCTTGCTTAAATTCAACATGTTGCAGCGGAAGCTTTTAGTTATCACCTGAGAATAAACATGCTTAAAATGTCAACATAAAGTTGGTGAGATATAGGTTTAATGCCGGCAGCGTTATAAATATAGACCACAAGATTTCATATATAAACGTTTTAATAAAAATATTCTAAGTTGTTGAGCACTTGATAACCATACTTAACATTTAATCAACGTCGCATATTCCCTTTATTATGAAATCTTACTACGCCGTACCAAGTGTAGTCACCGAAACGAAGTACTGTGCAACCGTTGAATAATGGTTGTCCAGTCCGGTTGGGGTTGTCAGGCCCGATAGATCTATCAACAGGATTCGCGTTTACAATACCTCATGTAAATAGTAGTTACCAAGTTACAGGGAAGTATGCCAGTGGTACAACTCAACGTAGAATATATATTTTTAATCACTTGTGTCCATAACGTAAATCATAAAATGCATGTATTCTCATCCCGAAATATTTAGAGTTTAAAAGTGGGACTATATACTCACGTTTTGCCTTGAAGGTATTTAACTCGACTTGGTCTCCGATAGATATACAAACCTAACCATATATATAATATATCAACATATTTTCTTTTCAAGTAATCGTTATATATATATATATATATATATATATATATATATATATATATATATATATATATATATATACTTTTAATACTTTTAATATTTTCTTAGTCCGTAGTTAGCAGTCCGATGTTAGTGATCTACAATTAGTTGCTTAAATAAAATAAATAAAGACCCCATCGTATTCGTATTGATCAGAATTAATCTCGACCCATGGTACCATGTTGTCAAGTGACGTGTTGCGTACATAAAGTACTGTGTTGTCAAATGACGTGTTGCGTACAATCATGAGGTCTTATGATTAATCTTCTCGTGTTGTTTACGGGTGGTCCTGAAATATATAAAATCAAATCATAAGAAAATATATATGAAATATCATATTAATTAGAAAATATATGATTAATTTAATTTTTCTCCAAATATTTTCGTAGCTAAACTAGCTTCGGATACCCGATCTTGTTTTAGTCGTAGTTTCTTCATTACAACTCCGTTTTTGTTGGTTCAACTTGCCACTTCCTTGGATCGAGTAAAATTTTAAGAATATGAACTGATAATACCTTAGTTTGTATTCAAAATCACAGGTTATAGGTCAAACTTTGGTGAAACTTATGAAAGTGATCATTTTCCATCATAAAAACAACATTTAATGATCATTTTTCTAAAAATACTTACACTTTGAGTTAAACTATGAAATTTTTATGTGTTAACATATTCATAAGAAATATCATTTTTCCAGAACATGAACTTCCAATTCAAAGTTCAAGATAGTTTTTATTTATCCAACCCAAAACAGCCCCGGTTGCACTCCGACGACGTAGATTCAGTTTTTAAGGTGTTCTTTGTAAAACCAAGTTATATCTTGTTAAGTTAGCATATCATTATGATATATTACAGGTCTTGAAGTGTTTTAAAAGTCAAGTTAGAAGGATCTATTTAGTTTGCGAACAAGTTTGAAATCATTCAAACTATGTTCTTGTTGTTAAAATTTTATACCACAAAATAAGATAGCTATATGAATATGAATTGAATAAGATTATGAATAAGGTTACTACCTCAAGTTACTTGGACAAAGTTACTGTAAGAGATGAGAAAAATCCTAGAATCAAAAGAGTGGTGGAGTTGGATTGAAAGGTTGGAAGTAAAGTTGTTTACTTGGAAGGATTTTTGAAGTGTCTGATAATGCTAAAAACGAACATATATTTCAGAGCATTATTCCTCAAGAAAGACAAGCTTTTAGTTGCAATTGTTCTATTTACAAGTGATATTCGTTTAAATAATAAAAAGTGAAGACAAAAGACAGATTCGACGAATTGAAGACGCAAACGACCAAAAAGCTCAAAAGTACAAAAGACAATCAAAAAGGTTCCAATTATTGATAAGAAACGTCTCGAAATTACAAGAGTACAAGATTCAAAACGCAAAGTACAAAATATAAAATTGTACGCAAGGACGTTCGAAAATCCGGAACCGGGACCAGAGTCAACTCTTAACGCTCGACGCAACGGACTAAAAATTACAAGTTAACTATGTATATAAATATAATATAATATATAATTAATTATATTAATTATATATATATTATATATATAATAAAAACCGTCGGCAGAGAAAGACTCCAAGGACTGAGCTGTAATTTCATTCTCCGCGACTCGCGGAGTTTGAAGAGGCTTTTGCCGCGAGTCGCGGAGCCCTAAATTTGAAAACTGCCTATAAAGCCAACCGAATTCTGATCAAAAACCATCATCTTTTTCTTCCTCATTCATACGTAAAATTTATATTTATATTTATAATTTACATTTTAATTTTAATTATAATTCTAATAATAAGGGTATGTTAGCAAATGTTGTAAGGGTGTAAGTCGAAATTCTGTCCGTGTAACGCTACGCTATTTTTAATCATTGTAAGTTATGTTTAACCTTTTTACATTAATGTCTCGTAGCTAAGTTATTATTATGCTTATTTAAAACGAAGTAATCTTGATGTTGGGCTAATTACTAAAATTGGGTAATTGGGCTTTGTACCATAATTGGGGTTTGGACAAAAGAACGACACTTGTGGAAATTAGACTATGGGCTATTAATGGGCTTTATATTTGTTTAACTAAATGATAGTTTGTTAATGTTAATATAAAGATCTATAATTGGGCGTCCCTATAAATTACCATATACACTCGATCGGACACGATGGGCGGGGTATTTATATGTACGAATAATCGTTCATTTAACCGGACACGGGAATGGATTAATAGCCACTAGAATAATTAAAACAGGGGTGAAATTACATTCAAGGGTAATTGGTGTAATTGTTAACAAAGTAGTAAAACCTTGGTTTACACGCAGTCGATAACCTGGTGTATTCATTAAACAAAGTATTAAAACCTTGTTACAATTCGAATCCCCAATTAGTTGGAATATTTAACTTCGGGTATAAGAATAATTTGACGAGGACACTCGCACTTTATATTTATGACTGATGGACTGTTATGGACAAAAACCAGACGGACATATTAAATAATCCAGGACAAAGGACAATTAACCCATGGGCATAAAACTAAAATCAACACGTCAAACATCATGATTACGGAAGTTTAAATAAGCATAATTCTTTTATTTCATATTTAATTTCCTTTATTTTATATTTAATTGCACTTCTAATTATCGCACTTTTATTTATTGTTATTTAATCGCACTTTTAATTATCGTACTTTTTAATTATCGCAAGTTTATTTTATCGCACTTTTATTATTCGCAATTTCATTATCGTTATTTACTTTACGCTTTAAATTAAGTCTTTTATTTATTTAATATTTTACATTAGGTTTTAACTGCGACTAAAGTTTTAAAATCGACAAACCGGTCATTAAACGGTAAAAACCCCCCTTTATAATAATAATATTACATATATATATATTTGTATTTTTATAAAAGTAAACTAATATAGCGTTGAGCTTTGTTTAAAGATTTCCCTGTGGAACGAACCGGACTTAGTTTGTGGATTCCTTGAAAAAGGATTATCGTACCAAAAACGAAAGAAATTCTTCAGTGATATAAAACACTATTTCTGGGAAGATCCACATTTGTTTAAAAGTTGTCCCGATGGAATAATACGCCGATGTGTATTTGGAGATGAAGCTAGTAAAATTTTAAACTATTGTCACACAGGACCAACAGGAGGGCATTATGGGCCTCAACTAACAGCAAGAAAAGTTTATGAAGCTGGATTCTATTGGCCTACAATTTATAAAGACGCACACCTTCTTTGCAAATCTTGTGATGCATGTCAAAGGGCCGGAAAAATAAGTCAACGTGATGAAATGCCACAAAATGTCATCCAAGTATGTGAAGTATTTGACATTTGGGGTATTGACTTTATGGGTCCATTTCCAAAATCTCATAATAATCTATATATACTCGTAGCCATTGATTATGTATCTAAATGGGCGGAAGCACAAGCTCTCCCAACTAACGATGCACGAGTTGTAGTCAACTTTTTAAAACGTCTTTTTGCAAGGTTTGGAACACCGAAAGCTTTAATAAGTGATCGGGGTACTCATTTTTGTAATAATCAACTTGAGAAAGTTCTTAAAAGATATGGAGTAACTCATAAAATCTCCACCGCATATCATCCACAAACAAGTGGACAAGTTGAAAATACCAACCGAGCTTTAAAACGTATTCTAGAGAAAACCGTAGGATCAAATCCGAAGGAATGGTCCATTAAATTGGAGGATGCACTCTGGGCTTTTAGAACAGCCTACAAAACTCCAATTGGAACCACACCTTTTAGACTTGTTTATGGAAAAGCATGTCATCTTCCAGTAGAAATTGAACACAAAGCATTTTGGGCTTTGAAGACATGTAATCTTGATTTACATGAAGCCGGACGTCTACGATTAAGTCAACTAAATGAATTAGAAGAATTAAGACATGAAGCATACGAAAATTCGTTAATCTATAAAGAAAGAACGAAGAAATGGCATGATAAAAGAATCAGAAGTCCAAAAGAATTTAAAGAAGGAGACAGAGTTCTTCTTTTCAATTCACGATTCAAGCTATTTCCTGGAAAATTGAAATCAAGATGGTCTGGACCATTCATAGTCAAAAGAGTTTTCCCATACGGAACGATAGAATTAATAAATTCAAATGGGATTGAATTTAAAGTTAATGGTCACAGAGTTAAACATTACATACATGGTCCGATGGAAGTCGACAACGAAGTTAATCACAATTTCGACACCACAGCTAACTAAGTGTGGGGAGAACCAAGTCTTTAAAGGATAATATGTATTTCTGTTAGAGTTAGATTGTCTGTTTTCGTGTAGTTCTCGAAAATGGAACCCGAATGGTCTTTCCCTAGCAGACCCTAAAGAACTAGTCTTCTCCCCCCATTCTGAATTTTTATTTTTTTTAGGTTTTTACGAAATGAAGACTGCCTGTGAACTAAACCATGGTCTAATGCTACACGCTTTGATCACTAAAAGAAATAATGACATACTACCGAGTGAAATAGTATCAGTAATCAGAGAAAGAATGGACGGAGTTAGAAAAGAATCCAGATGCAAAGATAATAAGTTACAATTTGGTAAAGGAAAATCAAAATCCGCAGCGAAAAGAAGAGCACGACACCTAGAAAGATGTCACAAATGCGGAAAATGTTCACATGGAGGTAAATGTTCAAATAATCAAACCTATTCAAATACCGAATTTGTTACTTTATGCAGAGACGGACCGTTCATATGTTTAGAAGAAAAGACACTGAATGCTCGAGGTTACGCCTATGTAGCCATGAAAAACCAATTAAACCGACTATCTTATGAATGGGATAGATCATATAACTAAGAAATCTATTTCACAGGTATGTCTGTACAGTTTTTATTTTTATTTTTATTTTTAACCTTTTGATAATAAACGCTAATTTGTTCGCTAAAAAGTATTAAATTGGTATTGAATAAAATTAGGTTTGGCGACCGAAATTATTGATATCATTCAAAAATTTATTACATCACTGCGAAATTTAACGTTTATTCTTAAGGTATAAATATCTTTAATCAATCAACCCAAAATATTTCAAAAATTCGTCATGAGTTAAATTAGGTCTTGGAACCAAAATTACTTTACCGAAAAGAGGGGCGCATATTTTTGATAATATTTGATTGATTAAAGTGGGATAAAAAGACAAAAAGATTTTTAATTTTATTTTTACCATATTTTTAAAATTAATATTTAAATCTTAAATTAATATTGTAAACTTTGTAAAAACAATATATTTAAAATTGTAAATATTTGAAAAATTAATATAAGTTTGATATGAATTTATAAATTTTTAAATTAAGTTTGGTGTGAATTTTTAATTTTTAAAATATTAATTTTTAATTTTATGCATTTTAAATTTTAAGTTTGATGTGAATTTTTAATAATAATTTTGAATTTTATATTTAAGTTGTGTGAATTTAAAAACAAAAATTTACTTTATCTCATTAAGTTAAAAATATGATTTTTAAAATTCGTCGTAAGTTGAAGACTAGGTCTTTGAACCGAAATTGCTTTACCCGAGGGAGGGACGAGAACTTTTATTATCATTATTTTTAATCTTATTGATTTAAAGTATGCCAAAAACATTAAAAAAAACCCAAAAATCTTAGCTTTTAAAACAATCGCTACAAAAAGACAAATTTTAAAATTTTGTCGAAGGACGGACTAGGACATCGATCCGAAACGACCTCGTCCTAAATAACAAGGGAAACAAAATTTTAAAATTAATTACTTAATTGTTTTAATAAGTTAATGATTATAAAAAAAAAAAAAAAAAAAAAAAATATACCAAACTCCGCGAGTCACGGAGTTTGGAGGGTAAATCCCCGCGACTCGCGGGAGGACCGGATTACAGAAAAAAAATAAGAGCTGCAACAGCTCAGTTTCACACTCCACACCCAAAAATACTGCGAACATAACCCCGAAAATACACGAAAAACACCCCCAAAAATCCCAATTTTTAACCGTTAATCACCAAATTTTTTGCTAAAATCATGTTGAGAAGGATGCTATCTAAGAATTACTCAAGAAAAACGGTAAATTTCTACACCTAAACACCATTTAATTCGAAATTTGATGTTCTTGAGCTATTTTTTCCCCAATTTGATTTTGATGCTTTTTAGTGTAATTAGACTTAAATTGTTTATGTATTATGCTTGTATAACCTAGATTGATGCTGTTTAACATGATTAGAAGCCTTAAACTTCAAATTTTGAATAATCTAGGGTTTGTGTTCTTGAGCAAATTTGGGGCTTTTTGATATAAACAGGTTATGGCCGATTTTTGTCATGAATTGTTGCTAAATTGAGTAGTGTAACATGTCTAGGTAGTTAAATGATCCAAACTTTGAGCCTAAACATGATTTTGAGAATTAAAGTGGACTTTTTCAAGTCTAAAATTCATGAACTTAATTTTTGAAAGATAATGCCATTTGAGACTTGTTTAATTGCTAGTAATGATTATTTTGACATGTTATTTGAGTTAAATGCTTATGAACTTGGCGAAAATTTTCGTATATGCTTATTTGAAAAAGTGTAGATTTGATAAAAATGTGAAAATAAGCTTAAGTTTGATATAAATTGATAATGTCATTGTAATTATTTTGATTGATGATTTTGCTGACACTAATGCATATTTGGATGCACAAAAATTGTGTTTGATGTGTTTTGCAGAATGAAAGGGGTGAATCTTCATCCCAAGCCCGCAATGCTCCTGCTGAGAATTTGAAACAACAGGAGGTGGATAACTACTACAAGCAGGATATACCTCATCCAGTCATGACCTTTTTCGATATGCACTTGGAAGAGTTGCACCCGAACCTGAGATTTGACAGACTTTGGATAGATTATCCAAAATATCAAAGGGGTTTGCATACTCTTCATTCTAAGGTTGTTGAGGTACCGAGGGTCATAGAATGGGGACCCTTAGAAGCTGTAGAATTGGCCGGGCCAATTAGGGAATTACTTGTACAGAGGTATGGTAATTCTTCTTTTAATGACTGGGTATGTTTATTCACCATACGTAGACCTGTATATAAAGTATGGTGTGAAGAATTGTTATGTAGTATAGAGTTGAATGATCAGGTAGCTAGTTTAACCGATCGTTCTTTTATTAGATTTTTGTTAGGCGGTTCGATGCGCCACATGTCTTTACTGGACATGGCTTAGGCTTTACGTATATATACGCCTGAGGAGTTAGCGTCTGCCGATTGTAGAGGATTGATACTAAACGGTAGAAAGATAGATGAAAATTTTGATACACACGGTGTGTGGAGTCAAATGACAAACCATCACCGTTTCAAAGGGGGAAATTACTCTTATTTGGATATAGATAGAGCCGAATTAAGAGTGATACATAGGTTTTTAGCTAATTCGATTACACAAAGGGGTAAAAACAAGGAAAAAGTAAATGAACAGGATTTGTTTTACCATATGTGTATTCGAGACCCACAAAGCGCTGTAAGTATACCATATTGTGTGGGTTATTATTTATCAGCTATGGTTCGGGGGATGCGACCACATAGCATAATAGGAGGTGGTATTTTTATTACTTTGATTGGTGAATATCTCGGTGTGGATATAAGTCGGGGGGGATTATTACTAGAAGAGCCGGAACCCCGCGATACTATAGGTTTAAATGTATACCATGGTGCGAAAGCTTTGAAGAGGCGAAATAACGCCGCAGTACGATACCATGGTAGACATCCACAGGTGGAGAGAAACCAGCAACAAGGTAATGTAGGAGGGGGGAATGAGATGCAAGAAATGCATAGGTTTATAGCTTCTCAGGAATACGAAAATGCTAGACAGAGAGCATTTGAAGATTGGCAAGTTCATCAGAACCAAATCATAGCTCATTGCCAACATATAGGTAGAAACTATATTCCTACACCGAAACCCATCTTCCCTCCTTGGTCTATAGAGATGCAGCCACCATATCCTACGTATGACCCTGCCGAAGCATTCTATAGCACTTATGGTTATGCCTGGAACCCCTATTGGTACCAATATCATCCTTAGTTTACTTATTATTTTTTTTTATTTTGTAATTTGTAATTATTGATACGTTTAATAATTTTGTTAATATTGTAATTATTTTTATAATTATCTAACTTTTATTCTTAGATTTTAATAATTTTTGAATGTGGGGTAATATACCAAACTTCAAAAATATGTATATATGTTTGCAGTTTATCTTATGTACACAACAGGGTAAAACAACGCATTTTCAAAGACTGGCATTAAGTTCAGCAAAAGCAACTAATTTTGACGACAAGATGCAAAATATATGTGAAATAACAACAAGACGGAATGAACAAATGATGTGCACCATTTATCATTCAGCAAACAAACGCCAATATATTTGGAAACTTTGGTAAAAATTTAATCATTTTCACACAAATCACCCTCAATAATTTAAATTGTTACTGATTTCTTGCAAATGAGGGCATTGCAAGATCTTAAGTGTGGGAAGGGGTTAAATTCTTTCGGATTTTTAAAATTTTTATCTTAAACACTTTGTTACCATTAAAAATACTAGTAAAGCAGTAGTTGTATTAGAATCTAGTGCTCTCTGATAAAAAAGAACAGCCCTGGTCTTATATACTGACTACCCAATTCTAGTAAAATTTTTCAAAATTTTCAATTAAATGAATTCAAAATCATGTTTATACATATTTATGAACGATAAAACTAGGTTTTAACACCGAAATTATTGTTACCTCGGAAAGGACATAAATTGAGAAACAAACTAAAATGTTAAAATTCATTTAAAATGGAATAGAGGACGATAAAAAGGAAAATAAAAGCCAAGTGTGGGAAAATTTACCAAGTTATCTTAACATATGTCACATATATCTGTAACAAATAACTGAAAATACTTTTGCTTTGGACTAAACTAAACTGTTTTACCCGATGAAAGAAAAGAAGAGATGGATCTACACGATGAATCATTTCCATCATTAAAAGGAAGTAAAGTCTTCCGAAAAAGACACGCGCTTCTTGATTTAGGTCATGAAGTTGTCGTCCAGACCAGCTGTAGGTTGACGAAAAATCTAGAAAAGTCATCACTAAAATCAGCAGGAAATCCACGGATCTCAGCATTAAACAGGGTCGCCAAGTGGTCGGATTTATCCTAACCATGAGAAGGATTTATCTCGTACAATGGGGGGGCACCATGCAAATTAGCTGGATAAGACTAATGAATCAGATCCCCAGAAAGGATAATCTCCTTAAAGATTAAAAATCAGCTTTTAAGACTGATTTTACTCAATCCTAGAGATTGACCTTAAAGATTGAGAATTCAAACTCATGGAATTCAATGATATCTAAACTCGAGCTTGAACGAGAAAATATTTTGATCAAAATTATAAACCGATTTGTTTTCTGAAAACCCTATTTTCAATGCGTTCATTACCATTGAACGTAAAATCCTAGGAATTCACCTGGAATTCATTAGGTCACCTGAACTAAATCGGGTGTCAACCGTAAGAACGGTGGTTGCATAGTGGTCAAAGACAGGACCTTGTGCCAGACCGAAAAATTATAAGGGTGAGCTTTACTATTGCTCCTACCAAGGATAGTAATTGCGTCCGACACGTTATAGACCATAATCAAAAGCATGTCACGGGACATTGCCTTAACAGTTGCTTGTTCAACGCTTTCCTTTACAACCGGACGGTAGTTTGCCGAAAGGTAATATACGGGACAAGTAAACTGGACGTGTTGCTTTCCAAATACAAGGTTAGCAAGTGGGTGACACAAAACCGCAAGTTTTGAGCTAAAATTTTCAAATCTGAAACCCACCAAACCCACAAAAATATTTTGCAAACACCGGTAAAGGGTTATCCCGGAAAACTTATCTAGGGTAAAAACTAGATTTAATTTTCAAAAGATCAAATGTTTTCATAAAGATCCAATTTCCTTAATGGATCTAAATTTTTATAGTCATGTGGGACTGTAAACCATATCGTTACTACCATTGTTTATACCGCCGTATAGAAATCACTGATGTACAAAGTGTGAAGAATAAAGAAGTGATTCTAGTATTTCAAAACGATATTGCTTGAGGACAAGCAACGCTCAAGTGTGGGAATATTTGATAATGCTAAAAACGAACATATATTTCATAGCATTATTCCTCAAGAAAGACAAGCTTTTAGTTGCAATTGTTCTATTTACAAGTGATATTCGTTTAAATAATAAAAAGTGAAGACAAAAGACAGATTCGACGAATTGAAGACGCAAACGACCAAAAAGCTCAAAAGTACAAAAGACAATCAAAAAGGTTCCAATTATTGATAAGAAACGTCTCGAAATTACAAGAGTACAAGATTCAAAACGCAAAGTACAAAATATAAAATTGTACGCAAGGACGTTCGAAAATCCGGAACCGGGACCAGAGTCAACTCTTAACGCTCGACGCAACGGACTAAAAATTACAAGTTAACTATGTATATAAATATAATATAATATATAATTAATTATATTAATTATATATATATTATATATATAATAAAAACCGTCGGCAGAGAAAGACTCCAAGGACTGAGCTGTAATTTCATTCTCCGCGACTCGCGGAGTTTGAAGAGGCTTTTGCCGCGAGTCGCGGAGCCCTAAATTTGAAAACTGCCTATAAAGCCAACCGAATTCTGATCAAAAACTATCATCTTTTTCTTGCTCATTCATACGTAAAATTTATATTTATATTTATAATTTATATTTTAATTTTAATTATAATTCTAATAATAAGGGTATGTTAGCAAATGTTGTAAGGGTGTAAGTCGAAATTCTGTCCGTGTAACGCTACGCTATTTTTAATTATTGTAAGTTATGTTCAACCTTTTTACATTAATGTCTCGTAGCTAAGTTATTATTATGCTTATTTAAAACGAAGTAATCATGATGTTGGGCTAATTACTAAAATTGGGTAATTGGGCTTTGTACCATAATTGGGGTTTGGACAAAAGAACGACACTTGTGGAAATTAGACTATGGGCTATTAATGGGCTTTATATTTGTTTAACTAAATGATAGTTTGTTAATGTTAATATAAAGATCTACAATTGGGCGTCCCTATAAATTACCATATACACTCGATCGGACACGATGGGCGGGGTATTTATATGTACGAATAATCGTTCATTTAACCGGACACGGGAATGGATTAATAGCCACTAGAATAATTAAAACAGGGGTGAAATTACATTCAAGGGTAATTGGTGTAATTGTTAACAAAGTAGTAAAACCTTGGTTTACACGCAGTCGATAACCTGGTGTATTCATTAAACAAAGTATTAAAACCTTGTTACAATTCGAATCCCCAATTAGTTGGAATATTTAACTTCGGGTATAAGAATAATTTGACGAGGACACTCGCACTTTATATTTATGACTGATGGACTGTTATGGACAAAAACCAGACGGACATATTAAATAATCCAGGACAAAGGACAATTAACCCATGGGCATAAAACTAAAATCAACACGTCAAACATCATGATTACGGAAGTTTAAATAAGCATAATTCTTTTATTTCATATTTAATTTCCTTTATTTTATATTTAATTGCACTTCTAATTATCGCACTTTTATTTATTGTTATTTAATCGCACTTTTAATTATCGTACTTTTTAATTATCGCAAGTTTATTTTATCGCACTTTTATTATTCGCAATTTCATTATCGTTATTTACTTTACGCTTTAAATTAAGTCTTTTATTTATTTAATATTTTACATTAGGTTTTAACTGTGACTAAAGTTTTAAAATCGATAAACCGGTCATTAAACGGTAAAAACCCCCCTTTATAATAATAATATTACATATATATATATTTGTATTTTTATAAAAGTAAACTAATATAGCGTTGAGCTTTGTTTAAAGATTTTCCTGTGGAACGAACCGGACTTACTAAAAACTACACTACTGTACGATTAGGTACACTGCCTATAAGTGTTGTAGCAAGGTTTAAGTATATCCATTCTATAAATAAATAAATATCTTGTGTAAAATTGTATCGTATTTAATAGTTTTTTTCCTAGTAAAATATAAACTATTTTATATACACCTCGCATAACATCAGTGTCCTTGAATGGATTTTCTTATGATGATTAAGGGTTGTTTTTGAAGCTAGATCTTCATGGTTATTTGCTGAGATTGTGAAGAACACTTAAGGTTCCTAAGAGTGTGTTTTTGGTTAGAGAAAATGTGTAGTAAAAATGAAAATGGAATGGAGTATAAATGGTGGTGAAAAGATGTATAAATTTGTAATATTGTGCAAAAGTCTTGTAATATGCCAAATTGATTAATCATGCATGCTAAGATCCAAAATTGACTGACTCATGGCTGCTAATAAAGTGATTGTGATGTGTATATACCAATAGTAAATACGTATAGAAGCTGGGTATGATACGGGTACATATACCCTAGATATACGTATAAAAATCTTGAGAAAACGGAACGAGGATTCAAATATAGCTATCTTTTGTAAATATACTTATATTGTTTTATGTATATAAATCCTTTACAAATGATAAAATACATATCTATACAATACATGTATAAGCATTATAAGTTTTAAGTATTTAAGTCGAAGAACGTCACATATAGTTATCGTTTTGAAAACTTAAGTTAGTAGTCTCAAAATATACTTATAACTCATTGTTATTAGTACACAATGAGATGTTAAAACATTCTTAGATCATGTTAAATATATAAAAATACATATATATACACAAACGTATAATTATCGTATGTTATATAGTCCGTGATATCATCGGTCAAATTGGATGGTCAAACGTAGTGTAAAACTCTTTTCAAAAACATAAGTCTCAACAATTTTGATTGCTTATCATGTTGGTAAGGTTTAATTTATGTAAATATTAATCTTATAGGTATAAAATGATTGGAAAAATCTGGGTCGTTACATTTAATAATAATGAAAATCATTATTTATATCATAAGTTTTAATAATTAACCATAAGTTTTAATTAAAAGTTCATCGGGTCATATCTTGAGCCCCGGGTGTCGGTTTTCGGCGAGTCTTATATATATCTCCGACTAATCAAACCACCCGACACATTGGTGCACTCAAGAACACACCAAGAACAGTAACCAAGTCGTGATGATCAGCCATTAAACAACTTGGAACTTTAATCCGTTCAAAAACATGTTTTAGTCATAACGGGTGATCCGTGGCTCGGATTTCGATGACCCGAACATGAGAGTTCATCCCATCATCAATCCTAACACACTAGTACACCCTAAAGACTCCAAAAGTGATCACAAAGTTAGACCAAACCTGGTTCAATTCGTTTTCATAATTCAATCTTAACAAAACACCAATTTTAATCATATCTAGAGCTCCGGGAATCGAAATGACATGAATCAGGAGTCTAAAATTAATGTCTTCATGAGAGCAACTCATCTAAACACTTCAATTTCACTTTTATAACAGTTACAATATTAGAAATGAACGAAAAGGCTGCTGTCCCAATTAAATCAAATCGAAAACATAAGTATTTGAGCAATTCTACGCATACAATCATCATACTATCATAATAACATCAAAATACAGAAAAATAATGAAAAATTAAAAATTTAGGGTTAGGGTTTATACCCTAATCGAGAATCAAGTGGTATAATCGTGTAGAGAAGAACGCGTAGAATCCGTTTATGCTAATGATTTGATGATCCAAGCTAGTTTTTGATGCAAGATGATGATGATGGTGAGTGTGTAGGGCGACGGGCAAGAACAAGGGAGATAGGAGAGGAGAGTGTTTTAGGTTTAGATAAAAATGTGGAATGAAAAATGAAATTTTCAAAATGGAAGAATCAAGGGAGTTTACTCCCTCCCCCCATGAGGCTTCGGCAGAAATTTGTAGTGGGGTGGGCCCCACTTAGCCCAAATTACTTAAGTGATTAATTCCTTGTGGCCCGAACGCCCGATCGAAGCCCGAAACGCGAAAAAGCTACTACGCGATTGATTTTTCGGAGAGATAACAAATACGCGACGAATAAAATATATAAACACTATATATAATCATATGACATTAAAATATCATATTTAAAATAATTAGGACTTAAATCCCAAAAGCTTGACCGTTGGTTTGAAAACCGAAAAGATTCACCGAATAGAAATCTGCGACACGTAGAAACGTATAACTTAAAATATGAATAAAAATATTCACATAGCACATAATAATTAATATATTATTATAAAAATAATAATATAGGTCATAGAAATGACGTGGCACGAATAACAGTTAACGGTCGTTAAATAATTAATGGTAAAAGATAACGGAAAAAGTAGGGTCGTTACACATCACAACATACTAACTAACCATAGTAACAAGTATATCTAAAAAGCATGACAATCATATTATAACATGCTACTCTATACTATATACTCCAGTTAGTCCCACTCACCGAATACCAGCAACTCGCTCAGATAATCTATCACTGAGCGGCTTCCTTATCTTTATCACCTGAGCATAAGGCAAATCAAGTTAGCATCTGTTCATTAACACAAAACAGCACAGTACAGTAAATCATTATCAAAAAGGCGCCGCTAAAAATTTCTACTTAACACTTATGCTTTTTCAAAATTTACATCATAATCATCAACATACAAACGGGTAGCATAACGGCTAGAAAATCAATACTTAGTAAAATATTTCACTGCCAAAGACACTCGGCCGACTGTCTACACTCACTCGGCCGACTGTCTAGTCACTCAGTCGATGATCTCTCACAAACACACTCAGCCGTGGGTCATACACACTCGGTCGATGGTCGAGTCAGTCGGTCGAGTGTCAGGAGACACTCGACCGACTATGTTTATCTGCAGGTGATGATGAACAAGGCTACGGGTTTCACCCAAAATCGATCAATTCTTGCTCTAGAGCTCGATTACGACCTCAAAACTGACCAAATCAAAGACACTAAATATGTAGAAACATAAACCCACAAGATTTAGACTCAAATAACATCAAACCTAACCATTTTGACCCAAATTACTCACTTTGTAAAAACTTACACGAAAACTCAAATTTCTCAAAGATTAAAGCATGAAATGCTATGATTCTTACCTTGTTAGAATCAGTAAATCACAAGGAACAAGATAGTAAGAAAGATTCGAGCTCAAGAATAAGGATTTAGATCTAGGGTTTGGTAGTTAGAAAGAATGAAGAAGGAGGTGTGTTTTGGGAATAATCTGGAAAATGCAAGAAATGGGCACACTGGTCATCATATTTGGGTTTAATTCCCACACTGTGCAACACACGGGTATTTATCAGTTATTTGATATCTTTCGTACATCATTTGGCAGCCCAAATGAAGCCCAAATTAAATAAACAAACCTACTGGTTCTAACCACATCATTAAATAATAATAAATATTAATTAAAAATAAAAGCATATACTAACACAACGCTAACTTAAGAGCAATTTAGTAATCTTACAGCTAGGCCCAATTGAAGATGTTACAAACACTATTCTCTCCGTGAAACCAACGAGCACGCTCAACTAATATGACCACTAACACGCCTTGTTAGGGGCGTGCTAGGTGTGTGCTACAAGCACACGAGCCTAACACGAACTTGTTAAAAATGGTCTTACACTTTTACAAACCTAGAAATAAATATAATGACATTAGAAATGAAAAACTACGTATCAATATGTCAAATGACCATTTGATTATTAAAGGTTGTTTACTTTTTTCTGAATTGAGCTCTGTTTCTATTTTCCTCTTAATGAGAGAGGTATTTGATTCTATATCTTCCAGATACAGATCAATTTTCAGATTAAATGGCAAACACACACTAATTTTGCTTACCGAATTAAAAACTGTACAAAAACATATCATTATGTGAAAAGTAAACATGCTCTAAATCTTCATGTTCGTCGATTACTCATTAATCGTGATTATCACTGAGAATAAGAGAATTTCTAACTTATATACCTTAGGACATAATATAAGAAGTATTTAATAAAATAAATTTTATAATAAATAATTAATTTTGTAATAATTATTCATGGTATTTACTCGATTTATGGAGTGACCCCCAATTTATGGAGTGACCCCCCAGGATTTCAGTCCGTTCGCCTGCTATTTGGGATGGTTTAAGGATCGGATCCCTATAATGCAGTTCGAATTTCAGCCCAAAAGCGCGTGTGTGCGTCGAAAATGATCGGGTGAGTAGGTTGTTCCCCCGTCGGTGATTCCAAATACTTGTATTTTTGAAAAACGATACTATTACTTACATAAATAAATAGTTTATTACATAAAATTATGTCATAATTAAAAATTCTAAGTGTATTTAGCAATTTTAACTTTTTTTTTTAAACGATGAAAATTTTGTTACACAATTAGCAAGAAGCTAGAAAAGTTACAAATGGTTTAGAAGTCATAACTTTCAATTTGAAACTATGTTGCTTCTATTTTTTAGCCAATTAAAAGAATACTATATAATATAATCAAATAAATTACTTCTTGAAACCAATGTGTCATTAAAGACAACACAATTTCAAACCATCCATATCCACCACAAATAGAGTCCCGATCACCACCAAGACCTTAGTTTTAGCAATCACAGTCGCACTAAGTTTTCATCCACAACAAAATGTCAAACTAAGATCTAAAAGAAGGTATGTTACAACCTAGCTATATGCGCACTAGTCTCTACAATTATAGAGATTCCGGACAATTTCCCAATCTTCTATCCCTTGATTGCATCATGGACATGACATTAAATTCATAGAAATGCCCTTAGACAGTAAATTGAATCGGCGAAGAAGTCTATCCAACTTCAAACGTCATAAGAAAATGTTAATTTTTCTCGAAAAGGTCTTCATCCAACTCATCACTTGGTCATTAGTGGGAAGCAAAACTTTATCAGTTTGATCACGAGCTGATCTAAAAGTGTAACACCCATTAGAGTCAAAGAGTCCATTTTATTCTATCTTCTCCAACTATATGAAGGACTTCTATATCATAAATTAGTCAATTCTTATAATGTAAATCATATATATATATATATATATATATAAGGTCAGGATCAATGGGGAAGTAACCAATCGGGGGGAAACAATTTTTTTTTTCGTTTTTTTTGGAATTTTTTTCGGCATCAAGATCACACGAAAATATGAACATTTAGAAAAGACACTTCGTGATGAATGTTATTATTTAGGCGGGAAAACGATCGACAAAAATAACATTCAAGATAATATTGTTCGTGAAGAATGTGAACGTTTTTTTTCTTCATGTTTTGTGAAGTAAAATTTAGTCCGATTTAGAGTTTAGGGTTTAGGGTTTAGGGTTTGGTGTTTTGGGTTTATTCCATAAACCCGAAACACCAAACTCTAAACCCTAAACCCTAAACTCTAAACCGTTCGTGTTAAAAATTCAATCTAAATCCTAAATCTAAACCCTAAACCCTAAATTTCTAAACCCTAATATCTAAACCCTATAAACCCTAATATCTAAACCCTAATAGCTAAAACCTCAACATACGCTCGAAAAACACGATAATTGTTATATATTACTTCTTCGAGTGTTTTCCCGTCAAAATAAAAATATTTATCACAAAGTGTCTTTATTAAATGTTCATATTTTCATCTCATCTATAATGTTCGTGAATAAAGTTTTTTCAAAAAACGAAAAAAAAGTATTTGCTTCCCCCCGCTTCCCCCTGATTGGTTACTTCTCTCTTGATCCTACCACTAATATATATATATATATATATATATATATATATATATATATATATATATATATATATATATTCATCTAAAAAAATAAAATCACGATCGCTAAATTGATAGTCATTCAGGTAAGTTACGTTGTTTCTAAATTAACTTTTAATCAAGTTACGTTGTTACTAAATTAACTTTTAATCAATTACTCCGTATAATTCATGTTCGTTAGACCATCCTCATCCCTCAAAGTCATATCTTAGCCACTCCTTAGCCATTGCCATTGTCATCACTAACACCAATGGCATTGTCGCTATTGGTTAGTTTTGTTGATCCGTGATTGCTTCAGTCACGGAATATCATATTTGATGATAAGGTGATTACTTTAATTTTTTTTATTGCATTAATACTTATACATTGGTTATGTTTGTCGCGTAGCTGTTTAGAGTTTTTGTGAGTTTTTAACTTTTAGCTTTTATGAAAAAACTCATATTTATTAAAAAGCTTTGTTTGATTAAAGGAGCTTAAAGTGTTTAGAGTTTAGACTAAAGGAAAAAGCTAAAAGCTTTTAACTTAAAGCTTTTAGACCAAAACAAAAAGCTTTTAGTTTATAGTTTTTTGTCATTTTACTCTTTATTTAACAGATTTAGCTCCTCTACCTAACAACAAAATATATTTAAAAATCTAACAGCTACCGGCTATCAGTTAACAGCTACCAGCTAAAAGCTAATTTTGCCAAACATACCTAATGTATTGTTTAATTAGTATAATTTTGCTAAAAGCTATCAAATATAAGCTACCAGCTACCAGCTAATTTTGCCAAACATACATAATGTATTGTTTAATTAGTATAATGAGTTTAATTTATTCGATTAAAGATGTCATGAATGGTATTGGTTATTATTCACTCATTAATATTTGAGAGAAAATACTGAGATAACGATAGACATGGTATCCGCGACAAATAAAATCATACCATGGAGTGGTGTTACTTAAAAATAAAAATAACTTGTTTGAAGTAAGTTGACTATGACGGCAGATTGTGGTACCAAAAAGTAACCAAAAGTTTTGATATTTTTAAATATGTTTGACTGAGAAAAAGACACCAATAAGAACATACAATTACTCGTATTAAATTAACACTTGGAGGATTTCATTGATTCAATGTATGCTAAAGCAATCAGTTTGGATTATTTTTTAATTGTTAATTCTTTTCAATAATTTAAAACTTTACACGTTATAGTTTATGGGGGATGATTCTCACACACACTTTTTTGATCCTCACACACCAATTGAGTATTATTAGAAGAGTACAAAGTTAAAATAGGTGTGTGAGGATCAAAAAAGTGTGTGTGAGAATCATCCCCTATAGTTTATTGGTGAGTGTATATTTTTTTAATATAAAAAAACAAGGACACCCAGTTAACCATACAGGGTTCAAGTAATACCACGACATCGATCGATCTACACAAGTTTATTGCTCATTTTCCTTCCTCCATATATTTTTTTAAAAGGCAGAGAATTACTATTATTATTAAGGATTAAAAGAGATACAAATGGAGCATAGAGAGATATGCTATCGACCATATAAAAAATACATATAAAAAATACAGGGAAACATTAAAATTACACACGAAAGGGTAAAAAGGAGAATAGCTAATCAACCATGATCATCATAAATGCCGGGATTGATTAGCCACTCGTTCCGATCTAAAGCTAATTTCTTCGATCGATTCGCCAACCATTGAAAACTAGTTACTTGAATTTCATTGAAGACAACCGGAGCTATCACTTTTTCGTTACGAAACAGCCTTAAGTTGCGATTTTTCCAAAGCGAGTACCCGACTACCCATTCTATAGCCTGCCATATTTTTGAAGGAGCATCCGTATGTTGGCCACTCCTTTTTTGACGAAACATTTCAGCCATAGACGAGTAAAGATGCAAGTTATTTTTCCACCATTTGAACACTCGTAGCCGTATATCTTTTGCAAAGGAACATGTACAAAGTTTATGATCTACCGACTCGATTTTGTTATTACAAAGTGGACAAACAATCGAATCTAGATCAATAGTCCTTTTATCCAACTCGACCCGAACTGGGAGCCTATCCATACGAGCCCTCCAAATGAAGATACCAATTTTTTGTGGTAGAAAATTATCACGCATAGTTGGGCCCTGGTTCTGACTAGCACCTAAAACTTGATCATTTATTATTCGATTCAATGCATTTGTAGTGAAGCTGCTATTGTTTTGTAGCATCCGGGTCCATGTATCCAGATCCGAATTAATAACAGGCCTGGACATTAACAATTCTTCCAGCTGCATCAATTCTGTTAGCGTTCTACCGGACGGATATCTTGACCAATTTCAGTTGAACATAACCGAATTAACATCTCTTGAGATTCTTTCCGCGATAATTGCATTTTCATTTTGTTCCAACCTGAAAATTCTGTCAAATCTTTCGCACAACAATTGATCATCAAGACAAAGATCCTTCCATAAAAAAAGTGTCACAACCGTCACCAATTTTTATTGAAATTTAGAGGTTTATTATACTATTTTAAACAATCAAGTATGATAAGGTATTTCTTCTGTATCAATTTAATATTCACTAGATACATCTACTTTCTAAAATTATACTCCGTGATGATTAGATCGTTAACTAATAAAGTAAAATTTTGTATGTGTATGTTTAATATTTATTAATTTAATAACTAATGTGAAAATTAAAGTGTTTTTTAAAATTAAAGTGTTTTTTATTAATTTAATAGCTAATGTGTTATCTTACAAGATTGAGAATCGGTCCGGGAAGAATTCTTTGAAAGAAACGGTCAGTGAAAAATTGAAAATGGCAGGTCCTCGAGGTTGATGGTTGTGGTCCGGTTTAGTTTCGTTCCTTGTATTTTCATGTATTTTTTTGTTTTTGTTTTAATGATACCGCAACCCGCATGCGCAATACGTACGTATGCGGGCACTCGCGCGCATGCGCATGCGTATACTTTGTATGCGGTATGCGGCATGCGGATTCGTATCGAATGCCTTTGTTCCCGGTACAGCGGTTACTTGTTTACCAAGTAAATATCTTTTCCATAATTATATCCGTGATTCAGGGGAGTTTGTTATAGACAAGATTATCACAATCTTAGACGGTTCTAGAATTAGGTTTTGCTATATATACTAACCCTAATTATCATTCTAGGATCACGACGTTACGTAACCATTATCTGCTACTCACATTACGTAATCATCGTTTACTACACGCTTTATGTTATTAGCATCATCTCTCGTCTTCTCAAGGTTAACATGTTAGTTCTTTATTAAACTAGCACCTACAACCTTATGTGGGGTCTTCTGATCAGCGACCGCTATCGGAGGTGGACTTAATCACTTGGCCACCCCGGCGATATCGTCATATCGGCCAGGGTTATTCACGGTAGTCGGACCGGAGAGCCTTGTTCTAAGATCCTTAAACCCCCTTTTACGTATTGAACAGGCATATTAACCCTATGGTAAAAATATGCATGATCATGTTTGGTTTAAATGTTTGTAAGGTTTCTTTCGGGATGTTAGGGGGCTCGTTTATAGATAGTTTTTGTTTAGATAGTTGTTTTTTAGATGCGAGCTTCCCCGTTTTCCCTTGTCCTTTTGTATACCTGTTGAGAGCGTTTTCTTTTGAAAAACGTTCTCGTTTTTATATGAGTATTCGTTTTTTCGCCAAAAAAAAAAAAAAAAAAAAACTTGAATATAAATGGAATGGAGGGAATTTATTGGCATGTTTAGCACTCACTTTTTAATGTACATTTTTTTCGTTAGAATTCGATAATTTTTTTTTTATCGATAACATCGGCATCACCCAAAAGGAACTTAACCACATTCGCAATCATATGTCACCCACACATCTAACAACCCGTCCTAATCCATCTGGACGAATACATTACATTTTGTTACATCGCGAGGTACTTGACCTCTATATGATACATTTTACAAACATTGCATTCGTTTTTAAAAGACAAACTTTCTTCGCATCGAAAGTTGACGACATGCATACCATTTCATAATATATCCAACTATAATTGACTTAATAATAATCTTGATGAACTCAACGACTAGAATGCAACTTCTTTTGAAATATGTCATGAATGACTCCAAGTAATATCTCTAAAATGAGCAAATGCACAGCAGGAGATTTCTTTCATACCTGAGAATAAACATGCTTTAAAGTGTCAACCAAAAAGTTGGTGAGTTCATTAGTTTATCGTAAACAATCATTTTCAATAATATAATAGACCACAAGATTTCCTTTATTCAATAATCATACACTCGCAAGTGTTTAAAAATCATTCATATGGATTGAACACATGGTAACCGACGTTAACATGATGCATATAGAATATCCCCAAAACAGAAATCCATCTGTATTAATAACTCGAAGTACTAAAACATACCATTTTTCAGTATGGGGGGAGTTAGGGCCCGTTGATCTACATTTAGGATTCGCGTCAATTAGGGTGTCTGTTCTCTAATTCTTAGGCTACCAAGCTAAAAGGGTGATATTCAATTTCGATAATCCAACCATAGAATGTAGTTTCAAGTACTTGTGTCTATTTCGTAAAACATTTATAAAAGCAGCTCATGTATTCTCAGTCCCAAAAATATATATTGCAAAAGCATTTAAAAAGGGAGCAAATGAAATTCACAATACTGTATATTGTAGTAAAAATACATATGACGACATTGAACAAGTGTAGGGTTGGCCTTGGATTCACGAACCTATATCATTCATATATATATTAACACACATAATCGTAATCGAATAAATATATATATTATTATTAGTGATATAAATTTTATATTATTAACTTATATATGTTTTCATTATTTCATTAAATGTATTCATTTTGTATATAAAAATATTAATATAGTTAAGTTATGTATGTTAAATATATATATATATATTTTTTATATATATCATTTGTTTGTTGAAACTAGTAATTGTAATAATACTAAAATAATATTTGTAATGGTAAAAATGATAATATTGATAATACTTAATATTACTAATAAAAACAATAATATTAATAATCTTAGTGATAAATATAATGGTATAATAATAACTATAAAAAATAATATTAATCATTACTGTTAATGATAATTTTAATAATAAATCTTATAATAATGATAATTATAGTAGTTTTTAATAAAATGAAAAAAAAAATTAGTAATGATGGTAATAATCATTTTGATAATCATATTTAATACTTAATAATAATAACAATATTTTTATCAATCATTTTAATACTAATGATAAATAATTTTAATAGTAATAATAATAACACTTATATTACTTTTAATAATAACAATAATCTTACAAATTTTAGAATGATAATAATATTCCTAATATCAATAACCTTAATCATAATAATAATAATAATACTTGTTCTAATATTTGTTTTGATGTTGATAATAATAATGGTACAAGTAATAATAATAATAGATACAATAAGAAAACTACCTCAGTACAAGGATAAGCTTAAGAAAAAAAAATATAAACTCCACTAGCCCGAGCTCGAACCCACGACCTCTCGTATATCACAAAGACTTCCTAACCATCTGATCAATTCCAATTTTCTATTATAATCACGTCCCATAAATATATCACCCGTATTATTATTTTCTCTTGTTTCTCCTTCATTAATTTACACAGGCCCAACCCAAAAATCCAAGTCTGATAACAAAGTTTAATGGGCTGCACATCCTCAAACAAGTTGTAATCCGATTCAGTAAGAACCGAAGCCCCACACTTTAAAGATGAACCCTACTTAATACGTCTTCTAGGTACGTACGTGGCCAAAAAGAAAGAAATAAAACAAATCTGTTTAAATAATTGAAAACATTAGCTGGAACCCATCCAACTTCCTCTATCGTTATCATGATTATTCATTAATCATTTATCATCTTTAATTGTTACTTTCTCTTCATTCTATCACCACATCTCATTCGTTTCTTCATCATCTACCTTCGTGAAAAGAAAAAAAATATATATATATAGAACCAATACTATAGCAGCAGCATACGCTGCTGTTTTGGCGGTAGTAACAGAAAGAAAGAAGCTGCAGGTTGCATTCGAAGATGATGATGTTTATTGGCTTAGGGTGGCGGCTTTAAAGGTGGTTGTCGGTGATATTTGAATGGTTTGTGGAGTGTAACAGAAAAACACATATAACAAGAAGCAAATCACGATGGAAATAGAAGGAGGGGAGGGAAACGTATAGAGAAATTAAGAGAGATGGAAGGATGGTTTAAGGTGATTATTGATGATGGAACCTTGATGGTTTGTTGGTGTTTTGGAGTAAACCGAAAGCACAAAAAAAAAATATAACAGTCTACAACTTTTGAGTTTGGTGAGTGGTGGTGTTGGAAGGTTTGGGATTAGAAAAAAAAATAGTAGTTCAAACAAAAGATGGCTACAGCAGCTGTTTCAATGATGTAGCAGGTGCACTAAATGCAGCAAATAACCAAGGCAGTCTTCGGTTCTTATTCGTTCTCATCGTATCATTTATCATAATCATTATCATCTTCATCTTTATTGTGTTCATAATCGTAGCAGTGACCAGAAGGAAGAAGAAGTTGTTTGGTTTCATGGTTTCTTCATCCTTGATTGATTAACAATCGACAACAATTAAAACTGTAATAGCAGTTGTAAACGAGTAGTGACCGCTGTAAAACAAGTGGTTTTGATTTATCGAATAACATTAAAGAGTGATGATTGTCGATGATTCTAAGGTTAGGTTGTGATGTGATGAAACAACAACTAAACAGCAGCAGCAAGGTAACAATGAATGGTGGTTATAGAGGGTAGAGAAAAGGAATGAGTTTAGGTAGGGTTGATGTGTCTCTCGTATCACGAGTTGTATAGAATAAAAGAAAGAAAAAAAAATAAAGAAGACAAAAGATATACAGCTATCTGATCTATTTATTTAATTTTTATTATCTATTTTATATAATACAATATATTAATAATAATATTTATTATAATTACCTTAATAATAATAATGATATAACAAATTAATTATATATCAATTATATATATATATATATATATATATATATATATATATATATATAAGGTTAAAATAACTATATAATGATATTATCATTAATATTAATATTAATACTAATAATAAAAGTAATAATGATAATATAACAATTACATATAACAAATTTCATATTATAACTTTTAATACTACTAATACTAATAGTAATAATAATATAACAACTATAGTTAAACTTGTAATATATTAATATTACAATTTATTAATTATGTAATATTATATTATATAATAACATTTATTTAATATTTATATATTTTACCTATATATATACAAATAATTATTAATATAATTCATGTATATATTTATATATATTTATTTTAATGGTAACTTAACTATTTTATTTATTATTTTACCTTTTTAATTTCAATTGATTAATGTGTATATGATTACTCAAATATTATATATACTCTTATATTTATATTTGTAGTTATATTTGTATTTATATTTATATATATATTTACATATTTATTTACACTCAATTGTTCGTGAATCATCGGGCATAGTCAAAGGTCAATTGAATATATGAACATAGTTTCAAAATTTTCGAGACTCGATATTTCAGACTTTGCTTATCGTGTCGAAATTATGAAAGAATAAAGTTTAAATTTGATCGGAAATTTTCGGGTCATCACAGTACCTACCCGTTAAAGAAATTTCGTCCCGAAATTTGATTGGGATGGTTATGCCTGACAATAAGTATGTTCTCATGACGCATACGAGCTGAAAATTAGAGTCTTATCATCATTGAGTAATATAGATAAAACAATTCGATTTTGTGAAGAGTACGAGTGAAGTTATCACAAAAGAGTGAAATGAGAAATAAAGATTTGTTTTTAACTTTTGACGAAGTCAGGTTTGAATTTAGAAAATAAGGTGCGTCTTAGCTTTTGACGTTGTCTTGGTTGAATTTCGGAAATAAATGGATTTAAAGAAATTTTTTGAAATCTAAAAGATTTGATTCTTCGACGAATAAGGAAATTAAGATCTCTATAATTAAATATGGTGATCTACCTCGATTACTCTGTATGATATTCCCATTATAAATTAAACTCTTTCGTTTCAATATTCTCACTATTCCTATACTTTCTTTCTTAGTTTATACATCCAAAAGATTGTGAAAATGCTTAATCCAGTTCTAAACCTTGATATTTTCATTATTATCATTTATGTCATCCTTCTTTTCAAACTTCCACCAAGAAAATCTGTTTACTTCTACTATTATCTTGGGGTGATACTATTCCTAATTCTACCGTGTCTTTATATTGCTATTCGTATTAATATCCACGGTTAGTACTTTATGTGTTGTTATCGGGCTTTATATTCCCCCTTATATTTTGATGTCCCTGCTTCTATCTCCTATAATCATTGTCATCTACAGTTAATGCTCTCTCCTATTTGCTGCGATTTATACCCCCATTTACACTTTGAAGCTTTATGCTCTGTTTTCTCTTCTATCCATTAAGCACCGCATATAATGGTCCAGAATTAGCAGATATGAATTTTGAAATAAACATAGTTAATGTTCTAAGAATAAAATTGTAATGGCACGATCTTGATTGGTTATCTTACCAGAATTCAAGAGAAAGGATAGGACTATCAAGAAAATATGTTCTTGATGTGGTTATAGAATAGATAGAATGTAAGAGTCATGTAACATGGCACATGATGACATTATGGTCTGTGAATTATCACGTTTCATTAGAAAACTCAGCATGACTTACTGTAATATAATCACGTTGATCAGGTGTCATTATATTATACTAACTCATGCTTCAGTTCCCAACACTACTTCATAAACATTCATATTTTGATTCGAATTTTTCAGAATTTAGAAACGAAAACAGTTTCCTTTCTGATGTAACACTGATATCGCGAAGAGATAAATGATTTGAGATAAGAATAGTTATGAAAATATCTCCAGAAATATCGAAGATATTTATAATAGAGGATACGATAATATCTTAGAATTTTAGAATCAAATTGTGATGAAGAAATTCATTCACAATGATTTAGAGCGATTAAGGAGCAAGGTATTCGCTAAAGATTTCATCCGAATCAGAATCATCAGGATTCTTTATGTCCAAGTTTAGTCCTTGTGATTTGTTCAGAGACTCTTTCATAGTTTGTTCAACTCGTTGTTCAGTATCAAAACTCTTGAGCTTTTTTTTTTAGTATGTCGCTCTTTATTATCAAACTTTCGACTGTTAAACAGTCTTCAGTTTTCACTGCTTCATCAGCTTTTTCAGAACTCAGAGATCTGATTCGTAAGCTAGAGTGCTTTTCAGGAATTTTAGAATGGAAGATCATAATTCTAAGAGATAAATGTTATATATATACATATAACTATTGATGTAGAAACGTTGCGAGATTCAAAATACTGATTGCTGATTTTCGGTAATTGGTATGGCAACTATCGTTACAAGATGTCGATGAGTACATGATAGGGTTTCAATAATTAAGTATAGTGATTTATCGGAGAGATTAGCCAAGGAGCAACGAGGTTGCTGGTACGTATGCTGGTAATATGGTGGAATTTAAAAGGTTCCCCGGTAACGATGACGAAAAGTGTAAGACCTGGATTCTGATTCTGCACAGTCGCGCGCCGCGTGGGGTTATAGCGCGCCGCGCCATATGTCGCTGGCAGACCCCTTTTGTTATTTTAGAGTTTTTAAAAGGGCATTTCGGTCTTTTCGCATTTGAGCCTGATTTGAGGACTTAACCTCCTCCTCCCATTTCACTTATTCATTTCTTTTTCCTTTTCTTTTCATATTTCTCTCAAGAACTCAAACACCCATTTGATTCTAATAGATTTTTGGAAAGGAAGAAGCGGGTTTTGATCTTTGGCGTAGTAGACAAGTTTGTTCTCCTCGTTCTTAGCTACGCGGTGATACTAGTGGTAAGCTCTAACTCCGAATTTTATTTTCGTGTTCATCATTCAAATTTGGGGCTTTTGATTTTATGATTCATAGATGGAACCCATTTAGTTGTTAATTGAAGATTAACACCAAGATTCGAGTTTATAAGTGTTAAAAGGCGGGTTTTGGGTTGGTTAATGATTTAACCATGTTTAAGACTTGAGAATGGTGTATAATCACTAGTATTAGTGATTATTGATGTATTGGAGACCTTTAGGGTTCTTGTGGTTGACTAATTTTGACTAGAGTCAAAGTTAGGGTTTGTTGATGATTATGACCCGAATGTCGATACGATGAGGTTTATAAACTTAAAATGGATTAAGTTGAAGCATAAAACCGAGTTAAATATGTTTTGGTGTCAAAACTTGTAATTGGTGAGATTTTGACTTTATGGGTCAAAATTAGGGTTTATGGGCGATTTTGAGAACGATAAGTGTTTAACACTTGTGTTCGGGTTTAATTGGCATATTAGGACCATTATCACTTGTGTTAGTGATTATTGGTTAGTTTGGGCACGGTTTGTGCTTGGACGTGCAATTGGGTCGAAATTGCACTAAGTGTCGAATTGGGTTGGTTTGTAAATCCATCCTAATTGTGTTGTGGTATTATGATAATGGAATAGGTACATTCCTTCGGCGAGTTGCGGATAATTTTAGAAGCGTTCATCAAGGCGACAAGGTGAGTGTTAATATCCTATGTGCATATGTATGTGTAGGATGGGTACGGGTCGGGTGAAGTGGTTCTCGGTTATAGAGCTCACTTCACATATAGGTGGTTTTGATGGACTTGTGTATAGGTCCAATTGACACGGTTGTGCATTTTGGTTGACCTCCTCTTGGCGAGGTGTACACTTGTGTGTACGTTATCACATGTATTGTGATGTGGTTTTGGATAACCCCGATGTGGTGGATTTTATAATCCCGTGACTGTGGGTTTTGGTATTGGAGAAGTGAATCGCGTGTAGTTCGGATTCATGATGACGCGTGTAGTTCGGTCGTCTTATTGAGGTAGTAATCTCGTGTGGTTTCGGATTACTAAGGCTCTTGTAGTTCGGCCAACCTCGATGTTGTCTTTGAAGATGGTAATCTCGTGTGGTTTCGGATTACTAAGGCTCGTGTAGTTCGGTCAATCTTCATAGTGGAGTTTTGGTATTCGGTAATGGGTTAAGGGGTTAACCTTATTCGTTTATATATTGTTCTATGTATATTAATGTATCGTTGTGTCGTAGCTAACCCTCCGGGTGTAGCATATTGGAGTTGTTCACATCGTTGTTGGTGTACTTATACTTTGTTGATATCTTTAACTTATTGCTTAGAGATCGTACGGTATGCTTAGTGTAGTGTCCTTATACATGGATGCTTCGGTATGCGGTATTTGATATTTGTGTGGCGTGTCCATTTTATACATATATATGTTGTAGTATGTTATCACTCACTAAGCGTTAGGTTACCCTCTCGTTGTTGACTTTTTATAGATTTGCATGGATGCGGTGGCTCGGGTAATCGGAGACTAGTAGACTTGCGTAGTTGCTTTAGAAGGCTTGCTTTTGGATTGATTAGGATTGTGTAGCATATCCCCAATCGCCATGCTCGGCTTTATTTGTATTAAAAGTCTTGTGGTCGAAAACTTGTATTTTGTACTTAAAGGGGTAATTTGGGCATATGTGGGCCCGGTGTCGTAAAACCCTTTTTATTAATGGAACGTGTTAGTTTTACATATTTGAATATGTGGTGAAAAGCGTTTTGTCTAATTGTGTCGGGAAACGGTCAAACATTTTCGTGTTTTTGACTTTTGGGGAGAGCAGCCTGTCCAGGGCATTCTGCGCGCCGCGCAAATGCTTGGCGCGCCGCGCCACCAGCTGAACACAGAATTTTTTTTATTTTGATATTTAATCGCGGGTTATTCGTGGTTTGGTTTGGGTTGTTACAAAAAGCAAACTTATATAACAAAGTTATAATAAGGCTTATTCGAATGAAAAAAAATTGAAGTTGATTTGCTGGAGCTGTGACAAAATTGGCTAATTTGGAGAGGGACTGTAAAGTTTATTTTCGGTAATAACAACGCCAAAGGAGTTAGCACAGATACGTGTTAAACGCTTACTCAGTTTCCGAGAGTTTTTCAGGTGCAATACTATATGCATAAATCTCTCCTTCCGTAGATGAAGTGCGGTTGGTTCATCCTCTCAATTGAGGTATTTTCAAGAATCATGAAAGGTTTGAACACAGATTGTAATCGTCAAGATACAAATGAGGTTTAAGATAAAATCAAGTGGCAAACTTGAAGAATTGTTTAGTTTCATATGTTATAATCAATATTTTAATTCATTTTTAATTGTCCAATGTTGGCAGTCCACAGTTAGCAGTCCAAAATTAGTAATCCAATAATTCATATATAGTTTAATATATAATATTCGAATTAATTAATACGTATTCGTGACCCATTGTATACATGTCTCAGACTCGATCACAACTCAAAGTATATATATTATTGTAGAATCAACCTCAACCCTGTATAGCTAACTCCAGCATTACCGCATATAGAGTGTCTACGGTTATTCCAAATAATATATATAGATGTGTCGATATGATATGTCAAAACCTTGTATACGTGTCCCGATATTTAAATGCGTAAATAACAGTATTTAAATGACGATAAATAAAGTGCGTAAAATAAATAACAGAAATTAAATGACGATAAATAAAATTGAAAGAATATAAATTGCGATAAATAAAATGTAATTAGTTAGCTAGGAACAGTTAGCTAGGAACAGTTAACGTGGATTCTTAACAAAATTCCTTATAGTTAATTTGTTTGTTTCTAACAAATTTTATTTTGTCCAATGTTTTCTTCATTATGCCACTTGTTGGATTCTGATAGGTCAAAATCCAATTATGAAATTGAATGAAAATAATTATTCTGCGGTGAACGGATATGTATATCTGTGGATGTAAGTAGGATAGTAAATGACTGTTGAATCAGATTGGAAGAATGTACAGTGTAACTCATTAATGTGAAATCTAAATATTCCAAGGGTATTACCTACCTGTTAAAATATTTTCACCATTAACAGCTTGCACAAAAGAATTTTTAAATTACAATCTTTATGAAAACATTTATACATATATATTTTTTTCAGATGTAATCATGGATTTAATGAGTAAATATAGTATTAAACTCATATGATTTACCGTTAGATCTAGAATACATAATCTCTAAAACATTAGAGATTACATAATCATCATGAAGAACGAAGATAATTGATGTAGAACGTCATGTAGAACGGTGATTATACTCGAGGTACAGAATGAGATGTTGAGGCAGGTGATGTTGAAACTTGAGTTGTTGGTGGTACTGTTGGGGCCGGTGATGTTGCTGAAGCTGGTAAGTTGTGCACCATGTTTTCCAAATTGATTACTCGAGCGCGAAGTTCGTTGATTTCTTCTATTATTCCGGGATGATTGTCGGTCGGAACGAGTGGATGAATAAGATCTAAAAATTATGATAGTACGTAGTCGTGATGAGATACTCTGGAGATGAGAGAGAAAATGGTATTACGGATCGGTTCGCCGATAAGTGCTTCAGGTTCATCGCCAAGAGGGAAATTTGGTTGATGGAAAGTATCGCCTTCTTCTCTTCTTCATTGATTAAGTCGACTACGAACCCATCAAATGAATTGGGGATGAATGATTGGTTGATTCATTCTGATGACACTGCTTTCAGAGCTTAGGTGAAACTCCATATCGGAATAGCTGTCGGAATCCGAGGAATTCGAATTGATTGAGGGATTCATCTCGTACGATCAGATGAAGGATTTTCGATAAGAAATAGATTATAGGATGTAGATTAGTACCCTGCAATACATAATTTACATATGCATATATAATACTAAAATCCCATAAGTTACGGAGGAATCTACGGAAGCTGTCAGACAAAGGTAACAATAACAGATACGCTAAGATATGAATTTATCTATACACTGTCTATGCAATATAGGCAGTAAGACGTGTCTAGACTTTAAGGATGATAAGCAAATAATTTTCGACACTAAATGATAAGCAAAACTTTTGACATGCAGACATGGTCGAAGTCCAGACCCACTAATGCATCTAAACAACTATCATTTTGACACACTAATACAAGACCAGGTTCGCTAAGACCACCGCTCTGATACCAACTCTAACGACCCGTCCTAATCCATCTGGACAAATACATTATATTTGGTTACATCGCGAGGTACTAGACCTCTATATGATACATTTTACAAACATTGCATTCGTTTTTAAAAGACAAACTTTCTTCGCATCGAAAGTTGACGACATGCATACTATTTCATAATATATCCAACTATAATTGGCTTAATAATAATCTTGATGAACTCAACGACTCGAATGCAACGCCTTTTGAAATATGTCATGAATGACTCCAAGTAATATCTCTAAAATGAGCAAATGCACAGCAGAAGATTTCTTTCATACCTGAGAATAAACATGCTTTAAAGTGTCAACCAAAAGGTTGGTGAGTTCATTAGTTTATCGTAAACAATCATTTTCAATAATATAATAGACCACAAGATTTCCTTTATTCAATAATCATACACTCGCAAGTGTTTAAAAATCATTCATATGGATTGAACATGTAACGACCCGACAAAATCGTCATTGACGGCGCCGTTAACTTAGGTCCCGTTACGTGGTCGTAGTCCCTATATGAGACGCGTTTGACCAAAATTATATCGCCTTCATTTGAAATGTATAAGACTTACAAAGTTTAGTTTACCAAACGGATCGACAACAAGTTTAAGTTTACAAAAGTATAAATGGAATAACTTGCGACACAATTAGTTTAAAATCACGGTTGCTATAAATAGCGTAAGTATGTAAACAATATGTTTGAATCCAAAGGTGCTATCACTAGCGTATGTATGTATGTATGCTTGACCCCAAGCAAGAAATCAAAGTGTATGCATGTATGCTTGACTCCAAGCAAGTATGAGTGTATGCGGAAGCATGTATCAAATAGCCAAGTATGAACCTGAGAAACATATAGAAAACTGTCAGCAAAAAACGTTAGTGAAATCATAGGTGTTTTAGTAAACGTTGTATTTGAACCACAAGATTTAACATAAGATGATTATCAAAATCATTTGCATTCCAAAGTTGTTATTTGTATCGTGGGCACCCAATTATCAAACTTAACTGTTTTGCACCCTTTACATAGTGTTAGAACATACACTAGACCCGAAAATATATTTCATCCGCTAACGGTAGCGAACCGTCCGAATGAGGCTCGTCAAGCCCATGTGATCACATAATATAAGTTCTCGTTTACACCCTGCAAGTGTAACTAATGATAATTGAATTGAGGCTTTTTGTTCAAACCCGCACGTGGAATGTTCATTTCCGTACTTGTGTTCAAAGTGTAAAAGTATGATACGTATATGTTTCTCATCCCATAGTTTAAAGCTTAAAAGTTGTTGAAAGATGAGACTATGATCTCACCTCGAGTGCACGAGTATAATGTACTTCACAAAGTAAACGTGTGCATGATAGTTGCTTAGCCTTGACCTAAACAAGTAATTTGTATAAATTAACCGGTTACGACACAAGGTCGGACGAAATGTGTTCAATTAGTCCTATGGCTCGTTACGACTCGATTATGTAGCATGTGAATCACGTTGTCAAGTTTCATGCAAGAATCAAGTATAAAATAAGATTTGAACGATTGCATAAGTGTTTTGTTAAGTTTGACTAAAAGTCAAACTTGGTCAAAGTCAACGAAAAAGTCAACGGGGTCGGGTCGGGTCCCGAACTATTTTCCTGAGCTTAGAAGTCATGTATAAGCATGTTGGCCAAGTTTCATGTTGATCGGGGGTGCGTAGCATACTTAGAATTAAGCGAAAATTGACATTTGTGGGCAGTCTGCCTCAGATGCGCCGCATCTGAGGCAGATGCGCCGCATCTGCACCTGCATCAGCCATTCTGGGGCAGTTTATCACTTAGACAATTTTTACTTCAAACAACCATAACTTTTGACTCGTTAACATTCAAAACACGTATCTTATATCGTTGGAAAGGTAATTTAAAGAGGAATACAACTAAACACATTTTATGAATCAATTCCATCATTAACAACAATGAAAACCTCAATAAATGATCGTTAAATGTTCAAAATCGAAGTTTCAAGTTCATAAAACGCATTTCTTGACTCGGGAATCCAATTTACACATACGATACGCCGTTTTAAAGGTGATGAAACATACAATACAACTAATCACTAAATAATAATATTTCATGGCATTCAAAACATCAAAAGTTTGTTTTAAAGCTATCAAATCCTAACCAAGAATCACAAAATCAATAATCATGTTAGTGATGTTTTCCAAATCAACCTACACATTAAAATGAAGTTAATGATGCTAGTAACACATTTAATACATAAACTTTAATATTTAAACAACATTTAATCACCTAAAATTCAAGATTAAGCAAACCCATTTCAAATGTTCAAACTAGTTACTCAAAACAACAAATCGAGCAAGTAAATCATATATTCATGCTAGACACGAGCCATAGACACTAACTAACACCATTTCAAGTATATAAAATGAATTTAGAGAAATCTAGTGTTTTTAGAAACCTTACCCCAAGCTATGAAATTTGTACCAAATCGAAGAGGATGAATAGAGGATTCCAAATATGTAATTTGTTTTGATGTTTGCTTCTCCAATCGGATTTAGATGATGATTGAATGGATTGAGAGAAAAAGAGTGTTCTTGAGCTAGAGAGAAAAAGGGAGAAGAGAGGTGAAGTGAATGAGTGGTGATGGTAGGGTTTGACTAGTTGACCTAGTCAACTAGTTAGGCCCCTTTGCAACTTTGGTCCCTCGAGTTTCAAAGAGGGTGCGAGAATTAACCAACGAATATTTTAAAAACGCTCGAGTAAACGAGTGATGTTATAATTAAATGACGGGGATATTATGAACGTTAGTCAACGGAAACTACGAATTTAACTAACGAAAGATATTATTTAAAAAAAAACGGTGTCAAAAATAAATTTAACGGAAAAACGCGGGATGTTACAGAACACCTGGTAACAGACGTTAACATGATGCATATAGAATATCCCCAAAACAGAAATCCATCTGTATTAATAACTCGAAGTACTAAAGCATACCATTTTCCAGTATGGGGGGAGTTAGGGCCCGTAGATATACCTTTAGGATTCGCGTCAATTAGGGTGTCTGTTCCCTAATTCTTAGGCTACCAAGCTAAAAGGGTGATATTCAATTTCGATAATACAACCATAGAATGTAGTTTCAAGTACTTGTGTCTATTTCGTAAAACAGTTATAAAAGCAGCTCATGTATTCTCAGTCCCAAAAATATATATTGCAAAAGCATTTAAAAAGGGAGCAAATGAAACTCACAATACTGTATTTTGTAGTAAAAATACATATGACGACATTGAACAAGTGAAGGGTTGGCTTTGGATTCACGAACCTATATCATTCATATATATATAAACACACATAATCGTAATCGAATAAATATATATATTATTATTAGTGATATAATTTTTATATTATTAACTTATATATATTTTTCATTATTTCATTAAATGTATTCATTTTGTATATAAAAGTATTAATATAGTTAAGTTACGTATGTTAAATATATATATATATATATATATATATATATATATATATATATATATATATATATATATATATATATATTTGTAATGGTAAAAATGATAATATAGATAATACTTAATATTACTAATAAAAACAATAATATTAATAATCTTAGTGATAAATATAATGGTATAATAATAACTATGAAAAAAAATATTAATCTTTACTGTTAATGATAATTTTAATAATAAATCTTATAATAATGATAATTATAGTAGTTTTTAATAAAATGAAAAAAATAGTAATGATGGTAATAATCATTTTGATAATCATATTTAATACTTAATAATAATAACAATATTTTTATCAATCATTTTAATACTAATGATAAATAATTTTAATAGTAATAATAATAACACTTATATTACTTTTAATAATAACAATAATCTTACAAATTTTAGAATGATAATAATATTTCTAATATCAATAACCTTAATCATAATAATAATAATACTTGTTCTAATATTTGTTTTGATGTTGATAATAATTAAGATAATAATAATGGTACAAGTAATAATAATAATAGATACAATAAGAAAACTACCTCACTACAAGGATAAGCTTTAGAAAAAAATATAAACTCCACTAGCCCGAGCTCGAACCCACGACCTCTCGTATATCACAAAGACTTCCTAACCATCTGATCAATTCCAATTTTCTGTTATAATCACGTCCCATAAATATATCACCGGTATTATTATTTTCTCTTGTTTCTCCTTCATTAATTTACACAGGCCCAACCCAAAAATCCAAGTCTGATAACAAAGTTTAATGGGCTGCACATCCTCAAACAAGATGTAATCCGATTCAGTAAGAACCAAAGCCCCACACTTTAAAGATGAACCCTACTTAATACGTCTTCTGGGTACGTACGTGGCCAAAAAGAAAGAAATAAAACAAATCTGTTTAAATAATTGAAAACATTAGCTGGAACCCATCCAACTTCCTCTATCGTTATCATGATTATTCATTAATCATTTATCATCTTTAATTGTTACTTTCTCTTCATTCTATCACCACATCTCATTCGTTTCTTCATCATCTACCTTCGTGAAAAGAAAAAAATATATATATAGAACCAATACTATAGCAGCAGCATACACTGCTGTTTTGGCGGTAGTAATAGAAAGAAAGAAGCCACAGGTTGCATTTGAAGATGATGGTGTTTATTGGATTAGGGTGGCGGCTTTAAAGGTGGTTGTCGGTGATATTCGAATGGTTTGTTGAGTGTAACAGAAAAACACATATAACAAGAAGCAAATCACGATGGAAATAGAAGGAGGGGAGGGAAATGTAGAGAGAAATTAAGAGAGATGGAAGGATGGTTTAAGGTGATTATTGATGAAGGAACCTTGATGGTTTGTTGGTGTTTTGAAGTAAACCGAAAGCACGAAAAAAATATATATAACAGTCTACAACTTTTGAGTTTGGTGAGTGGTGGTGTTGGAAGGTTTGGGATTAGAAAAAAAATAGTAGTTCGAACAAAAGATGGCTACAGTAGCTGTTTCAATGATGTAGCAGGTGCACTAAACGTAGCAAACAACCAAGGCAGTCTTCGGTTCTTATTCGTTCTCATCGTATCATTTATCATAATCATTATCATCTTCATCTTTATTGTGTTCATAATCGTAGCAGTGACCAGAAGGAAGAAGAAGTTGTTTGGTTTCATGGTTTCTTCATCCTTGATTGATTAACAATCGACAACAATTAAAACTGTAATAGCAGTTGTAAACGAGTAGTGACCGCTGTAAAACAAGTGGTTTTGATTTATCGAATAACATTAAAGAGTGATGATTGTCGATGATTCTAAGGTTAGGTTGTGATGTGATGAAACAACAACTAAACAGCAGCAGCAAGGTAACAATGAATGGTGGTTATAGAGGGTAGAGAAAAGGAATGAGTTTAGGTAGGGTTGATGTGTCTCTCGTATCACGAGTTGTATAGAACAAAAGAAAGAAAAAAAATAAAGAAGACAAAAGATATACAGCTATCTGATCTATTTATTTAATTTTTATTATTTATTTTATATAATACAATATATTAATAATAATATTTATTATAATTACCTTAATAATAATAATGATATAACAAATTAATTATATATCAATTATATATATATATATATATATATATATATATATATATATATATATATATATATATATATATATATATATATATATATATAAGGTTAAAATAACTATATAATGCTATTATCATTAATATTAATATTAATACTAATAATAAAAGTAATAATGATAATATAACAATTACATATAACAAATTTCATATTATAACTTTTAATACTACTAATACTAATAGTAATAATAATATAACAACTATAATTAAACTTGTAATATATTAATATTACAATTTATTAATTATGTAATATTACATTATATAATAACGTTTATTTAATATTTATATATTTTATCTATATATATACAAATAATTATTAATATAATTCATGTATATATTTATATATATTTATTTTAATGGTAACTTAACTATTTTATTTATTATTTTACCTTTTTAATTCCAATTGATTAATATGTATATGATTACTCAAATATTATATATACTCTTATATTTATATTTGTATTTATATTTTGACTTATATTTATATATATATATTTACATATTTATTTACACTCAATTGTTCATGAATCATCGGGCATAGTCAAAGGTCAATTGAATATATGAACATAGTTCCAAAGTTTTCGAGACTCAATATTACAAACTTTGCTTATCGTGTCGAAATTATGAAAGAATAAAGTTTAAATTTGATCGAAAATTTTCGGGTCGTCACAACACACGTGTTAGAGGGTAACTCAATCGCAACAAGCATGACAGTACAGTTTAAGGTTGGAAAAACCCCATTCGAGAAGTTAATTCTTGACAATACCAATTAGATCTCAGCCCTTGAAATCGAACATGCGCCTACTCGTTGAGGACAAACAGACTGCCCCTCATATACCACTCAAGCAACGCCTACCGGTATTGTTTGGTTAGGAGTCGAGACAGTGTAAATACGGTTTTCCTCACAAGTAAATGACAAGTTATAGTTTTTTATTTTAATTATTTAATTTTTTGCAAAAAATACGAAGTATATAAATTTGAAGTTATAAAATTAAAAGAAGTTCTCGCTTATTTTTCTATTTTTTCATACTTTATCTAGGTGTGGGCAATCCTCAGCCCAGGGACAATCTCTCAAATACACATTAAGATGTTGACTATTTTTCTTTTCTTTGTTGATTCATCTCAATGAAATTTTCCATGTTACATTAAGTTACTTACGGATGTACGGGAACACTTTGGGGTAAACACCCATCCAAACAACTCCAACAAGAAAATGTATAAATATGAAAACTTCTCTACCATTTAGATCGAAGAATTTATGGAGAAAATCCGATTTTAAATTCTCAGAATCCACACAATTATATAGCCGAAGGAAATACGCCGCGCCTAAAATCATCTAACGGGACCAACCCTAAGGATATATTGCTAATGAATTCGGACATGCATCATTGTTTGTATATTATAATAACCACTGACTTTCTGAAACTAACTATCATATACTAACTCAACGACTTTTTTTTAAATGCTCTCTAATTTACCCCCCAACGGTCATCCACCCATCCCTTCACCTCTTCAACTTTTCAACCTTCTTCTTCAACTTTAAATCACCATTTTCCTACTGACCGTTCGGTTGATCCTGCCCCACATACGCCGGCTAATAGCTCACTCCCTCGCCCTCCCACTCTGACTGAGTTTTTACCTCCTAATTTGTTCTCTACTAGCTCCGACGAAAACTCACCTCCTGGGTTTTCTCGGTCCGGCAAGACTAATCCGGCAAACTCTGATTTTTTCGATCGCACTATCTTTATTGGTCGATTGAAGGTTGGTTTCGACAGATCTGTCCTTCAGGACACCTGTGGCAAATTTGGTTTTGTTGAAGAGCTAAAATCGTGGCCCGATCGTCAGTATGCTTTCGTGAGATACGAAACACGTCCGATTGCTTCTGCTGCTATTTGTGCCTTAAACGGGACTGCTCTTTTTGACAAGACAATCTTTGTTGGGTGGGCAAAGAAATCTCAATTTTTTGGTCCTAAATCGGATTCCTCGATTCATGTTCGTAGCCAGATTTTGAGGGTTAACTTAAATGTTAACTTTGGCTTATCAAATAGGCTGAGATTGGCCGTTCTTGTGGTCGACCGTCATCCCTTTTCGCATGACAAACTGGTAGCTTGTCTTATGCATCGTGGTGTTTTAGCGAACGAGGTTTGCAAATGGTATCTTTACGGCTTCATTGTGTTTGCTCGGATTCGAAAAACGTGGATAAAATGATAGCTAAGCATCCTAAAGCGGATGATTTACTTGTTGTTAAGCCTTTTTCAGCTCGCTGTGATCGATTCTTCCGTCACGCTTGGATTGAGATTACTGGAATTCTGGCTAAACTATTTTCACCGAAAAACATTAAAGAATTGGTAAACGCGTTTGGTAATGTTCTTCACATTGCTAAATCGTCTTCTGTGTTATCTCAGTTGGGAGCTGTTGATGATGCAGCGGAGGTGTATACGAAATAGCTTATATTTTACTACGAAATACTATTAAATACGATACAATTTTACACAAGTTATTTATTTATTTATAAAGTGGATATACCTAAACCTTGCTACAACACTATAGGCAGTGTACCTAATCGTAGAGTAGTATAGTTTTTAGTAAGTTCGGTTCGTTCCACAGGGAGACGACTTATTTTACACTATATTTTTTAACAATTATATTTGTACAAAATATATATAATTATATATAATAATATATAAAAGGGGGTTTACCGTTTAATGACCGGTTTGTCGATTTTATATTTTAAGTCACAATTAAAACCTAATGCAAAATATAAATGACGATAATTAAAGTAGCGAAAATTAAATAAAATAAAAGTATTATGCTTATTTAAACTTCCGTAATCATGATGTTTGACGTGTTGATTTTAGTTTATTACCATGGGTTAATTGTCCTTTGTCCTGGATTATTCAATATGTCCATCTAGTTTTTGTCCATAACAGTCCATCAGTCATAAATATAAAGTGCGAGTGTCCTCGTCAAATTATCCTTATATCCGAAGTCAAATATTCCAACTAATTGGGGACTTAAACTATAATTACACCAATTTTCCTTGTATGTAATTTACCCCTATTTTAATAAGTCCATTGACTATTAATCCATTCCGGTGTCCGGTTAAATGAACGATTATTAGTACTTATAAATATCCCGCCCATCGTGTCCGATCGAGTGTATGTGGTTATTTATAGGTACGTCCAATTGTAAATCTTTATATTAAATTAACGAACTATCATTCAATTAAACAAATATAAAGCCCATTAATAGCCCATAGTCTAATTTCCACAAGTGTCGTTCTTTTTGTCCAAAACCCAATTATGGTACAAAGCCCAATTACCCCGTCTTTAATATTTAGCCCAACATCACAATTACTTCGGCTTAAATAAGCATAATATTAACTTAAGTACGAGACATTAATTTAAAAAGGAGAACATAGCTTACATTGATTATTTATCGCGTAGTGTTACACGGACAGAAATTCGACTTCAAAACCCGTAAAATAACCTTTACATTACCCAAACAAATCTAATATAAAACTAACCTATATTATATATATATATATATATATATATATATATATATATATATATATATATATATATATATTAATTATACAGAGGGAGTATTATTGTGGATGGTGTCCAGAATTCGATCAGTTCGTTAGCTATTTATAATACTTGGCCTGAAAATTCCCTCCATGCGATCGCATGGAAATGCTGCCTTCTGGCCATTCGATCGCATGGTCACCCTGGATCCAGCTGTTTTGCTTTGTTTCTAGCTTGTCAACATAATTTAATAAATAAATATAATATATATATAATTTATATAATTATATATATATTATATTATATTCTCGTGCATAGTAGACTTGTAATTTTAGGTCCGTTGCGTCGCACGTTGATAGTTGGCTCAGGTCCCGGTTCCGAATTTTCGAACTATTTAATATCTTGTACTTTGCCTTTTGCAATTTGTAATTTGCACAAAACATTATTTTTCTTAACTCCCAAAATCCACGCAAGTCTTTAACTCACTTTTAGTGGCACTTTTGAATGCACTATGACTTTAGTGGCACTTTTCAGGCTTTATTGGCACTTTTTCTTCAATTCTTTAATCTTCATGCTTTGTCTTCACATTTATTTATTTAAACGATTACAACTTAAAAATAGAATAATTACAACTAAAAACTTTACATATTGGGATGATATTGCGACTAAATATATGTTCGTTTGGAGCACTATCAAATATCCCCACACTTGAGCGTTGCTTGTCCTCAAGCAATACAGAACTTGAAATTAAATTACACGAATCACTTATTTATTCTTCACACTTTATACATTAGTAATTTTGATACGGCGGTATAAACAATGATAGTAACGATGTGGTTTACAGTCCCACATGACTAAAATTTAGATCCTTAAGGAAATTGGATCTTTATGAAAACATTTGATCTTTTGAAAATACATTCTAGCTTTTACCCTAGATAAGTTTTCCGGAATAACCCTTCACCGGTGTTTGCAAAATGTTTTTGTGGGTTTGGTGGGTTTCAGATTTGAAAATTTTAGCTCAAAACTTATGGTTTTGTGTCGCCCACTTGCTAACCTTGTATTGGGAAAGCAACACGTCCAGTATACTTGCTCCGTATATTACCTTTCGGTAAAATACCGTCCGGTTGTAAAGGAAAGCGTTGAACAAGCAACTGTTAAGGCAATGTCTAATGACATGCAGATGTTCATGGTCTAAAACGTGTTGGATACAATTATTATCCGTTGTAGGAGCAATAGTAAAGATCACCCTATAATTTTTCGGTCTGACACAAGGTCCTGTCTTCGACCATGCTATGAAACCACCATTCTTACGGTTGACACCTGATTTGGTTCAGGTGACCTAATAAATTCCAGGTGAATTCCTAGGATTTTACGTTCAATGGTAATGAACGCATTAAAAATAGGTTTTCAGAAAACAAATCGGTTTTATTTTTATCAAAATATTTTCTCGTTCAAGCTCGAGTTTAGATATCATCAAATTCCATGAGTTTGTAATTCTCAATCTTTAAAGTCAATCTCAAGGATTGAGTAATATCAGTCTTAAAAGCTGATTTTTAATCTTTAAGGAGATTATCCTTTCTGGGGGGTCTGATTCATTAGTCTTATCAAGCTAATTTGCACAGCGCCCTCCCCATTTTACGAGACAGATCCTCTCATGGTTAGGATAAGTCTGACCACTTGGCGACCCTGTTTGATGCTGAGGTCCGTGGATTTCCTGCTGATTTTAGAGATGACTTTTCTAGATTTTTCGTCAACCTACAGCTGGTCTAGACGACAACTTCTTGACCTAAATCAAGAAGAGCGTGTCTTTTTCGGAAGACTTTACTTCCTTTTAATGATGGAATTGATTCATCGTGTAGATCCATCTTTTCTTTTATCTTTATTATAATATTGCGGGTAAAACAGTCAATTTAGTCCAATACAAAAGCACCTGCAATAACTTTACAGAAACATGTGATAGATATTTTTTTAATTGAATAACTTGGTACATTCTCCCCACACTTAGTTTCTTTCTTTGCCTTTTTATTCTCCTTTATTCCATTTTAAATGAATTCAAATGATTTAGGGTGTTTCTCAATTTATGTCCTTTCCGAGGTAACGATAATTTCGGTATTAACACCTAGTTTTCATCGTTCATAAATATGTATTAACATGATTTTGAATTCATTTATTTGAAAATTTTTAAAATTTTCACAAAATTTGGCAAATAAACCAAGTGCAAACCCGAGAGAATTTATAACCCTTCCCCACACTTGAGATCATGCAATGCCCTCATTTGCATGAAATCAGACTATAATTATAAATTCACGAGGGTGATAAGTGTAGAAAAGTGATTAAAAATACCCAGTTTGTAATTACAAAGCTCGCCGAATGATAAATGGCGCGCCTCATCGTTCATTCCTTCTTGTTTTATCACACATGTTTTTCTTCAAAAACGGTTGCTTTTCTGAACTGTTTGCTAATCTTTGAAAATGTGTCTTTTACCCTAACTTATTATGCATGTTTATTAACGAGTTATGCACTAACCCGAACCCCGAATTTAACGTTAAGTGGGGTTAGACTTCCCCATACTTAGCTGACGACATGTGAAGTCTGTAGAATAAGTTCCTCGAATTAAAATAGTGAGCCAGTTATTTACATCTCGGGTGGTATAAAATATATCAATGGGTTTAAAGTTTAGACCCACCCGATCGTCACTACTTAATTCTTTTTTAAGTGTAGCTTTTAGTAAATGGATATGTCTCTTTTCTGGTTCTTGGTCAAATGGATCGATATACACCGACATACATATTTATATAGGGTGGACAATTCCTAACTTTTCCTTCCGTTTATTCTCGGGATCAAAGTTTTCACCTCTATTACCCAATTGGGTGAAATTCGAGGTGTCAATATCTATTACAGTTTGTAGTTCATCTTTGATAGATGACTCCTCTATTGAGAATATTGGGTTGGAAGGTTATAGAATGGTGAATTTCGGGATCGAAGCAAATTCTTCTTCATTAATGGTACTTATCGGTCCCACCATTTTGGTCTCGGGGGTAAAATTTTCAACGTTATCATTTTCCCAAGAGTACCAATTTGTCACCCTTACTTCTTCTTCATCCATTGATGGATCGATGATTTCGTTGGTAGAGGCTAATGTGTCGATATGTTGTGAAATTGGTAAAGCTGAATAAAAAGTATCATCGGGATAATTAGTGATTTCAGAGCTCTCGAATTCATCAAAATTCGATGATATGAGATTTTCTTGCACAATATTCCTCAGATCAACAGGTGTGTAATCTGATAGAGTTTCAGCTTGCCGATTTACAAACTCTCTCATTTGTTCATTTTGAGCATCGAGTTCTTCGAGTTTGATTTTCATATTGTCTAAAAGATTTTCAGACACATAATTTTCCTCGTCTTCTGGTTGTTGAGTTTGGAAATATTCTTGAGAATAATCCCAATTTGAATTGTATTCTTCATAATCATTCCATTCAGGTTCCGTTGGTGTATAATTTTCCATAGGAATGTAATAAAAACATTCCCATGTTGAGTGATAATCTTCACAGATTTCACAACCAGTTATTGTTTCGTCATTTGTGATCCAAGATTGACCAAATGAATTTTCATCAACACTCATTTAAGAGTATTGATTTAATTGATTTCGCATGTCAGAAAGAGTTTCCAACATATTCTCGAGGTTTTCCATACTACACTTATTACCAAATTTTAGCTACAATGTGGTGCATTTATTAATTATCCTATTATTTATAAAATAAAATAAAAAAATTATATAAGTTATCAAATTAATAGACTTTTCTAATTTTGCCCACGTTTTGAATAGCCAATAGATGCAGCAGGTAGCCAGGACCCTTTAAATCGGAAGCCCACAACTCGCCACTAACAAATTCAACTATTACTACGAACCAGAAAATTTGGATGTCTATCAATTTAACTGCTTAAAATAATTTTTCGTTTTGAAATTTTAAAGAAGAAATAGAAAAAATTCTAAGTCCTAAAAACTAGAGCGTCAAGAAATAAGAAAGAAAAAGAGCGCGTCGAAAAACGTCGAAAAATAAAAGGTCAAAAAATAAATGTCGAAAAACAAACAGTCGAAAAAATAAAAATAAGAAAATAAAGCGTCGAAACTTAGTATTCTAAAAACTAAATATTAAAAGTTATGTCTAAAGGTATTAAAGCTTAAAAGGAATTCTATATCCAAAACGGTAATAACTTAAAAAGTACTGAAATTTTAAAATGGCGTCGCAAAATTCTAAAGCACCTAAATCTTAGTCTAAAGAAAAGGCACTTAAGAGATTTTACGGCAAAGTTTTAAAAGCTAAAAATAAAGTAACTACGGCAAAATACTAGTCTTAAAACTAATTACGAACGATAAATATAAAAATTACGAATTAAGCGATATAAATATATAATTTATAAAAGAAACTAAAAATGATAAAATTACAATTTTTATAAAAATATTATTTTTATATTATTATAAATTATAAATTAAAACTAAAATTATAAACTAATTAAAACCCTAATTAATAATAATTATAAATTAAAAACCCTAACTGCATTTATGGCGTACCAGGTCGGACGTGTCAGACCACCCCGTGCGATCGCATGGGGTTTAGGCTGATGGGTCATGCGACCGCATGGCCTGTCAGTCCAGGTTTTTTTTTTTTTTTTAGATTTTATATTATTTTTCTAAAAATTATAAATAAATATATTTATACAAATATATATTAAAAATATAGCATTTTGCCGCATCCCCGACAGCGGCGCCAAAAACTTGATGATGCAGCGGAGGTATATACGAAATAGCTTATATTTTACTACGAAATACTATTAAATACGATACAATTTTACACAAGTTATTTATTTATTTATAAAGTGGATATACCTAAACCTTGCTACAACACTATAGGCAGTGTACCTAATCGTAGAGTAGTATAGTTTTTAGTAAGTCCGGTTCGTTCCAAAGGGAGACGACTTATTTTACACTATATTTTTAAACAATTATATTTGTACAATATATATAATTATATATAATAATATATAAAAGGGGGTTTACCGTTTAATGACCGGTTTGTCGATCTTATATTTTAAGTCACAATTAAAACCTAATGCAAAATATAAATGACGATAATTAAAGTAGCGAAAATTAAATAAAATAAAAGTATTATGCTTATTTAAACTTCCGTAATCATGATGTTTGACGTGTTGATTTTAGTTTATTACCATGGGTTAATTGTCCTTTGTCCTGGATTATTCGATATGTCCATCTAGTTTTTGTCCATAACAGTCCATCAGTCGTAAATATAAAGTGCTAGTGTCCTCGTCAAATTATCCTTATATCCGAAGTCAAATATTCCAACTAATTGGGGACTTAAACTATAATTACACCAATTTTCCTTGTATGTAATTCACCCCTGTTTTAATAAGTCCATTGACTATTAATCCATTCCCGTGTCCGATTAAATGAACGATTATTAGTACTTATAAATATCCCGCCCATCGTGTCCGATTGAGTGTATGTGGTTATTTATAGGTACGTTTAATTGTAAATCTTTATATTAAATTAACGAACTATCATTCAATTAAACAAATATAAAGCCCATTAATAGCCCATAGTCTAATTTCCACAAGTGTCTTTCTTTTTGTCCAAACCCCAAATATGGTACAAAGCCCAATTACACCATCTTTAATATTTAGCCCAACATCACAATTACTTCGGCTTAAATAAGCATAATATTAACTTAAGTACGAGACATTAATTTAAAAAGGAAAACATAGCTTACATTGATTATTTATCGCGTAGTGTTACACGGACAGAACTTCGACTTCAAAACCCGTAAAATAACATTTACATTACCCAAACTAATCTAATATAAAACTAACCTATATTTTATATATATATATATATATATATATATATATATATATATATATATATATATATATATATATATATATATATATATATATATATGTATATATATATATATATGTATATATATATATATATATATATATATATTAATTATACAGAGGGAGTATTATTGTGGATGGTGTCCAGAATTCGATCAGTTCGTTGGCTATTTATAATACTTGGCCTGAAAATTCCCTCCATGCGATCGCATGGAAATGCTGCCTTCTGGCCATGCGATCGCATGGCCACCCTGGATCCAGCTGTTTTGCTTTGTTTCTAGCTTGTCGACATAATTTAATAAATATATATAATATGTATAATTTATATAATTATATATATATATATTATATTATATTCTCGTGCATAGTAGACTTGTAATTTTAGGTCCGTTGCGTTGCGCGTTGATAGTTGGCTCAGGTCCCGGTTCCGAATTTTCGAACGTCCTTTCGTACTATTTAATATCTTGTACTTTGCGTTTTGCAATTTGTAATTTTCACAAAACATTATTTTCCTTAACTCCCAAAATCCGCGCAAGTCTTTAACTCACTTTTAGTGGCACTTTTGAATGCACTATGGCTTTAGTGGCACTTTTCAGGCTTCAGTGGCACTTTTTCTTCAATTCTTTAATCTTCATGCTTTGTCTTCACATTTATTTATTTAAACGATTACAACTTAAAAATAGAATAATTACAACTAAAAACTTTACATATTGGGATGATATTGCGACTAAATATATGTTCGTTTAATGCTAAAAACAAAAATATATTTCATAGCATTATCCCTCAAGAAATACAAGCTTTTAGTTGCAATTGTTCTATTTACAAGTGATATTCGTTTAAATATTAAAAGGTGAAGATAAAAGACAGATTCGACGAATTAAAGACGCAAATGACCAAAACGCTAAAAAGTACAAAGTACAATCCAAGAGGTTCAATTTATTGATGAGAAACGTCTAAAAGTTGCAAGAGTACGAGCCGCAAAACGCAAAGTACAAGATATTAAATCGTACGCAAGGACGTTCGAAAATCCGGAACCGGGACATGAACCAACTATCAACGCGCGACTCAACGGAGCTAAAATTACAGGTCAACGATGCACATGAATATAAGATAAATATAATTATATAAAATTATATATATTATATTATATATATTAAAATCGAGCAGCCCACGTTTTAATTGACAAATGAGCTGATCCAGCTGGCCATGCGATCGCATGGCCTGGAAGAGCAATTTCCATGCGATCGCATGGCTGTAACAGTGTGGCCAGGTCTATAAATTGGACGAGTTTTCAGCGAATTATGTACACAATATATATCCATCTACTCTCTATCTCTCAAATATATATTTATATTTTAATTATAATTTTAATTTAAGTTTAATAATAATAAGGTTATGGTAGCGAATGTTGTAAGTTTGTAAGTCGAAATTCTGTCCGTGTAACACTACGCGATTAATACTTATTGTAAGTTATGTTCAACCTTTTTAAATTAATGTCCCGTAGCTAAGTTATTATTATGCTTATTTAAGCCGAAGTAATCATGATGTTGGAAAAAATATTAACACGGGGTAATTGGGCTTTGTACCATAATTGGGGTTTGGACAAAAGACCGACACTTGTGGAAATTGGACTATGGGCTATTAATGGGCTTTATATTTGTTTAACTGAATGATAGTTCGTTAATTTAATATAAAGATTTACAATTGGACGTACCTATAAATAACCACATACACTCAATCGGACACGATGGGCGGGATATTTATAAGTACTAATAATCGTTCATTTAATTGGACACGGGATGGATTATTAATCAATGGACTCATTAAAACAGGGGTGGATTGCATACAAGGACACTTGGTGTAATTGTTAATAAAGTATTAAAACCTTAGATTGCACACAGTCGATAACCTGGTGTAATCATTAACAATGTATTAAAACCTTATTACAGTTTAAGTCCCCAATTAGTTGGAATATTTGACTTCGGGTATAAGGATAATTTGACGAGGACACTCGTACTTTATATTTATGACTGACGGACTGTTATGGACAAAAACCAGATGGACATATCAAATAATCCAGGACAAAGGACAATTAACCCATGGTAATAAATTAAAATCAGCGCGTCGAACATCATGATTACGGAAGTTTAAATAAGCATAATTCCTTTATTTTATATCTTATCGCATTTTTAATTATCATACTTTTAATTATCGCAATTTTATTTACCGTCATTTTATTTATCGCATTTTTAATTATCGTACTTTTATTTATCGTCATTTAATTTACGCTTTAAATTAAGTTGTATTTATTTTTAATATTTTACATTAGGTTTTAATTGTGACTAAAGTTTTAAAATCGATAAACCGGTCATTAAACGGTAAAACCCCCCTTTTATAATAATAATAATATTACTTATATATATATATATATATATATATATTTATACAAATATAGTTTAAAATAAATATAGCGTTAAACTTGGCTAGCTCCTTGCAAAACGAACCGGACTTACTAAGAACTACACTACTGTACGATTAGGTACACTGCCTATAGTGTTGTAGCAAGGTTTAGGTATATCCACTCTATAAATAAATAAATAACTTGTGTAAAATTTTATCGTATTTAATAGTATTTCGTAATAAAAATATAACTATTTCGTATACACCTCGCATAACATCAAGTATTTTTGGCGCCGCTGCCGGGGACCCGAAAGCGAACGCTATATATAAAAAAAAAATTAGTTTTTAAGCTATTTTTGTAAAAATATATAAGTTTAAAAATATATATATATAAAAACATAAAAAAGAAAAATATATTTCTATATTTTTAAGTATTTAAATTAAAAATTTTATTTTTAAGTTATAAAAACTAATAAGTAATATTTTTTAAATATATATATATATATATATATATATATATATATATATATATATATATATATATATATATATATATATATATAAGTTTTATTTAAATTTTATTTTAATTAAAAATAAAAAAAATAAATAAATAAATAAATTAAAGTTGGGTCGAACTGGTAACAGCCCGAAATCTGATCTGGAATTATGGGCCATGCAACCGCATGGCATAACAACCTACACTCCATGCGATCGCATGGAGTGAGGTGACAGGTGTGAAACATCAGTCTGTCGAATTAGGGTTACGGAGTATTATTAATTATTATTATTAATTAACCCTAATTAGGTTTTAATTATTTAATTAGTTTTTAATATTAGTTTTAGTTTTATTTTTTAATTTGTAATATTAAGTTTTATTTAGTTTTATTAATTTATAAAACTAATATATTTATAAAATACTTTATATAAAAATAATATTTTTATAACTTTAAGTTTTATTTTTATATTTCGTATCATTTTAATCGTTCAAGCGTAATTTTGTATATTTATCGTTCGTAACTAGTTTTAAGATATAGTATTTTGCCGTAGTTTATTTTATATTTCTAGATTTTTAGGCTTTGCCGTAAAATCCCTTAAGTGCTTTTTCTTTAGACTAAGATTTAGGTGCTTTAGAATTTTGCGACGCCGTTTTAAGATTTTAGTACTTTTTAAGTTATTGCCGTTTTGGATATAGAATTCCTTTTAAGCTTTAATACTTTTAGACGCAACTTTTAATATTTAGTTTTTAGACTTTTGAGTTTCGACGCTTTACTTTCTTATTATTATTTTTCGACCTTTTATTTTTCGACGTTTTTCGACGCACTCTTTTTCTTTCTTATTTCTCGACGCTCTAGTTTTTAGGACATAGAATTTTCTTTATTTTCTTTAAATTTTGACGAAAAAATTATTTTAAGTGGTTAAATTGATAGACATCCAAAATTTTCTGGTTCGTAGTAATAGTTGTATTTGTTAATGGCGCGTTGTGGGCTTCCGATTTAAAGGGTCCTGGCTACCTGCTGCATCCATTGGCTATTCGAAACGTGGGCAAAATCAGAAAAGTCTATTAATTTGATAACTTATATAATTTTTTATAACTTATAGGATATTCTGTGAATGCACCGAGTAAAACGTTCACCACCTTTCATACGTTCACCACCTGTAACTCGATCAAGACATCTAGCCAACATTGTCGCCGTTGATTTTTCTTTAGAATCGTCATCTAGTCGACCAAGTACTCCAATTCAAATTTTCGATAATTCATTTTTTGAACCCGACCTCACAATTGAGAATCCGGAGGATATTCAGGGACAATTCAGAGATCCTGAATCACTAATCATTCCTCCTGAACCACAAATCACTCATCCAGAGATTGTCGAGTAAGAAACCATTAAGTCAGAATTCTCTAGTGATTCAGATTCAACAAATTCAATCATGGAAAATCTAGAACCCCTAAGTATGGAAGACCGAATGAGGGCTAAACGCACTGGCCAAGGTCATGCAATTACTCAACCAGACATTAACGCACCAGATTATGAAATCAAAGGACAAATCCTACACATGGTAACTAATCAATGCCAATTTAGTGGTGCACCGAAGGAAGATCCAAACGAACATCTTCGAACCTTTAATAGGATCTGTACTCTATTTAAAATTCGAGAAGTGGAGGATGAACAGATCTATCTCATGTTATTTCCATGGACTTTAAAGGGAGAAGCCAAAGATTGGTTAGAATCGTTACCTGAAGAGGCGATTGATACATGGGATGTCTTAGTTGAAAATTTTCTTAAACAATTCTTTCTGGCATCTAAAGCCGTGAGGCATGGACAAGATTTGGAAAATTGTTGAGAGGATGTCCTCAACATGGTTTAGACACTTATCAAATAGTACAAATATTCTACCAAGGATGCGACATTACTACACGAAAAGACATCGGCATAGCAGCTGGTGGTTCTATCATGAAGAAAACCGCAACTGAAGCTTACAAAATTATTGATAACACTGCTTCCCACTCACATGAGTGGCATCAATAAAAAGATATCGTTAGATCATCTAAAGCAGCTAGAGCCTATTCTAGCCATGACTTTGATTCCATTTCCGCAAAGTTAGATGCTTTCAAGAGACGAATGGAAAAGATGACTAAAGATATTCACGCAATACGAATTAGTTGTGAACAGTGTGGGGGATCACATTTGACAAAAGATTGTCTCAGTATTGAACAAACAATGGAACAAAGAGAGAATGTTTCATATATAAGCCAAAGGCCTGAAAATAATTATCAGAATAATTATCAACCGCCAAGACCAAACTACAATCAAAATCAGAATTATAACCGAAATGTTCCATACAACAACCAACAAGGTCCTAGCAATCAACAAGTATCCAATAATACTTACAATCAGCAAAGACCTATTTTTCCAAATAAACCACCACAAACCGATGATAAAAAGCCAAATTTCGAAAATATGATGTCAAAGCTAGTTGAATCTCAAACTTAATTTTTCACATCTCGGAAACAAACCAATGAACAAAATGCTCAAGCATTTAGAAATCAACAAGCTTCTATTCAAAATCCAGAACAAGAAGTAAGTAACCTAGCAAGGTTGATAGGTGAAAGAAAACCGGGGAGTCTACCTAGCGATACAAATGCTAACCCCCGGAATGAAACAGCTAAAGCCATTACCACAAGAAGTGGTATTACACTTAAACCACCAGAAATACCTGTAAATTCTGATGACTCTATTCCTACTACACAAGAAACACAATCTGAGCAAGATAAGGAAACAGAACCGGTAGTTGAAAAGGTTAATGAAGATAACACAGTTAAAGCTAAACCTTATGTTAAACCATACCAACCACCACTTCCTTACCCAAGTAAAATGAGAAAAGAAAGACTTGAAGTGGAGCAATCCAAATTTCTGGATATGTTTAAACAAATAAATGTCAATTTTCCTTTCATTGATGTAATTTCGGGAATGCCTAGGTATGCCAAATTCTTGAAAGATCTAATCACAAATAGAAAGAAAATGGAAGAACTCTCGGCTGTTACAATGAATGCTAATTGTTCTGCAGTGCTATTGAATAAACTACCAGAAAAACTCTCAGATCCAGGAAGTTTCACAATTCCATGTTTTCTGGGTAGTCTTAGTTCAATAGAAGCATTGGTAGACTTAGGTGCTAGTATAAATTTAATGCCGTATTTACTATACGCTAAACTAGACCATGGAGAATTAAAACCAACACGAATAAGCATACAACTAGCAGATTGATCAGTAAAATATCCTAGAGGGATAATGAAAAACATGCTAGTTAAAGTTGGTACTTTAGCATTTCCAGTAGATTTTGTTATTCTGGACATGAAAGAAGATTTTCGAGTTCCTCTCATATTAGGAAGACCATTCTTAAACACGGCTAAAGCAATAATAGATGTGTTCGGTAAGAAACTGACCCTAAGTATAGAGGACGAGAGTGTTACCTTTTCTGTGGATAGAGCCATGCAACAACCGCAATCTGCAGATGATACATGTTATTATATTCAAACTATAGATTCACATGCAAAATTGTTAGAAGAATTTTCAGAATTACAAGGAACGGGAGAATGTACTTTAGTAGAAGGAACTGAACCAATTGATGAAACTGAAATGTTAGCCGCACTCATAGCTAATGATTACGAACTAACAACAGAAGAACTTCAAATGCTAAAAGAGGAAGACAGTTATCGATACAAATCATCGATAGAAGAACCATCAACATTAGAGTTAAAGCCACTTCCAACCCATTTAGAATACGCTTATTTACATGGTGAATCTGAATTGCCTGTAATAATATCGTCTTCTCTTATCGAAAATGAAAAATCTCAACTCATTTATGTGCTAAAAGCTCATAAACCAGCTATTGCATGGAAGATTCATGACATTAAAGGCATAAGTCCTTCGTATTGCACACATAAAATCCTTATGGAAGAAGGTCATAAAACCTATGTGCAACACCAACGAAGACTAAATCCTAATATGCAAGATGTTGTTAAAAAAGAAATTATAAACTGCTAGATGCAGGTTTAATTTATCCAATCTCTGATAGTCCATGGGTAAGCCCAGTTCAATGCGTACCTAAGAAGGGTGGCATGACTGTCATCACAAATGAAAAAATGAGCTTATTCCTACTAGGACTATAACAGGATGGCGTGTTTGTATTGATTATAGAAAATTAAATGACACCACCAGAAAAGATCACTTTCCCTTATCTTTCATTGATCAAATGTTGGAAAGGTTAGCTGAGAATAGTTACTATTGTTTTCTTGACGGTATTTTCGGATATTTTCAAATTCCAATCGCACCCGAGGATCAAGAGAAAACCACGTTCACGTGCCCTTATGGTACTTTTGCTTACAAATGCATGCCATTTGGACTTTGCAACGCCCCTGCAACCTTTCAAAGGTGCATGATGGCGATTTTTCACGACATGATAGAAGAATGCATGGATGACTTTTCAGTCTTCGGTGATACTTTTGAATCATGTCTAGTTAATCTTGAACGAATGCTTATTAGATGCGGACAATCAAATCTAGTACTTAATTGGGAGAAATGCCATTTCATGGTTAAAGAAGGCATCGTTCTTGGTCATAAAATTTCAAAGGAAGGAATTGAAGTGGATAGAGCTAAAGTAGATGTAATTGCTAAACTTCCACATCCCACCAATGTTAGAGGAGTTAGGAGTTTTTTAGGGCATGCCAGTTTTTACCGACGTTTCATAAAAGATTTTTCTAAAATTGCCACTCCTATGAATAAACTCCTAGAAAAGGATGCTCCATTCATCTTTTCAGATGAATGCATCAAATCTTTTAATATTCTTAAAGAAAAACTCACTAATGCTTCGATCATGATAACTCCAAATTGGAATCTACCATTTGAACTCATGTGCGATGCAAGTGATTTTGCAATGGGAGCCGTTTTAGGACAAAGGATTGAAAAACGATTTCAACCTACTTATTACGCTAGTAAGACGTTACAAGGAGTACAAACAAATTACACAACTACTGAAAAAGAACTCCTTGCTATTGTCTTTGCTTTTAACAAATTTCGTTCATATCTTGTTCTAGCAAAAACGGTGGTCTATACCGACCATTCTGCTCTTAGATGCCTATTTTTGAAACAAGATGCCAAGCCACGATTAATCCGTTGGATCTTACTCTTACAAGAGTTCGATATTGAAATCCGAGACAAAAAGGGAGCAGAAAATCTCGCCGCTGATTATCTTTCTCGTCTTAAAAATCCTGAATTAGAAGTTCTAAATGAATCGGCTATACAAGATAACTTTCCTGATGAATATCTTTTGAAGACCGATTATAATGAAATACCATGATTTGCAGACTATGCAAACTACTTAATATGTGGATTCCTTGAAAAAGGGTTGTCGTACCAAAAACGAAAGAAATTCTTTAGTGACATAAAACACTATTTATGGGAAGATCCACATTTGTTTAAAAGTTGTCCCGATGGAATAATACGCCGATGTGTATTCGGAGATGAATCTAGTCAAATCTTAAACCATTGTCACACAGGACCAACATGAGGGCATTATGGGCCTCAACTTACAGCAAGAAAAGTTTACGACGCTGGATTCTATTGGCCTACAATTTTCAAAGATGCACACCTTCTTTGTAAATCCTGTGATGCTTGTCAAAGGGCCAGAAAAATAAGTCAACGTGATGAAATGCCACAAAATGTCATTCAAGTATGTGAAGTATTTGATGTTTGGGGTATTGACTTTATGGGTCCATTTCCAAAATCTCATAATAATCTCTACATTCTCGTTACCATTGATTATGTATCTAAATGGGCGGAAGCACAAGCTCTCCCAACTAACGATGCACGAGTTATAGTCAACTTTTTAAAATGTCTTTTTGCTAGGTTTGGAACACCGAAAGCTTTAATAAACGATCGGGGTACTCATTTTTGTAATAATCAACTTGAGAAAGTTCTCAAAAGATATGGAGTGACTCATAAAATCTCAACCTCTTATCATCCACAAACAAGTGGACAAGTTGAAAATACCAATCGAGCATTAAAACGTATTCTAGAGAAAACCGTAGGATCAAATCCGAAGGAATGGTCCATAAAATTGAAGGATGCACTCTGAGCTTTTAGAACAGCCTACAAAACTCCAATTGGCACCACGCCTTTTAAACTTGCTTACGAAAAAGCATGTCATCTTCCAGTAGAAATTGAGCACAAAGCATTTTGGGCTTCGAAGACATGTAATCTTGATTTGCATGAAGCTGGACGTCTACGGTTAAGTCAACTAAACGAATTAGAAGAATTAAGACATGATGCATATGAAAATTCGTTAATCTATAAGGAAAGAATGAAGAAATGGCATGATAAAAGAATCAGAAGTTCAAAAGAATTTAAGGAAGGAGACAGAGTTCTTCTTTTCAATTCACGATTCAAGCTATTTTCTGGAAAATTGAAATCTAGATGATCTGGACCATTCATAGTGAAAAGAGTTTTCCCATACGGAACAGTAGAGTTAATAAATTTAAATGAGATTGAATTTAAGGTTAATGGCCACAGAGTTAAACATTACATACATGGTCCAATGGAAGTTGAAGATGAAGTCATGAAGTTAATCACAATTTCGACACCACAGCTAATTAAGTGTGGGAAGGTTCGAATCTTTTAAGGGTAATATGTATTTCTGTTAGAGTTAGATTTTCTGTTTTCATGTAGTTATCGAAAATGGAACCCGAATGGTCTTTCCATAGCAGATCCTAAAGAACTAGTCGTCTCCCTCCATTCTGAATTTTTATTTTTTTAGGTTTTACGAGATGAAGAATTCCTTTGATCTGAACCATGGTCTACTACTACACGTTATGATTACTAAATGTAATAATAACATCTTTCCGAGTGAACTGGTATAATTCATAAGAGGCAAAATGGACGAAGTAAGGAAAGAACTCAGGAAGAATCATCATAAGATACATTTTGGTAAAGGAAAATCAAAATCCGCAACAAAAAGAAGAGCAAGACACCTTGAAAGATGTCATAAATGCGGAAAATGGTCACACGAAGGTAAATGTTCGAACAATCAAACATATTCAAATACCGAATTTGTTACTCGATGCAGAGAAGGACCGTTCATATGTTTAGAAGAAAAGTTATTGAAGAATCGAGGTTACGCTTACGTAGCTATGGAGAACCAAATCACACGACTCTCCTATGAGTCGACTAAAGCAGGTCTCTGAGAATTCTTTCTCATAGGTAAGTATGTACAATTTTTATTTTATTTTATTGCTTTTAACCTTTTGATAATAAACGCTGAATCGTTCGCTATAAAGTATTAAATTGATATTCAATAAAATTACGTATGCGAAACTGAAATTATTGATATCATACAAAAATTTATTACATCACTGCGAAATTTACCGTTTATTCATAAGGTATAAATATCTTTAATCAATCAATTCAAAATATTTCAGAAATTCGTCAGGAGTAAAACTAAGTAAAATAGATGAAATTACTTTACCCAAAAGAGGGGCATATATTTTTGATAATATTTGATTGATTAAAGTGAGATAAAAGACCAAAAAGATTTTTAATTTTAATTTTTACCTTATTTTTAAATTAATATTAAATTATTATTGTAAATTTTTAAAACCAATATATTTAAGTTTTTAAATATTTTAAAAATTAATATTGTCAATATAAGTTTTTAAAATTAATGTATAAAAATATTAATGATATTTATATGAATTTTTAATTTTATGCATTTTAAATTTGGTGTGAATTTAAAAATAAAAATGTACTTTATTTAAGTTAAATGTGATTTCTAAAAATTTGTCGTGAGTTGAAGACTAGGTCGTTGAACCGAAATTGCTTAACCCAAGGGAGGGACGAGAAATTTTGTTATCATTATTTTTAATCTTATTGATTTAAAGTATGCCAAAAACATTTAAAAAACCCAAAAATCTTTGCTTTTAAAACAATCGCTTTAAAATGACAAATTTTAAAATTTTGTCGAGGGACGGACTAAGTGAAGGTTTTTATAAATATATATATATATATGTATATATATGTATGTGTGTGTATATATATATATATATATATATTTATATATATATATATGTATGTATATATATATATATATATATATATATATATATATATATATATATATATATATATATATATATATATATATATATATATATATGGACCCAATGCGATCGCATGGGATTTGCAAGGGGGATCCATGCGATCGCATGGAGCTAAAAAACAGGTCAGGAACTAAAAGAGCAGCTCGCTGCTTCTGTCTTCCCATTTCAACACACACATATACCCGAAAACCCTCCCAATTCCTCTCTAAAATCATCATTTTTTCACCAAAATTCACCAATTTTCTTGCTATAATCCGCTTTAATCATGCGTTTGTTCAGAAGTTTTTCAAAGAAGGTAACGATTACACCCCTAAAACTCTTTAAATTCGAATTTTAGTGTTCTTGAGCTAAAATTTACCCAATTTAATTTTAATGATTTCTAGTGTAATTAGAGTTAAATTGTTAGTATATTATGCATGTATAACCTAGATTGATGCTATTTAACATGATTTGAAGCCTTAAACTTCAAAATTTTTAGAAATCTAGGGTTTGTGTTCTTGAGCAATTTGGGGCTTTTTGATATAAACAGGTTATGGCCGATTTTTGTCATGAATTATTGCTAAATTAAGTAGTGTAACATGTTTAGGTAGCTAAATGATCCAAACATTGATCCTAAACATGATTTTTGAGAATTAAAGTAGACTTTTTAAGTATAAAATTCATGAACTTGATTAATTTGATATAAATATCATTTGAAACTTGTTTAATTGCTAGTAATGATTATTTTGACATGTTATTTGAATTGAATACTTATGAACTTTGTAAACATTTTCATATATGCTTATTTGAAAAAGTGTAGAATTGATAAAAATATGAAAATGAGTATAAGTTTAATATGGATTAAACATGTTATTGTAATTGTTTTAATTTGTTATTTTGTTAACACTAATGCATATTTGGATGCACCATTTATCATTCAAAGCATACAACAATATGTTTGGAAACTTTGGTAAAATTTTAATCATCTTTTTACGCTAATCACCCTCAATAATTTAAATTGTTACTGATTTCTTGCAAATGAGGGCATTACAAGATCTTAAGTGTGGGAAGGGGTTAAATTCTTTCGGGTTTTAAAATTTTAATTTAAACACTTGGTTACCATTAAAAATACTAGTAACGCAGTAGTTGTATTAGAATCTAGTGCTCTCTGATAATAAAGAACAGCCCTAGTCTTATATACTGACTACCCAATTCTAGTAAAAATTTTAAATTTTTTTTCTTCAAATAAATGAATTCAAAATCATGTTTATACATATTTATGAACGATAAAACTAGGTGTTAACACCGAAATTATTGTTACCTCGGAAAGGACATAAATTGAGAAACAACCCAAAATGCTTGAATTCATTTAAAATGGAATAGAGGAAAATAAAAAGGAAAAGAAAGAAAAATAAAAGGCAAGTGTGGAAAAAATTTACCAAGTTATTTAGAACATATATCACATATTTTTATACAAATAATTGAAGATACTTTTGTTTTGGACGATATTAATCTGTTTTACCCAGTTTATTGTAATATAAATGGAATTAAAAAGGAAGTAAAGTCTTTCGAGAAAAAGACACGCGCTTCTTGATTTAGATCAGGAAGTTGTCGTCCAGACCAGTTGTAGAGTCTACGAAAAATCTTGAAAAGTTTTCTCGAAAATTAGCTGGAAATCCACGGACCTCAGCATCAAACAGGGTCGCCAAGTGGTCAGACTTATCCTAACCATGAGAGGATCTGTCTCGTACAATGGGGGCACCGTGCAAATTAGCTTATAAGACTAATGAATCAGATCCCCAGAAAGGATAATCTCCTTAAAAATTAAAAATCAGCTTTTAAGACTGATATTACTCAATCCTTGGGATTGACCTTAAAGATTGAGAATTACAAACTCATAGAATTCAATGATATCTAAACTCAAGCTTGAACGAGAAAATATTTTGATCAAAATTACAAACCGATTTGTTTTCTGAAACCCTATTTTCAATGCGTTCATTACCATTGAACGTAAAATTCTAGGAATTCACCTGGAATTCATTAGGTCACCTGAACCAAATCGGGTGTCAACCGTAAGAACGGTGGTAGCATAGCATGGTCAAAGACAGGACCTTGTGCCAGACCGAAAAACTATAGGGTGATCTTTACTATTGTTCCTACCAAGGATAGTAATTGCATTCGACACGATATAGACCATAATCAAAAGCATGTCACGGGACATTGCCTTAACAGTTGCCTGTTCAACGCTTTCCTTTACAACCGGACGGTAGTTTACCAAAAGGTAATATACGGAGCAAGTAAACTGGACGTGTTGCTTTCCTAATACAAGATTAGCAAGTGGGTGACACAAAACCATAAGTTTTGAGCTAAAATTTTCAAATCTGAAACCCACAAAACCCATAAAAACAATTTGCAAACACCGGTGAAGAGTTATTCCGGAAAACTTATCTAGGGTAAAAGCTAGATTGAATTTTCAAAAGATCAAATGTTTTCATAAAGATCCAATTTCCTAAAGGATCTAAATTTTTATAGTCATGTGGGACTGTAAACCAAAATGTTACTATCATTGTTCATACCGCCGTATAGAAATCAATGATGTACAAAGTGTGAAGAATAAAGAAGTGATTCAAGTATGTTTTTATTCAAGTTCTATATTGATTGGGGACAAGCAACGCTTAAGTGTGGGAATATTTGACAATGCTAAAAACAAACATATATTTCATATCATTATCCCTCAAGAAATACAAGCTTTTAGTTGCAATTGTTCTATTTACAAGTAATATTCGTTTAAATATTAAAAGGTGAAGACAAAAGACAGATTCAACGAATTAAAGACGCAAATGACCAAAACGCTAAGAACTACACTACTGTACGATTAGGTACACTGCATATAGTGTTGTAGCAAGGTTTAGGCATATCCACTCTATAAATAAATAAATAACTTGTGTAAAATTTTATCGTATTTAATAGTATTTCGTAATAAAAATATAACTATTTCCTATACACCTCGCATAACATCACTTACGTGTTTGTCGAACTTAGTAGTCCATCGTTGTTGCTTAACGTGGAGAAGTGAAATGTCCCGTTCTTATTGATTAAAAACGTTCCATATTAATTGATTTCGTTGCGAGGTTTTGACCTCTATATGAGACATTTTTCAAAGACTGCATTCATTTTTAAAACAAACCATAACCTTTATTTCATAGATAAAGGTTTTAAAAAGCTTTACGTAGATTATCAAATAATGATAATCTAAAATATCCTGTTTACATACGACCATTACATAATGGTTTACAATACAAATATGTTACAACAAAATAAGTTTCTTGAATGCAGTTTTTACACAATATCATACAAGCATGGACTCCAAATCTCGTCCTTATTTAAGTATGTGACAGCAGAAGCTCTTAATAATCACCTGAGAATAAACATGATTAAAACGTCAACAAAAATGTTGGTGAGTTATAGGTTTAACCTATATATATCAAATCATAATAATAGACCACAAGATTTCATATTTCAATACACATCCCATACATAGAGATAAAAATCATTCATATGGTGAACACCTGGTAACCGACATTAACAAGATGCATATATAAGAATATCCCCATCATTCCGGGACACCCTTCGGATATGATATAAATTTCGAAGTACTAAAGCATCCGATACTTTGGATGGGGTTTGTTAGGCCCAATAGATCTATCTTTAGGATTCGCGTCAATTAGGGTGTCTGTTCCCTAATTCTTAGATTACCAGACTTAATAAAAAGGGGCATATTCGATTTCGATAATTCAACCATAGAATGTAGTTTCATGTACTTGTGTCTATTTTGTAAATCATTTATAAAACCTGCATGTATTCTCATCCCAAAAATATTAGATTTTAAAAGTGGGACTATAACTCACTTTCACAGATTTTTACTTCGTCGGGAAGTAAGACTTGGCCACTGGTTGATTCACGAACCTATAACAATATATACATATATATTAAAGTATGTTCAAAATATATTTACAACACTTTTAATATATTTTGATGTTTTAAGTTTATTAAGTCAGCTGTCCTCGTTAGTAACCTACAAATAGTTGTCCACAGTTAGATGTACAGAAATAAATCGATAAATATTATCTTGAATCAATCCACGACCCAGTGTATACGTATCTCAGTATTGATCACAACTCAAACTATATATATTTTGGAATCAACCTCAACCCTGTATAGCTAACTCCAACATTCACATATAGAGTGTCTATGGTTGTTCCGAAATATATATAGATGTGTCGACATGATAGGTCGAAACATTGTATACGTGTCTATGGTATCTCAAGATTACATAATATACAATACAAGTTGATTAAGTTATGGTTGGAATAGATTTGTTACCAATTTTCACGTACCAACTTCTTCATTTTAAATCCGTTTTGAGTGAATCAAATTGCTATGGTTTCATATTGAACTCCATTTTATGAATCTAAACAGAAAAAGTATAGTTTTATAGTCGGAAAAATAAGTTACAAGTCGTTTTTGTAAAGGTAGTCATTTCAGTCGAAAGAACGACGTCTAGATGACCATTTTAGAAAACATACTTCCACTTTGAGTTTAACCATAATTTTTGGATATAGTTTCATGTTCATAATAAAAATCATTTTCTCAGAATAACAACTTTTAAATCAAAGTTTATCGTAGTTTTTAATTAACTAACCCAAAACAGCCCGCGGTGTTACTACGACGGCGTAAATCCGGTTTTACGGTGTTTTTCGTGTTTCCAGGTTTTAAATCATTAAGTTAGCATATCATATAGATATAGAACATGTGTTTAGTTGATTTTAAAAGTCAAGTTAGAAGGATTAACTTTTGTTTGCGAACAAGTTTAGAATTAACTAAACTATGTTCTATTGATTACAAGTTTAAACCTTCGAATAAGATAGCTTTATATGTATGAATCGAATGATGTTATGAACATCATTACTACCTTAAGTTCCTTGGATAAACCTACTGGAAAAGAGAAAAATGGATCTAGCTTCAATGGATCCTTGGATGGCTCGAAGTTCTTGAAGCAAAATCATGACACGAAAACAAGTTCAAATAAGATCATCACTTGAAATAAGATTGTTATAGTTATAGAAATTGAACCAAAGTTTGAATATGATTATTACCTTGTATTAGAATGATAACCTACTGTAAGAAACAAAGATTTCTTGAGGTTGGATGATCACCTTACAAGATTGGAAGTGAGCTAGCAAACTTGAAAGTATTCTTGATTTTATGTAACTAGAACTTGTAGAATTTATGAAGAACACTTAGAACTTGAAGATAGAACTTGAGAGAGATCAATTAGATGAAGAAAATTGAAGAATGAAAGTGTTTGTAGGTGTTTTTGGTCGTTGGTGTATGGATTAGATATAAAGGATATGTAATTTTGTTTTCATGTAAATAAGTCATGAATGATTACTCATATTTTTGTAATTTTATGAGATATTTCATGCTAGTTGCCAAATGATGGTTCCCACATGTGTTAGGTGACTCACATGGGCTGCTAAGAGCTGATCATTGGAGTGTATATACCAATAGTACATACATCTAAAAGCTGTGTATTGTACGAGTACGAATACGGGTGCATACGAGTAGAATTGTTGATGAAACTGAACGAGGATGTAATTGTAAGCATTTTTGTTAAGTAGAAGTATTTTGATAAGTGTATTGAAGTCTTTAAAAAGTGTATAAATACATATTAAAATACTGCATGTATATACATTTCAACTGAGTCGTTAAGTCATCGTTAGTCGTTACATGTAAGTGTTGTTTTGAAACCTTTAGGTTAACGATCTTGTTAAATGTTGTTAACCCAATGTTTATAATATCAAATGAGATTTTAAATTATTATATTATCATGATATTATCATGTATGAATATCTCTTAATATGATATATATACATTAAATGTCTTTACAACGATAATCGTTACATATATGTCTCGTTTAAAAATCATTAAGTTAGTAGTCTTGTTTTTACATATGTAGTTCATTGTTAATATACTTAATGATATGTTTACTTATCATAGTATCATGTTAACTATATATATATCCATATATATGTCATCATATAGTTTTTACAAGTTTTAACGTTCGTGAATCACCGGTCAACTTGGGTGGTCAATTGTCTGTATGAAACATATTTCAATTAATCAAGTCTTAACAAGTTTGATTGCTTAACATGTTGGAAACATTTAATCATGTAAATATCAATCTCAATTAATATATATAAACATGGAAAAGTTCGGGTCACTACAGTACCTACCCGTTAAATAAATTTCGTCCCGAAATTTTAAGCTGTTGAAGGTGTTGACGAATCTTCTGGAAATAGATGCGGGTATTTCTTCTTCATCTGATCTTCACGCTCCCAGGTGAACTCGGGTCCTCTACGAGCATTCCATCGAACCTTAACAATTGGTATCTTGTTTTGCTTAAGTCTTTTAACCTCACGATCCATTATTTCGACGGGTTCTTCGATGAATTGAAGTTTTTCGTTGATTTGGATTTCATCTAACGGAATAGTGAGATCTTCTTTAGCAAAACATTTCTTTAAATTCGAGACGTGGAAAGTGTTATGTACAGCCGCGAGTTGTTGAGGTAACTCTAGTCGGTAAGCTACTGGTCCGACACAATCAATAATCTTGAATGGTCCAATATACCTTGGATTTAATTTTCCTCGTTTACCAAATCGAACAACGCCTTTCCAAGGTGCAACTTTAAGCATGACCATCTCTCCAATTTCAAATTCTATATCTTTTCTTTTAATGTCAGCGTAGCTCTTTTGTCGACTTTGGGCGGTTTTCAACCGTTGTTGAATTTGGATGATCTTCTCGGTAGTTTCTTGTATAATCTCCGGACCCGTAATCTGTCTATCCCCCACTTCACTCCAACAAATCGGAGACCTGCACTTTCTACCATAAAGTGCTTCAAACGGCGCCATCTCAATGCTTGAATGGTAGCTGTTGTTGTAGGAAAATTCTGCTAACGGTAGATGTCGATCCCAACTGTTTCCGAAATCAATAACACATGCTCGTAGCATGTCTTCAAGCGTTTGTATCATCCTTTCGCTCTGCCCATCAGTTTGTGGATGATAGGCAGTACTCATGTCTAGACGAGTTCCTAATGCTTGCTGTAATGTCTGCCAGAATCTTGAAATAAATCTGCCATCCCTATCAGAGATAATAGAGATTGGTATTCCATGTCTGGAGACGACTTCCTTCAAATACAGTCGTGCTAACTTCTCCATCTTGTCATCTTCTCTTATTGGTAGGAAGTGTGCTGATTTGGTGAGACGATCAACTATTACCCAAATAGTATCAAAACCACTTGCAGTCCTTGGCAATTTAGTGATGAAATCCATGGTAATGTTTTCCCATTTCCATTCCGGGATTTCGGGTTGTTGAAGTAGACCTGATGGTTTCTGATGCTCAGCTTTGACCTTAGAACACGTCAAACATTCTCCTACGTATTTAGCAACATCGGCTTTCATACCCGGCCACCAAAAATGTTTCTTGAGATCCTTGTACATCTTCCCCGTTCCAGGATGTATTGAGTATCTGGTTTTATGAGCTTCTCTAAGTATCATTTCTCTCATATCTCCAAATTTTGGTACCCAAATCCTTTCAGCCCTATACCGGGTTCCGTCTTCCCGAATATTAAGATGCTTCTCCGATCCTTTGGGTATTTCAACCTTTAAATTTCCCTCTTTTAAAACTCCTTGCTGCGCCTCCTTTATTTGAGTAGTAATGTTATTATGAATCATTATATTCATAGATTTTACTCGAATGGGTTCTCTGTCCTTCCTGCTCAAGGCATCGGCTACCACATTTGCCTTCCCCGGGTGGTAAGGAATCTCAAAGTCGTAATCATTCAATAATTCAATCCACCTACGCTGCCTCATATTCAGTTGTTTCTGATTAAATATGTGTTGAAGACTTTTGTGGTCGGTATATATAATACTTTTGACCCCATATAAGTAGTGCCTCCAAGTCTTTAATGCAAAAACAACCGCGCCTAATTCCAAATCATGCGTCGTATAATTTTGTTCGTGAATCTTCAATTGTCTAGACGCATAAGCAATCACCTTCGTTCGTTGCATTAATACACAACCGAGACCTTGCTTTGATGCATCATAATAAATCACAAAATCATCATTCCCTTCAGGCAATGACAATATAGGTGCCGTAGTTAGCATTTTCTTCAATAACTGAAACGCTTTCTCTTGTTCATCATTCCATTCAAATTTCTTCCCTTTATGCGTTAATGCAGTCAAGGGTTTTGCTATTCTGGAAAAGTCTTGGATGAACCTTCTGTAGTAACCAGCTAGTCCTAAAAACTGGCGTATGTGTTTCAGAGTTTTCGGGGTTTCCCACTTTTCAACAGTTTCTATCTTTGCCGGATCCACCTTAATACCTTCTTTGTTCACTATGTGACCGAGGAATTGAACTTCTTCCAACCAAAATGCACACTTTGAAAACTTAGCGTACAATTCTTCCTTCCTCAATACTTCTAACACCTTTCTCAAATGTTCACCGTGTTCTTGGTCATTCTTTGAGTAAATAAGTATGTCATCAATGAAAACAATGACAAACTTGTCAAGGTATGGTCCACACACTCGGTTCATAAGGTCCATGAACACAGCTGGTGCATTAGTTAAACCAAACGGCATGACCATAAACTCGTAATGACCGTAACGTGTTCTGAAAGCAGTCTTTGGAATATCATCTTCTTTCACCCGCATTTGATGATACCCGGAACGTAAGTCAATCTTTGAATAAACAGACGAGCCTTGTAGTTGATCAAATAAGTCGTCGATTCTCGGTAGTAGGTAGCGGTTCTTGATGGTAAGTTTGTTCAACTCTCGGTAGTCGATACACAACCTAAATGTACCATCTTTCTTCTTGACAAACAAAACAGGAGCTCCCCACGGTGATGTGCTTGGTCGAATGAAACCACGCTCTAAAAGTTCTTGTAATTGGCTTTGCAGTTCTTTCATCTCGCTGGGTGCGAGTCTGTAAGGAGCACGAGCTATTGGTGCAGCTCCTGGTACAAGATCTATTTGAAATTCAACGGATCGATGTGGGGGTAATCCCGGTAATTCTTTCGGAAATACATCGGGAAATTCTTTTGCAATGGGAACATCATTGATGCTCTTTTCTTCAGTTTGTACTTTCTCGACGTGTGCTAGAATAGCATAGCAACCTTTTCTTATTAGTTTTTGTGCCTTCAAATTACTAATAAGATGTAGCTTCGTGTTGCCCTTTTCTCCGTACACCATTAAGGGTTTTCCTTTTTCTCGTATAATGCGAATTGCATTTTTGTAACAAACGATCTCTGCTTTCACTTCTTTCAACCAGTCCATACCGATTATCACATCAAAACTCCCTAACTCTACTGGTATCAAATCAATCTTAAATGTTTCGCTAACCAGTTTAATTTCTCGATTCCGACATATATTATTTGCTGAAATTAATTTACCATTTGCTAATTCGAGTAAAAATTTACTATCCAAAGGCGTCAATGGACAACTTAATTTAGCACAAAAATCTCTACTCATATAGCTTCTATCCGCACCCGAATCAAATAAAACGTAAGCAGATTTATTGTCAATAAGAAACGTACCCGTAACAAGCTCCGGGTCTTCCTGTGCCTCTGCCGCATTAATATTGAAAACTCTTCTGCGGCCTTGTCCATTCGTGTTCTCCTGGTTCGGGCAATTTCTAATAATGTGGCCCGGTTTTCCACATTTATAACAAACTACATTGGCATAACTTGCTCCGACACTACTTGCTCCGCCATTACTCGTTCCGACACCATTTGTTCCTTTCGTTCTATTAACCCCTGGTCCGTAGACCTCACACTTCGCCGCGCTATGACCATTTCTTTTACACTTGTTGCAAAATTTGGTGCAGAACCCCGAGTGATACTTTTCACACCTTTGGCATAGCTGCTTCTGATTGTTGTTGTTGTTGCGGTTATTATTGTTGTTAAGATGATTGTTGTGGTTGCTGTTGTTGTTGTTGTTGTTGTTGTTGTTGTTGGGCCGTTTGTTGTAGTTGCGATTGATGTTGCGATTGTTAGGATAGTTGTTGCGATTATTGTTATAATTGCTGTTGTTGTTGTATTGGTGATTCTTATCACCGTTTTCCTCCCACTTTCTTTTGACTTGCTTCACATTGGCCTCTTCAGCAGTCTGTTCTTTAATTCTTTCTTCAATCTGGTTCACTAGTTTGTGAGCCATTCTACATGCCTGTTATATGGAGGCGGGCTCGTGTGAACTTATATCTTCTTGGATTCTTTCCGGTAATCCTTTCACAAACGCGTCGATCTTCTCTTCCTCATCTTCGAATGCTCCCGGACACAATAGGCACAATTCTGTGAATCGTCTTTCGTACGTGGTAATATCAAATCCTTGGGTTCGTAACCCTCTAAGTTCTGTCTTGAGCTTATTGACCTCGGTTCTGGAACGGTACTTCTCGTTCATCAAGTGCTTGAATGCTGACCACGGTAGTGCGTACGCATCGTCTTGTCCCACTTGCTCTAGATAGGTATTCCACCATGTTAACGCAGAACCTGTGAAGGTATGCGTAGCGTACTTCACTTTGTCCTCTTCAGTACACTTACTTATGGCAAACACCGATTCAACCTTCTCGGTCCACCGTTTCAATCCGATCGGTCCTTCGGTTCCATCAAATTCCAAAGGTTTGCAGGCAGTGAATTCTTTATAGGTGCATCCTACACGATTTCCTGTACTGCTAGATCCAAGGTTATTGTTGGTATGTAGCGCAGCCTGTACTGCGGCTATGTTTGAAGCTAGAAAAGTACGGAATTCCTCTTCATTCATATTCACGGTGTGTCGAGTAGTCGGTGCCATTTCCTTCAAAATAGTTAAATGGAACAAGTTAATCATACAGAATATTAAGAGTAGTTAATAGTATTTCGTAGCATAATATGAACTCATTTATAAAAGCTTTTTCTTCATATTAGCGTTTTATAAGTTTAAATTCGGGTAGTACCTACCCGTTAAGTTCATACTTAGTAGCTAATATACAATTCAACTACTACAATTCTATATGAAAAACTGATTATAATAATATTTCGCGTTCAAACTTTTACACAATATTTTACAAACTTACAATACCGCTTATTTTACATATAGCATGAAATATAGCACACAATAAATTTGATACAAGATGGTTGTGAAGATAATTCTAGCTAGTACACAAGTCGTTCAGCAAAGGCAATAAAGACACGTAATTCATACGTCCAGAAACAAGTCATGCATTCTGGTTTTACTAGGATTACTTCCCATCCTTGGTCTTGTGGAACATAACCGTTATGGCCGTTGATAAGACAGCGTGTTGTAACGTCGTCAAAGGGACGAGGGTTACGTAATGTCCAACAGTCCCGTAACAATCTAAAAACCTCATTTCTTACCCCAATTACCGACTCCGTCACTTGTGGGAACGTTTTGTTTAATAGTTGTAGCCCGATGTTCTTGTTCTCACTTTGGTGAGAAGTGAACATTACTAATCCGTAAGCATAACATGCTTCTTTATGTTGCATGTTAGCCGCTTTTTCTAAAGCACGAAGTCCAATATTCGGATATATTGAGTCAAAATAATTTCTTAACCCATTGCGTAAAATAGCATTTGGGTTCCCCGCAATATATGCGTCAAAGTAAACACATCGTAACTTATGGATTTCCCAATGTGATATCCCCCATCTTTCGAACGAAAGCCTTTTATAAACCAAGGCATTCTTGGAACGTTCTTCGAATGTCTTACAAACTGATCTCGCCTTAAATAGTTGTGCCGAAGAATTCTGACCGACTCTAGACAAGATTTCATCAATCATGTCTCCGGGTAGGTCTCTTAAAATATTGGGTTGTCTATCCATTTTGTATTTTTATACTGTAAAATAGATAAGAGTTAGATTCATAAAAAAAATACTTATTAATACAAGCAATTTTTACATATATCATAAAGCATAAGCACACTATATTACATATATTACACCACACGAATACAACTATCTTATTCCGACTCGCTTGTTTCTTCTTCTTCGGTTTTGGTTCGTTTTGCCAAGTTTCTAGGGATATATGATGTTCCCCTAATACGAGCCGTTGTGATCCACATTGGTTTAGAAAAACCTGGTGGTTTAGAGGTTCCCGGGTCATTGTTACAACTCAAGGACTTCGGGGGTTGACGATACATATAAAGTTCATCGGGGTTGGAATTAGATTTCTCTATTTTTATGCCCTTTCCCTTATTATTTTCTTTTGCCTTTTTAAATTCAGTTGGGGTAATTTCTATAACATCATCGGAATTCTCGTCGGAATCCGATTCATTGGAGAATTGGAATTCCTCCCAATATTTTGCTTCCTTGGCGGAAACACCATTGACCATAATTAACCTTGGTTGGTTGGTTGAGGATTTTCTTTTACTTAACCGTTTTATTATTTCCCCCACCGGTTCTATTTCTTCATCTGGTTCCGATTCTTCTTCCGGTTCCGATTCTTCTTCCGGTTCCGACTCTTCTTCCGGTTCCTCTTCGGGAACTTGTGAATCAGTCCACGAATCATTCCAATTTACATTTGACTCTTCATTATTATTAGGTGAGTCAATGGGACTTGTTCTAGAGGTAGACATCTATCACATAATATCAAACGCGTTAAGAGATTAATATATCACATAATATTCACATGTTAAAAATATATAGTTTCCAAAAAAATTTGTTAAGCAATCATTTTTCAAGTAAACACGGTCAAAGTCTAGACTCACTAATGCATCTTAACAAACTCGATAAGACACACTAATGCAAAATTCTGGTTCTCTAAGACCAACGCTCGGATACCAACTGAAATGTCCCGTTCTTATTGATTAAAAACGTTCCATATTAATTGATTTCTTTGCGAGGTTTTGACCTCTATATGAGACATTTTTCAAAGACTGCATTTATTTTTAAAACAAACCATAACCTTTATTTCATAGATAAAGGTTTTAAAAAGCTTTACGTAGATTATCAAATAATGATAATCTAAAATATCCTGTTTACACACGACAATTACATAATGGTTTACAATACAAATATGTTACAACAAAATAAGTTTCTTGAATGCAGTTTTTACACAATATCATACAAGCATGGACTCCAAATCTCGTCCTTATTTAAGTATGCGACAGCGGAAGCTCTTAATAATCACCTGAGAATAAACATGATTAAAACGTCAACAAAAATGTTGGTGAGTTATAGGTTTAACCTATATATATCAAATCATAATAATAGACCACAAGATTTCATATTTCAATACACATCCCATACATAGAGATAAAAATCATTCATATGGTGAACACCTGGTAACCGACATTAACAAGATGCATATATAAGAATATCCCCATCATTCCGGGACACCCTTCGGATATGATATAAATTTCGAAGTACTAAAGCATCCGATACTTTGGATGGGGTTTGTTAGGCCCAATAGATCTATCTTTAGGATTCGCGTCAATTAGGGTGTCTGTTCCCTAATTCTTAGATTACCAGACTTAATAAAAAGGGGCATATTCGATTTCGATAATTCAACCATAGAATGTAGTTTCACGTACTTGTGTCTATTTTGTAAATCATTTATAAAACCTGCATGTATTCTCATCCCAAAAATATTAGATTTTAAAAGTGGGACTATAACTCACTTTCACAGATTTTTACTTCGTCGGGAAGTAAGACTTGGCCACTGGTTGATTCACGAACCTATAACAATATATACATATATATCAAAGTATGTTCAAAATATATTTACAACACTTTTAATATATTTTGATGTTTTAAGTTTATTAAGTCAGCTGTCCTCGTTAGTAACCTACAACTAGTTGTCCACAGTTAGATGTACAGAAATAAATCGATAAATATTATCTTGAATCAATCCACGACCCAGTGTATACGTATCTCAGTATTGATCACAACTCAAACTATATATATTTTGGAATCAACCTCAACCCTGTATAGCTAACTCCAACATTCACATATAGAGTGTCTATGGTTGTTCCGAAATATATATAGATGTGTCGACATGATAGGTCGAAACATTGTATACGTGTCTATGGTATCTCAAGATTACATAATATACAATACAAGTTGATTAAGTTATGGTTGGAATAGATTTGTTACCAATTTTCACGTAGCTAAAATGAGAAAAATTATCCAATCTTGTTTTACCCATAACTTCTTCATTTTAAATCCGTTTTGAGTGAATCAAATTGCTATGGTTTCATATTGAACTCCATTTTATGAATCTAAACATAAAAAGTATAGGTTTATAGTCGGAAAAATAAGTTACAAGTCGTTTTTGTAAAGGTAGTCATTTCAGTCGAAAGAACGACGTCTAGATGACCATTTTAGAAAACATACTTCCACTTTGAGTTTAACCATAATTTTTGGATATAGTTTCATGTTCATAATAAAAATCATTTTCTCAGAATAACAACTTTTAAATCAAAGTTTATCGTAGTTTTTAATTAACTAACCCAAAACAGCCCGCGGTGTTACTACGACGGCGTAAATCCGGTTTTAAGGTGTTTTTCGTGTTTCCAGGTTTTAAATCATTAAGTTAGCATATCATATAGATATAGAACATGTGTTTAGTTGATTTTAAAAGTCAAGTTAGAAGGATTAACTTTTGTTTGCGAACAAGTTTAGAATTAACTAAACTATGTTCTATTGATTACAAGTTTAAACTTTCGAATAAGATAGCTTTATATGTATGAATCGAATGATGTTATGAACATCATTACTACCTTAAGTTCCTTGGATAAACCTACTGGAAAAGAGAAAAATGGATCTAGCTTCAATGGATCCTTGGATGGCTCGAAGTTCTTGAAGCAAAATCATGACACGAAAACAAGTTCAAGTAAGATCATCACTTGAAATAAGATTGTTATAGTTATAGAAATTGAACCAAAGTTTGAATATGATTATTACCTTGTATTAGAATGATAACCTACTGTAAGAAACAAAGATTTCTTGAGGTTGGATGATCACCTTACAAGATTGGAAGTGAGCTAGCAAACTTGAAAGTATTCTTGATTTTATGTAACTAGAACTTGTAGAATTTATGAAGAACACTTAGAACTTGAAGATAGAACTTGAGAGAGATCAATTAGATGAAGAAAATTGAAGAATGAAAGTGTTTGTAGGTGTTTTTGGTCGTTGGTGTATGGATTAGATATAAAGGATATGTAATTTTGTTTTCATGTAAATAAGTCATGAATGATTACTCATATTTTTGTAATTTTATGAGATATTTCATGCTAGTTGCCAAATGATGGTTCCCACATGTGTTAGGTGACTCACATGGGCTGCTAAGAGCTGATCATTGGAGTGTATATACCAATAGTACATACATCTAAAAGCTGTGTATTGTACGAGTACGAATACGAGTGCATACGAGTAGAATTGTTGATGAAACTGAACGAGGATGTAATTGTAAGCATTTTTGTTAAGTAGAAGTATTTTGATAAGTGTATTGAAGTCTTTAAAAAGTGTATAAATACATATTAAAATACTGCATGTATATACATTTCAACTGAGTCGTTAAGTCATCGTTAGTCGTTACATGTAAGTGTTGTTTTGAAACCTTTAGGTTAACGATCTTGTTAAATGTTGTTAACCCAATGTTTATAATATCAAATGAGATTTTAAATTATTATATTATCATGATATTATCATGTATGAATATCTCTTAATATGATATATATACATTAAATGTCTTTACAACGATAATCGTTACATATATGTCTCGTTTAAAAATCATTAAGTTAGTAGTCTTGTTTTTACATATGTAGTTCATTGTTAATATACTTAATGATATGTTTACTTATCATAGTATCATGTTAACTATATATATATATCCATATATATGTCATCATATAGTTTTTACAAGTTTTAACGTTCGTGAATCACCGGTCAACTTGGGTGGTCAATTGTCTATATGAAACATATTTCAATTAATCAAGTCTTAACAAGTTTGATTGCTTAACATGTTGGAAACATTTAATCATGTAAATATCAATCTCAATTAATATATATAAACATGGAAAAGTTCGGGTCACTACAAGAAGGAGGTCAAAAATAATCTTTGCCCCGATTCTTTTGTTATTCGGGTCAACGAAATTTCCGAATTTAATGATTTTGACTTCCCGTCGGATTTGTTAACGAGATCTAATCGAGCGAGTTGGAATGGTGAAACGCTCCCTGTGATGGAGCATATCGAATCTGATTTGGGATTGAAGAGTGTTGTTGCTCCTAGTTTGATTCAAAGGGACATTACTAGTCCTAATGCTTCTCACATTGTTGAAACTAATCAGGACTTTCATTCTCATACACAGTCACCGCCATTTGGTACTGTGGATGTGACGAATGGTTTAGAGCATGGGATTGAAAGTGCTTCTGTCGATTTGGGGGATAGTTCCAATGCACAGCCTTCAGTAGACAAAAAGGGGTGTTCTTGTGGCTTGGCTTGCAATGGTATTTGTGTTGCTAACGAAAACGTTGTTAGTGATTTCGGTTCAATTGGTTAATGATTCAATTGTCTCTTCGCTAGTACATTGGAGCCCGCGACCGCTTTATAAGGATATTTTGGTTGGAGTTACTCCTAATTCCTTACCGGTAGTCGATTCGCGTAACAACCTTGAGGTTGTTTTCGAGGTTTTAGTTCCGGTTAAAAAAGTTATCAAGGGTATTTGCTCTAAATCTATCCATATTTACAATTTCAAGCCTGTTCGAAGTTGATGTTCAAGAGTGTGTTATTGCTCCTGGTTCAAGATATGTTCAATCCTCATTTTTGGATAAAAGCGAAGCAAAGCTTTCTACTAGTGTTTCTGGATCGGATCCCGAACGCGTTACAGCTTCGGGCTCAAGGTTGGGTGTCTCTAGGGACCCAATTGGTTTTGATTCTGTTGATTCCACGTATGACAAATCTATTGGGAAGAAGCCCCTTGTTTCGGTATCAAGTGGAAGGGTTGACGGTGATCCACTCACAGCTTTTTATGAAGTCATGGACAATATGGAAGGTGTTCAAAAAGGTTGTGTTGTTAATTCTAGTATCCCGCCTTCCGAATTGGAGCAATCTAAGAAGCTAAAAAAGGCAGCGAAAGGAAAAAAGAAAAAGTTGGTCCAAGGTGCGGAAAAGGAGGCCTTTGGCGTTTTCATCAAAGACGCTTGAGGATTTTGTTCATGGATAGATGGTTTATAATCTTCCATTTTGTCGGCTAAATTGTGTTCCATCTTTTTTGTTGTTGTTTAATTAGCCCGTCGATTTTCTAGCCTTGTTTTGATTTTGAGTAGTTGTTGTGAGCTTTGGTTGGTTGTTCGTTTTTAGTTTAGCTCGGAAGTTTAGTTTGTACGTTTTTAGGTGGTTTCATCTTTTTGATGATCTTCCATTTGTTATATAAGTTATTTTTTTTTTGCCGAAAGAAAAAAATCTATTAACTCAACGTGCCATTACTTTTAAGCATTAATATAAATTTAATTCTTAACAATGTTTCTAAGGCTTGCCATTAGAAAAATTCTATAAATTAAAACAAAAAGGCGTTTGCAATCCAAAGATGAAACAAAGCTTTGAAATAGCTAGCCTGGAACATATCGAAAACGAAGATATGCCACATAAATAAACCAAACATACATCTACTTTATAGATTTATCCAACTAAAAACATAGTAACGCCTACGTTATGCATTTCAAATATATAAACACGGCTCCCATATATAAAATTGGTGATTGTAGCATAATTTAGCATCCCCCATAAAAATACTTTAATACTGATTGCACGAATCAAAGTTGCCCAACATGATCAACTACAATTTTTTGAAGCTTTGATCCCCATATTCGATTGCCGATCCATCAAAAACATTGGAAGAAAAGAGGAAATAATCCACTCTATGTTCCACCATTAAAAAAATTGGAGATCAAAATTTAAAAGAACCTAAACAATGTAATTGAAGATGTTCTAATAATTCTTCACGTCCGGAGCACCAAATGCATCCACTATATATATAGTCTATTAAGTTCAATTCGGCGTGCCGATAAAGTTGCAACACAGGGATAATGGGTACACGTTTGCAACGCTAACCACTATATTAAAGAAATTGAAGGAGCCATAACTATATATGCAATTCATAGTGTCATTACGTAACATATTATTGGTCATTATATATATTCACTACAAGAAAAAAGATTATTAGTGACCAATTTTTAGTGATAACTTATTATTTGTTCACTAATAATATCATATAATAACCATTAAAAAGTTATCACTAAATCTTGGTCACTATACGATATTAGTGACCAAAAAATAGTTGTCACGAAGATGTGTACACAATAGTGACCAAAAAGTGGTCACTAATTTAGAAAAATAGATACTATAAAATAATATAGAATTTTATGACTTTGTCCAATTTGCCTAATGTAAATTTAATACTTACATTTAATAGATATGCACTAAAAATATTACAGAGTAGTAGACAATTTAAAAGTGTAAAAAAATTGAAAACAGTAAACTTAAACGTTCGAAGCATGAGAAAGAAAGTAGAGCTTTTTCTCATAGTTTATTTCCACAACAACTAACCGTGACATTTTCGTGTTTTTAATACTATATATTTATATTTATAGTGGTAGGATCAAGAGGGAAGTAACCAATCGGGAGAAGCAAAAACTTTTTTTTTTTTTCGTTTTTTGAAAAAACTTTGCCGAACATTTAGTAGAGACACTTTGTGATAAATATTTTTATTTTGGCGGGAAAACGTTTGAAGAAGTAATATATAACAATTATTGTATTTTTCGAGCGTATGTCGAGGTTTTAGCTATTGAGATTTAGATATTAGGGTTTAGATATTAGGGTTTATAGGGTTTAGATATTAGGGTTTAGAAATTTTGGGTTTAGGGTTTAGATTTAGGGTTTAGATTTAGGATTTAGATTGAGTATTTAACATGAACGGTTTAGAGTTTAGGGTTTAGGGTTTGGTGTTTTGGGTTTATAGAATAAACCCAAAACACCAAACCCTAAACTCTAAATCGGGCTAAATTTTACTTCGCAAAACATGAAGAAGAAAAAAACGTTCATATTCTTCACGAAAATATTATCTTGAATGTTATTTTTGTCGATCGTTTTCCCGCTTAAATAATAACATTCATCACGAAGTGTCTCTTCTAAATGTTCATATTTTCGTGTGATCTTGATGCCGGAAAAAAAAATTCCAAAAAAACGAAAAAATATTTTTTTTGCTTCCCCCGCTTCTTCTGATTGGTTACTTCCCCATTGTTCCTGACACTGAATTTATATTTATATTACTATAAAAATAATACTCCATAAAACTGGAGTTAATATACTACTCCGTAAAATACTAGTGTTGTATACTATCACGATTCACGATCTCAAATTTCTGAAGGTTAAGTCATTGTTCATTCATCTGATCATTCTTATACATTCAATTGATTAACTCAGTTAGGGTTTAATCAATCAATTAGTTGATTTAAGATCTCACCGCTTCGTATGTCAATCACTGAGTTAACGTTTCATCAACCTATTATATCAATCACTTAGCTAAGTTAGGGTTTCATCCGATCATTCTTCTACATTCAATTGAATTACTCGGTTAGAGTTTGATCAATTCATTTAATCAATCGGTGCGGTTTATTGATTCAAGATCTCTTCAATTCGTATACTAATGAATGAGTTAACGATTCATCAACCTATTATACCGGTTAGAGTTTCATCGATCAGTTATATCATTTGATTAGCTGCGTTAAAATTCCGATGATTCATTCTATCAATCGTTGATATCATACCGGTTAGGTTTTAGCTGATAATCATGCAATGAAATTGATAAATTCTATTAATCATGGCGCTCTCATTGAGTTCTTCACTCCCTGGTAAATATTCAAGATGTATTTATGTATCTGTGTTTCTGATTGTTTCTCGTATTATAAATGATTGATTTGATTGAAAGGTTTAGGATAAATTTAAGTAATTAAGCTTCAACTTATTCCTATTCATTTATCAATATATTTCTGTGTCTCATTATTGACAAATTGTTCCTTATATCAATTCAAATTTAACAGTTTAATGTGTCAAGTGTATCAGGTGTGAGCATTGCAAAAAGCTAGCTCTTCTTTGAACTTTTAAGGCCCCCATCTTTGTACTTGTTAGACATTGTTCCCAAAAAATGTACAGGACGATCATTGCTCATCTTCGAAAATGTTGTGATTGGAAGTAGTATCGCTTTTCGACTGGTGGGCATACATTACGTATATATAAGTTGTATCATCGATAAATATAGATTTACAACAATTTTAGATAGTTTGGTGGTGACTGGTTTCGAATTTTTTCAGGTGACTTGTCTATAGTTTCTGAAACGTTAGAGTTAATGGATAAGTGAGAGCTCTCCTTAGCCCGTTTGCGATATTATGTTTTCGCTTAAGTCATGTAGTTACAGTATCGTATTCTATACAGCTTTGTGTACATATGGTATTTTGATCTTATTTTCATTATATCTTCAGGTAAAGAACATTACTTATTTGCTGCCATAAAAGATACATCGACTGACTTATTGGATGTGTCTTGGCTCAGGTAGGTTTTGATATTAAAATTTGCTTAACACAAGCTTGAAGTTTTTTAATCAAATTTTATGCTCATAGCGTGCAGGTTGTCTTGGTAGCAGTCTTCCTTTGATTGAAAAGTCATCAAAGTTCCTTCTGGTGAGTACCTAAATGACATTGTACAAAAAATGAGGCTATCATATTGAAGTATTCTTAAATGTCTGCTTATGCAGGTTATTGGCTTGTCAATATGGTTTAGTGATTCATCTTTTAAATTCTGAAACAATCACCAATTGTGATGGTTCTAAATACTTATCATTTGTTCAAGAGAATTGGTGCTTTTAATGTGGTTGTTGATCAGCAGCCCTTACTTCACACTCCTTGAGAGGTAAGCACTTATGAAAATCAGTAGCTTATCATCTTCATCTTCATAATTAATTAACTATTATACAATTATGTATTCTTTATTTATTTTTATTAAATATTCATATAAATGTTTTTTCTTGATTGCGGGTATTTCAACTGCGGAATCTTCTTCCTACGACCATGACTTATGTCTTCGACATTCATGTAACCCATTTTAAACCTCTTTCATGCTGATTTTAAACAAGTCATCTTAGTTGTTTGATATATTCTTATTACTAGAAATACTTAAAATAAGTCACAGCTCTAGTAAAATTAGATCATGGCCTGTTTTGCTGATTTGTGGGCCATAGCTCTAGTGTGTACCTTGATATGTTCAATCAAGGTGCAAACTACCATTTTAACTTTATCTATACTGCGACTACTTTTTGTATCTCTTGTTCTAGATGTGCTCAGGATTATGAAGCCAGAAATACATTGATCAGAGAGTTAAGTTCAAGTGAGTCACTTCATCCATTTTCTCACCAACTTTTTTGCTTATGTAGTTGTTTTTGTATATAACTTTACATTAATATGTTTATTAATATATTTTTCAAGCAGAAGTTTGATGAAGTTTGGCAGGAGCAAAAGAATTGGTGAGGCTAAAGATTTGGACAAGCACAAAATTGAACTTGTGTCTTTAAGTTTGTAGTTATAGATTTCAGGATTTACATTTAAGAGTTTATTGGTGTATGCATTGTTGTTAGATAGAAGCATGGAAGATTGGAAATATCATATTGTGGGTACATTTCAGAAATGAGATGTTATTGTTTGATATATAAGTTGAGTTATTATTAAATGGAAACACAATTATTGCATAATATGAGAATCTGTATCATATTATACCAGTATCATATTATACCACTATGAAAGAATAATTATTGTTACCATATTTTAGTTTCTAATAAAAATATTGTGACCACTTTTTGGTCATTAACAAGAAAAAAGTGATCACTTTTTGGTCACAGATAGTAGATGTCAGTGACTACTTTTTTTCGTCACTGATATTAGTAACCATTATGAGTTGGTATTTTGGTCTCTAATTAAATTTTGTGATGGACCTATAGTGACGAAGAGTGACCAGCTTTTTTTGGTCACTAATTTGACTTAGTGATCAGTTTTATATGGTTGGTGATCAAAAAGTCTTCGTCACTGCTCTTTTTTCTTGTTGTGATTCGAATAGGAAAAAAATAATTGACATTATTCATCTACCTAAACGTGTAATAACATTCAATTTGATGGGTAAAATAGTAAGAGAAAAAAATTACTCAATGTAGATGTCGTCTTTTTAATTTGTCATTTCCTCCACGTTTTAGTAAGGGTAAATAACTATTTGCTAAAATAGAAACAAGTATGCTATTTTGGTTCACTGGTTGGTACTTTCGATTTAAGCCTACTTTTTTATAATAGTCTTTTTAACTCTCACGGACACTTTTTTTAAATAGTAGTGCCGTTTTTAACATAGGACAATACTTAATTTTAACATAGGGGTACAAATGGTAAGTTTATATTTACTTTGGGGTGTAAATGGTAGTTTCAAGGGGTATAAAATGAAAAGATTAAACAATCATATCATTTATTGATAATATGAGTTACATTTTATACTAGTCTACATGAGCTGGAAACAAGAAGATGATATACATCAAGTATACAGTACCGATATACATGGGATACATTCAAAAACAATAACAACTAACTAGGCTTATCTTTATCATTATCTATATCTTTATCATGCCCCCTCAAGACGGACGACCGAGAAGTAAGACCGATCTTGAATATGAAGTGTGAAAACTTGACAAGAGATAACGCCTTGGTGAACGGGTCAGCAAGTTGATCATCAAAGGACACAAGAGTAACACAAATAGCTCCTTGCTGAACTTGCTCCCTGATAAAGTGATAAGCCAAAGCAAGGTGTTTCATACGAGAATGAAACACAGAGTTAGCACTCAATAGTGTGGCACCAAGATTGTCACAATAAATAACCGGCTTTTGAACATAAGAAACACCCATTTCTTTAAGAAGATTGGTTATCCACATAATCTCACCAGTCGTAGAAGCTACTGCCTTGTACTCGGCTTCGGTCGATGATTGAGATACAAATCGTTGTTTCCGTGAGCTCCAAGAGACAGGATTTTTACCAAGAAACACAATATGCCCCATTGTAGAGTGATAGTTATCTTTAGTGCCACCCCAATTTGCATCTGAAAAAGCATGAACATGTAAAGGTGAGTCACGCACAATGTAACATCCTAGCTTTGGGCCTAGTAGGTAATGACTTATTTATCCTTCTGTGTTATTAAAGTGATTTTAATAATTATGTGTTTTATAATTATTGGGTATGTGATAATGTGCGTTTTGTGACAAGGGTCACAGAACATATTTCCTTTTGTGAATTGGACTTAGAACGAATAAGTTATTAAAGATTTTGGGTTTCAGATAACTGGTAAATACCCGTGTGTTAGACGGGAGAGCTTACCTTAGTGTGAAGAAACCTAAAATTAAATATATACTCTGTACGTTCATTTCATTTCCTATTTTAGAAATATCAAACCCTAAACACCCTTTTGCTCTCACATCCTTAAAATCAAGAAGTTCAAATCGAAGTTAGTAATTTCGTTCATCAGATTGTAGTGATTTCAAGCATCAAAACAAGGTAAAAATCTCAGATTTTGGTGAATTCAAATGGGTTTTATATGGGTATTGAAAAAGTTAACTTTTATGCTTGATTCTTGTTTTGAATGTGTTTGTGATGTTTGTTTCAGGTTAGAAATAGATCATATATGTGTTATATAGTGTTCTTGGGTCATTGGATTGATCAAAACTTGCAAAAATCGAGTTTTTGGGTCAAAATGGCAAAAAAACAGCGAGCTGGAATGTTCTAACAGCTCCCACACTTCTGACAGGTCACTCGTACGAGTGACCACGTGTTTGAGGCTCAGCCACGCGGTTGAGGACTCACTCGCACGAGTGAGGTCTCGTCCGCGCGAGTGAGCACTTGTCAGTTTTTGATAAAATTAAAAAGGCAGTAACTTTCAAACCGTAACTCCGTTTTTTACGAATAAACTATCGTTGAAATCGTCTTGAGGAGTAGCTTCTAATGATAAGGTTTTAAAACACTGAATCAAATTTAGGTTGGGTGTAAAAAGCTCGAATTGCTATTGTGCTGCTGTACTTGCTCTACCGTGCGTCTGAGGTACTCACTAGTGCGAGTGAGGTGTCCATTCACACGAGTCAGACACTTAAACGTGTGAGTAGGTTTTATAATCACTATTATTAAGTGATAGGTCAGTCGTGCGAGTGAGGATACTCACCCGTGCGAGTGAGCATAGTTAGTCGCACGAGTGAGACCTCATCCGTGCGAGTGACAGTGTTTGTATGTTTGGGTCAAGTGCAATTCTGACCCATTTACTATATTGCTGTGATATTAATGCTAATTAGTAATTTGATTGAAAAGTGTACTAACTAGAGAACTGATATTCTCAGGTGATAAACGGAAAGGTGAAGGCTCAGTGATATAAGACAACTGAGTACTTGTGCTTTCAGGTGAGTGTGATTATCTTTATGGGCATGATTATACAGTGACAAGTGTAGTGATTAGTGCCATGCTTATAATTAGACTGTATAATGAGCCTGTGACCAGTGCAGTGACTATATGTGATTATGTGTGCACCCATGAACGTCGAGGTATTTTGTGCGACGTAAGAGGTCGATTGTGTTTACCTTATTTGGGGTAATAGAATTGGGTTCAAGCATTACAGATTAGTGGTATAGTATGAATGACGAGTGCATCACGTCTAGAAGACTATACCAGTGATTCAGTAGTGTGGGCTATCGGTATATTCTAGCTTGATCAGCGATGGGTTGCCGGTCCTCTTGTTTATGACTTTAAGTGATTAGTGATCAGTGCCTATAAGCGGTGCTTGATGCTTGTAGTGATGTCCACCTAGATATTGCCATTCACTTAGCGTTGTGCTAATTCCCCCACAGTGTTTTGCTCTGCAGGTGTGTATTAGCAGCTTTTGGTGGGTTTTGCAGGACAACCGAAGATGTTTGACACAGTGTCACTCTGATGTGTTTTGTAATAAACTATATTGTTAAATGGCTTGTAGTAATAACGTAACACCAGTGTTTTGTGTAATCACACGTTTCTGTAAATAACATATGATATGTAAATTAATTAGTCTTCCACTGTGAGTATTAAAAAAAAAAAAGTACGGTGTTACACACAAGATGAATCCCATGATCAAGGGTCCCAGTGAGATAACGTAGAAAACGTTTAAGGGCAGCCCAATGATCCGACCTCGGAGAATGCATGAACTGAGATAGCCGATTAACAGTAAACGCGACATCAGGGCGAGTGAGAGTTAGGTATTGTAAACTACCAACTAACGCCCTATACTCAGTGGGATTCGTAATCAGCGATCCAGATTGCTAAGTAAGAACAGCTGATGTAGCCATTGGTGTTGAAAAAGACTTGGCATATAGCATATCCATGCATTCAAGAAGGTCAAGAATGTACTTTCGTTGACTTAAGAAGAGCCCTTTAGATGATGGAACAACTTCAACACCGAGAAAGTAGCTCAATGCACCTAGATCTTTGAGTTTAAATTTAGCTTCTAAACAATTCACAAACTCATCTAGAACATAAGTGTTAGAGCTGGTTAAGACAAGATCATTAACATAAACAATCAGATATATAGGCGCAGGCTGAGATTTACGAATAAACAAAGATGCATCAGACAATGAGCATTTAAAATCGTAACCCTGCATAAGAATAGTGAGCTCATTATACCAAGCACGAGGTGCCTGCTTAAGAGCATAAATAGCTTTTCGAAGCTTGCAACATGGGAAGGAAACTGTGAATCTGGAAAACCAGGAGGTTGAGCCATGAATACTTGTTCATGAAGTGTCCCATGAAGAAAAGCGTTATTTATATCAAGCTGTCGAATAGGCCAATTATGAGTGACACTAGGCTAAGAAGCGTACGGATAGTAGCAGGCTTGACTACTGGACTAAAAGTTTCCGTAAAATCAACACCCGCACGTTGCTGAAAACCTTTCGCAACGAGTCGCGCTTTATAGCACTCAACCGTACCATCAGAGTTGTACTTGATGCGAAACACCCATTTGCAGTTTATTAAATTTTGAGTAGTGCAAGACGGTACAAGCTCTCATGTGCCAAGCGAATGAAGAGCTTTTAGTTCAGTGAGCATGGCTTCTTTCCACATTGGATCCTTTAAAGCTTGCGCAACAGTAGTGAAATGTCTCGTTCATATCGATTATAAACGTTCCATATTAATTGATTTCGTCGCGAGGTTTTAACCTCTATATGAGACGTTTTTCAAAGACTGCATTCATTTTTAAAACAACCATAACCTTTATTTTATCTATAAAGGTTTAAAAAGCATTACGTAGATTATCAAATAATGATAATCTAAAATATACCGTTTACACACGACCATTAGATAATGGTTTACAATAAGAATATATTACATCAAAAATAAGTTTCTTGAATGCAGTTTTTACATAATATCATACAAGCATGGACTCCAAATCTTGTCCTTATTTTAGTATGCAACAGCGGAAGCTCTTAATAATCACCTGAGAATAAACATGCTTAAAACTTTAACAAAAATATTGGTGAGTTATAGGTTTAACCTATATATTATCAAATCATAATAATAGACCACAAGATTTTATATTTCAATATACATCCCATACATAGAGATAAAAATCATTCATATGGTGAACACCTGGTAACCGACATTAACAAGATGCATATAAGAATATCCCCTATCATTCTGGGAAATCCTTCGAACATGATAAAAACAACATCGAAGTACTAAAGCTTCCGGTACTTTGGATGGGGTTCGTTAGGCCCAATAGATCTATCTTTAGGATTCGCGTCAATTAGTAGATCGGTTTACTAATTCTTAGGTTACCAAGCAAAAGGGGCATATTCGGCTTCGATCATTCACCCATATAATGTAGTTTCATTTACTTGTGTCTATTTCGTAAAAGATTTATAAAACTGCATGTATTCTCATCCCAAAATATTAGTTTTTAAAAGTGGGACTATAAGTCACTATCACAGATTTTTACTTCGTCGGGAAGTAAGACTTGGCCACTGGTCGATTCAAGAACCTATAACAAATATGTACATATATATCAAAGTATGTTCAAAATATATTTACAACATTTTTAATACGTTTTAATGTTTTAAGTTTATTAAGTCAGCTGTCCTCGTTAGTAACCTACAATTAGTTGTCCACAATTAGATGTACAGAAATAAATCGATATATATTATCTTGAATCAATCCACGACCCAGTGTATACACGTCTCAGGCTAGATCACAACTCAAAGTATATATATTTTTGGAATCAACCTCAACCCTATATAGCTAACTCCAACATTACTACATATAGAGTGTCTATAGTTGTTCCAAATAATATATATACATGGGTCGATATGATATGTCAAAACATTTGCATACATGTCTATGGTATCCCAAGATTACATAATATATTAGAATACATGTATAATATAATATAAGTTAGCTAGGATATGATTTGTATAGAATTGTTACAATATTTCCCGTAGCTACAACAATAAAAAAATATCCAATCTTGTTTTACCCATAACTTCTTCGTTTTAAATCCGTTTTGAGTGAATCAAATTGCTATGGTTTCATATTGAACTCTATTTTATGAATCTAAACAGAAAAAGTATAGGTTTATAGTCAGAAATATAAGTTACAAGTCATTTTTGTAAGAGGTAGTCATTTCAGTCGAAAGAACGACGTCTTGATGACCATTTTGAAAAACATACTTCCACTTTGAGTTTAACCATGATTTTTGGATATAGTTTCATGTTCATAAGAAAAATCATTTTCACAGAAGAACAACTTTTAAATCAAAGTTTATCATAGTTTTTAATTATCAAACCAAAAACAGCCCGCGGTGTTACTACGAAGGCGTATGTCCGGTTTTACGGTATTTTTCGTGTTTCCAGGTTTTAAATCATTAAGTTACCATATAATATAGATATAGGACATGTGTTTAGTTGATTTTAAAAGTCAAGTTAGAAGGATTAACTTTTATTTGCGAACAAGTTTAGAATTAACTAAACTATGTTCTAGTGATTTCAAGTTTAAACCTTCGAATAAGATAGCTTTATATGTATGAATCGAATGATGTTATGAATATCATTACTACCTCAAGTTTTGTGGATAAAACTACTGGAAAAGAGACAAATGGATCTAGATTCAAAGGATCCTTGGATGGCTTGAAAGTTCTTGAAGCAGAATCATGACACGAAAACAAGTTCAAGTAAGATTTCCACTCGAAATAAGATTGTTATAGTTATAGAAATTGAATCAAAGTTTGAATATGAGTATTACCTTTTATTAGAAAGATATCTTACTGTAAATAAGAAAGATTTCTTGAGGTTGAATGATCACTTTACAAGATTGAAAGTAAGCTAGCAAACTTGGAAGTATTCTTGATTTTATGAAACTAGAACTTATAGAATTTATGAAGAACACTTAGAACTTGAAGATAGAACTTGAGAGAGATCAATTAGATGAATAAAATTGAAGAATGAAAGTATTTGTAGATGTTTTTGGTCGTTGGTATATGGATTAGATATAAAGGATGTGTAATTTTGTTTACATGTAAATAAGTCATGAATGATTACTAATATTTTTGTAATTTTATGAGATATTTCATGCTAGTTGCAAAATAATGGTTCCCACATGTGTTAGGTGACTCAAATGGGATGCTAAGAGCTGATCATTGGAGTGTATATACCAATAGTACATACATCTAAAAGCTGTGTATTGTACGAGTACGAATACGGGTGCATACGAGTAGAATTGTTGATGAAACTGAGCGAGGATGTAATTGTAAGCATTTTTGTTAAGTAGAAGTATTTTGATAAGTGTATTGAAGTCTTTCAAAAGTGTATGAATACATATTAAAACACTACATGTATATACATTTTAACTGAGTCGTTAAGTCATCGTTAGACGTTACATGTAAATGTTGATTTGAAACCTTTAAGTTAACGATCATGTTAAATATTGTTAACCCAATGTTTATTATATCTAAAGAGATGTTAAATTATTACATTATCATGATATTATGATATATAATATATATTAGTATGATATATATACAGTTAAATGTTGTTACAACAATAATCGTTACATATTTGTCTCGTTTCGAAATCATTAAGCTAGTAGTCTTGTTTTTACGTATGTAGTTCATTGTTAATACACTTAATGACATGTTTACTTATCATTTATCATGATTAAACATAGTGTATCAATATCTTAATATGATTCATATGTACTTAGTAAGACGTTGATATAACGATAATCGTTATATATATCGTTTTCGAGTTTCTTAAATTCAATAGTCTCATTTTTATGTATATAACTCATTGTTAAAATACCTAATGAGATACTTACTTATCATAATATCATGTTAACTATATATATAATCATATATATTTCATCATATAGTTTTTACAAGTTTTAACGTTCGTGAATCACCGGTCAACTTGGGTGGTCAATTGTCTATATGAAACCTATTTTAATTAATCAAGTCTTAAAAAGTTTGATTGCTTAACATGTTGGAAACACTTAATCATGTAAATAACAATTTCATTTAATATATATAAACATGGAAAATTTCGGGTCACTACAGTACCTACCCGTTAAATAAATTTCGTCCCGAAATTTTAAGCAGTTGGAGGTGTTGACGTATCTTCTGGAAATAAGTGCGGGTATTTCTTCTTCATATGATCTTCTCATTCCCAGGTGAACTTGGATCCTCTACGAGCATTCCATCGAACTTTAATAATTGGTATCTTGTTTTGCTTAAGTCTTTTAACCTCACGATCCATTAACGAATTGAAGTTTTTCGTTGATTTGGATTTCGTCTAACGGAATAGTGAGATCTTCTTTAGCAAAATATTTCTTCAAATTTGAGATTTGGAAAGTGTTATGTACAGCCGCGAGTTGTTGTGGTAATTCAAGTCGGTAAGCTACTGGTCTGACACGATCAATAATCTTGAATGGTCCTATATACCTTGGATTTAATTTCCCTCGTTTACCAAATCGAACAACGCCTTTCCAAGGTGCAACCTCAAGCATGACCATCTCTCCAAGTTCAAATTCTATATCTTTTCTTTTAATGTCGACGTAGCTCTTTTGTAGACTTTGGGCGGTTTTCAACCGTTGTTGAATTTGGATGATCTTCTCGGTAGTTTCTTGTATTATCTCCGGACCCGTAATCTGTCTATCCCCCACTTCACTCCAACAAATCGGAGACCTGCACTTTCTACCATAAAGTGCTTCAAACGGCGCCATCTTAATGCTTGAATGGTAGCTGTTGTTGTAGGAAAATTCTGCTAACGGTAGATGTCGATCCCAACTGTTTCCGAAATCAATAACACATGCTCGTAGCATGTCTTCAAGCATTTGTATCGTCCTTTCGCTCTACCCAGAAGTTTGTGGATGATAGGCAGTACTCATGTCTAGACGAGTTCCTAATGCTTGCTGTAATGTCTGCCAGAATCTTGAAATAAATATGCCATCCCTATCAGAGATAATAGAGATTGGTATTCCATGTCTGGAGACGACTTCCTTCAAATACAGTCGTGCTAACTTCTCCATCTTGTCATCTTCTCTTATTGGCAGGAAGTGTGCTGATTTGGTGAGACGATCAACTATTACCCAAATAGTATCAAAACCACTTGCAGTCCTTGGCAATTTAGTGATGAAATCCATGGTAATGTTTTCCCATTTCCATTCCGGGATTTCGGGTTATTGAAGTAGACCTGATGGTTTCTGATGCTCAGCTTTGACCTTAAAACACGTCAAACATTCTCCTACGTATTTAGCAACATCGGCTTTCATACCTGGCCACCAAAAATGTTTCTTGAGATCCTTGTACATCTTCCCCGTTCCAGAATGTATTGAGTATCTGGTTTTATGAGCTTCTCTAAGTACCATTTGTGACGGCCCGGAAATTTCTGACCAAATTTAAACCTAACTTTTATATGTTTCCGACACGATAAACAGAATTTGTAATGTTGAATCTCAAAAAGTTTGGAACTACATTCATGTAATCAATTACCCTTTGAACGTGTTCGACGATTCACGAACAATTATGTGTATATAGATATGTATATATAATATATAATAACTGAAGACATTAACAAAGTATTTGATATATATGATACTTTACATGAACGTATTTGTTTCGATATATTTATCAACAGAATTAAGAGATAATATCAAATGATTGAATTATCAGATACATTATGATATGATTACGGGCCAATGTTATGAGGTCCACTGTGATTTAAGAAATCTATTCTTTTTGACAATATTCGGAAAATGGTAAATTGATCTATAAGTAAGAACGTGGAGTGTAAATAACTTAGATGTTGGATATCGACAAGTTAAGTAACTCGACATTTTTCATTAAGATGATTTCATACGTTTATTAAACCTTTGGACTTTATCCCATGCTTCACCAACAGACTGTAATTTAAAAACTTGAAACCTATTATGAATATATATAATTCTACTTTTCTAAAATGTTTTATGATATAACGATTTAAATTAATATTAAATATATTTATACGCGTATTATACGTACATAGTTTTATACTTTTACTATACTTTAACTTTACTTTTACTTTACTTTTAATTTACTTTAACTTTAATAATTCACTTTAATAATTCACTTTAATAATTCATACTTTAATAATTCACTTTAATAATTCATACTTTAATAATTCACTTTAATAATTCATACTTTAATAATTCACTTTAATAATTCATACTTTAATAATTCACTTTAATAATTCAAAAATCTATTATAAATAGAATTCAATAGGTTTCATTATTTCATAGAAACTTGAAAATATATTTCTCTAAACTCACTCAATCGAATTACATATATATATTTACTTAGTATTATTTCAAGATATTATTAGTATACATAAAATACTACGACAGAGTTATATTCAGACGATTTTAAAATAAGTTTTCAAACGGGATAGAGCTAAGGAAATTATGGGTTATAGCTATAGAGGTTATGGGTATTGTTCGAGGGTATTGCTCGTGAGGTCAACCTAACGTTTATCTCTTTCGTTGCGTCTACGTACTTTCCTGCAATATTGAATCACAATATTGATACGTGAGCATTCATATCTTATCTTTTATATATTAATAGTGTATCCCTGTCTAGTGCTCGAGTATATATGATTATGCATGTTTGTATGCTTAGTTTCGTCGTTAAATAGTTTATGATAAATCACAAATTTGATACATATGCTACTGAGATAAGGTATATGATATGCATGTCTTTGAAAAGCTAAATAAAAATTAATAACTTTTCATTTAGAAATCGTGTGGGTTCAATGAACGGATTAAAAGATATGGTCAAATGAATTATTATTAATTTTAATATTTATTACTAAAAATTAATATTTTTATTGAAACTATCATTTTATTATTTTTATCATTATTATTATTATCAATATTATTTAATCAAATAAATATGCGTATAAAGATATTTTTACCACACGTAATATAATTACATTAATAATACATACCACTATATTTTTATGATATTAAGTGAATTTTATAAATTTTATTACTTGAGATATATAAAAGTATATTTTTATCATATATGAATTTAAATATAAATTTTTATTTATTAATAAATGACTTGTATTATTTAGTATAATAAGATCTGATAAATATATTTAAATATATAAAACGACTATATATAAGTTATATAATAAACATGTATAGATTTTGGAAGTCATTTTGGGTCAAGTTGACTTTTGTTGACTTTTGCATGTCGGTCTCGAGCATTAGGATTGTGATACACTATGACTTGACCTAAATTGTTAGACAGATATTGACCAACATATAAATATATATACTTAATATAGGTTCGTGAATCCGAGACAAATCCTGCACTTGTTCAGTGCCGTCATATACATAATTGCTACGAAATACAGTATTGTGAGTTTCATTTGCTCCCTTTTTAATTGCTTTTGCAATATATATTTTTGGGCTGAGAATACATGCGCTGTTTTATAAATGTTTTACGAAATAGACACAAGTACTAAAACTAATTCTACGTGGGTTTAAACCAGAAATATACCCTTAGCTTGGTAACATTAAGCTACTTGTCTATGTATGGTAGGCGCGAATCCTAAAAATAGATCTATTGGGCCTGACAAATCCCATCCTGACTATGGGATGCTTTAGTACTTCGAGGTTATATTAAACACACCTGATCTGGTGTACTTCAGAGGGTAGAACATGAGTGTTAAGGATTGTTACCGGGTGCCTACAACTTATAGAATACTTTTATACACTTGCGAGTGTACATATATTTATAAACAGAAATCTTGTGGTCTATTACTATTACGGAAATGATTGATTATGATAAACTAATGAACTCACCAACCTTTTGGTTGACACTTTAAAGCATGTTTATTCTCAGGTATTAAAGAAATCTTCCGCTGTGCATTAGCTCATTTTAAGGATATTATTTGGAGTCATTCATGACATACTTTGAAAGACGTTGCATTCGAGTCGTTGAGTTCATCAAGATTAATATTAAGTCAATTATAGTTGGATGTAATATGAAATGGTATGCATGCCGTCAATTTTAGATGTAAAGAAAGTTTGTCTTTTAAAAACGAATGCAATGTTTGTAAAACGTATCAGATAGAGGTCAAATACCTCGCGATGTAATCAACTATTGTGAATCGTTTATAATGTATATGAACGGGTCCTTTCAGTTGGTATCAGAGCGGTGGTCTTAGCGAACCAGGTCTTGCATTAGTGTGTCTAACTGATAGTTGTTAAGATGCATTAGTGAGTCTGGACTTCGACCGTGTCTGCATGTCAAAAGTTTTGCTTATCATTTTTAGTCGGAAATCATCTACTTACCATCCTTAGGAAATTACCTGCTTATCATTCTTAAGTCTAGACGCATTTTCCTACATTTATTGCATAATAATGTATAAACGAATTCTTATCTTAGCATATCTGTTACTATGAACTTTGATTGACATCTTTCAAAGATTCCTCCGTAATTTATGGGATTTTGGTATTATATATACATATGTAAATTATGTATTGAAGAATACCAAATCTAAATTCTACAATCTATTTCATACCAAAAATTCTTTCCCTGATCATACAAGATGGATCCCTCAACCAGTTCGAGTTCCTCGGATTCCGACAGCTATGCCGATATGGATTTTCACATGAGCTCCGAAAGCAGCGTGACCGGAATGGATCAACCAATTAGCCATCATCTATTTTGAATGAATTGGGGATGGGTTCGTAATCTACTTAACCATTGGAGACAAGAAGAAGGTGATCCCTTTCATCCACCACATTGCCCTCTTGGCAATGAACCTGAAGTACTTACCGGCGAACCTGTCCGAAACATCATTTTCTCTCTCATTTCCAGAGTATCTCGTTATGATTATATACTACACCAAATTCTAGATCTTATCTATCCACTCGTCCGAACCGACAATCACCCCGGTGTAATAGAAGAAGTCAACGAGCTTCGCGCTCGGGTAGTGGCTTTGGAGAATATGGTGCAAAGGTTACAAACACCAGTAGCAGCACCAGCAGCATAACCAGTACCACCATCAATAACATCAACAGTACCATTACCACCACCAACAACAACCGCATCGCAAACCTCAACTTCACAATCTGTCCCACGAGCATCGACGTCATACACCATGTAGATACCAAGGAATACCACAACGATGAAGTATTGATTCATAACTTCATTGGAGAAACATTCTACGACGATTATGTAATTTCTAAAGTTTAGAAATTATCTATCCTAGCCTTAACGATAAATCAAATGAGTTTAATTTAATATTAACTCATTAAATATATATTACATCTGAAGAAATATACACATATATATTTCCATAAAGACTGTAATAAAATTCTTTTGTATAAAATATTAATTGTGAATTTTTTTTAACGGGTAGGTAATACCCGAGAGATATATAAATTCACAATTAATATGTTACATTCTTCGAATCTGATTCAGCAAATCATCCATTATACTCCCTACTTTCACAACAATATACATTCTTTTATAGAAATCAAAACAATCATACTCATTCAAAATCTAATTACATATTCTGATTTTGAAATCTCAGAATTCAATTCAAGATATAACTGAAATCATCACTCTTAGATTTTTACATCTTTCAAAACTATACTTTGACTTCAAAACTGTCCTAGAACCTCATTTCTATTCATGGAACTCACAAAAATATTTGTATCATTCAAAATCTTAGAACATCATATGTATATTAACAATTACAATATGTGTTCAAACACTTCGAAATTCTTAAAGACATGCGAGATGATGATCCAACCACACATTACCAACTGTCATGCACCTGAAAAGCTCTCGAAACAAAAGTTATAGTTTAACACGTATCCATGTCAGATCCTTTGATATTTAATACCAAATATAATGTTTCAATCTCTTTCCAAAATAGACAGTTTTGTCATAGCTTCAACAAATCACCTTTATTTGTTTATACGAATAAACCTTATTATAACAATTACCCCTTCATCATTGTTACCGGGAACCTTTCATATCTCGCCACATTAGCAGTAAACTTATCAACAACTTCATTAACCTTCGACTTAAGCCTCTCCGAAAAGCCACTATACTTATTCATTAAAACCCCATCATGTACTCACCTACATCCTGCAACAATAATTGTCACACCAACTACTGGGAATTAACAATCAGTATTTTGAATTTCGTAACAATTTTACGTCAAAAGTTATATGTATACATATAACGTCTATCTCCTAGACTTACATACTTCGAATGTGAATTTTCTGAAAAACATCCCAAACTATGAACTAGTTCTCCGAAATTGGAAAAATGCTGATGAAGCAGCAAAAACTGTAAACGACTTTAACAGTCAAAATTTTGATGGTAAAGAATAGTATGGTGGTAAAGCTGAGAAAAAGAGAAGGTTTGAAACTGGAAAACGGATTGAGCAGACCATGAAGGAGGCTGTGGACAAATCATAAAGACTAAACCTGCCTTCAAAGGATCCAAATGATTCAGTGTCTACTGAAATCATTAGCAAACACCTTACTTCTTATTCTAAACTTTCACAGACAAATCTTCTTCATCATCCATCTATGTTAAGAATTCTAAGATATCGTCGTATCTTTTATTAAAAATATCTTCGATATTCCTGAAGATATTTTCACAACTATTCTTATCCGAAATCTTCTATCTATTCGCAATATCTGCGTTACAACATAAAAAGAAACTGTGTTAGTTTCTAAATTCTGAAGAAAAAAAAAATTCGAATTTAAAATAGGAATGTTTTTGAAGTAGTGTTGGGAACTGAAGCATGAGTTAGTATAATATAATGACACTTGATCAATGTGATTATATTACAGTAAGTCATACTGAGTTTCTAATGGAACGTGATGATTCACAGAACATACCGTCATCATGTACTATTTACACGACTCTTACATTCTACCCAATTTCCAAACATATTAAGAACATATCATCTTGATAGCTCTATATTTTCGGATATTCTGGTAATTTGCCAAATCAAGATCGTGCCATTACGATTTTCTTCTTGGAACATTAACTATGTTCATCCAAAAATTCATATCTACAAATTCTGGATCATTATCCGCTTGACTTAAGGTCGGGAAGAGAAAACGAAACCATGAAGCTCCGAAATATAATGGAGAATATAAAGCCCAATAACAACCCCGAAATTACAAACCTAGTATATCAATGCGTATAGCAATATAAAGACACGGGAGAATGAAAAACACAATAACCCCAAGGTAATGGTAGAAGAAAATAACTTCCTCCAGTGGTAGATGAAAAAGAAGAATGACAGATATGAAAGTTAAGAGTATATCAAGAATCAATACTGGATGAAGCATATTAATGAATGCTTTAAAGTATGAATTGGGGAGAAAGACTAGAAGGTCTGAGTTGTGGAAATAAAGAAACGAAGGGGGTGGATTTATAGTAAAATATCAGACAGAGAAATCGAGACAGATTATCGCATTTAATCAAATAAGATCCTGATTTCCTTAATCGCCCAAGAACCAAATCTTATTGCAAAGATTTTCTTTAAATTCCATGAATTCCAGAAATCAATCATAACTACGTCATCGGTTAAAACGAATATACGTTTACTCATTTCACTCTCTTGCAATAGCTTCACTTATACTCTTCGCTTAATCAAATCGTTTTATCTATATTACTCAATGATGATAAAACTCTATTTATAAACTCATATTCGTCATGAAAACATTTTTAAAGTTAGCCATGACGACCTCGATCAAATTTCGGGACGAAATTTCTTTAACGGGTAGGTACTGTGACGGCCCGGAAATTTCCGACCAAATTTAAACCTAACTTTTATATGTTTCCGACACGATAAACAGAATTTGTAATGTTGAATCTCAAAAAGTTTGGAACTACATTCATGTAATCAATTACCCTTTGAACGTGTTCGACGATTCACGAACAATTATGTGTATATAGATATGTATATATAATATATAATAACTGAAGACATTAACAAAGTATTTGATATATATGATACTTTACATGAACGTATTTGTTTCGATATATTTATCAACAGAATTAAGAGATAATATCAAATGATTGAATTATCAGATACATTATGATATGATTACGGGCCAATGTTATGAGGTCCACTGTGATTTAAGAAATCTATTCTTTTTGACAATATTCGGAAAATGGTAAATTGATCTATAAGTAAGAACGTGGAGTGTAAATAACTTAGATGTTGGATATCGACAAGTTAAGTAACTCGACATTTTTCATTAAGATGATTTTATACGTTTATTAAACCTTTGGACTTTATCCCATGCTTCACCAACAGACTGTAATTTAAAAACTTGAAACCTATTATGAATATATATAATTCTACTTTTCTAAAATGTTTTATGATATAACGATTTAAATTAATATTAAATATATTTATACGCGTATTATACGTACATAGTTTTATACTTTTACTATACTTTAACTTTACCTTTACTTTACTTTTACTTTACTTTTAATTTACTTTAACTTTAATAATTCACTTTAATAATTCACTTTAATAATTCATACTTTAATAATTCACTTTAATAATTCATACTTTAATAATTCACTTTAATAATTCATACTTTAATAATTCACTTTAATAATTCATACTTTAATAATTCACTTTAATAATTCAAAAATCTATTATAAATAGAATTCAATAGGTTTCATTATTTCATAGAAACTTGAAAATATATTTCTCTAAACTCTCTCAATCGAATTACATATATATATTTACTTAGTATTATTTCAAGATATTATTAGTATACATAAAACACTACGACAGAGTTATATTCAGACGATTTCAAAATAAGTTTTCAAACGGGATAGAGCTAAGGAAATTATGGGTTATAGCTATAGAGGTTATGGGTATTGTTCGAGGGTATTGCTCGTGAGGTCAACCTAACGTTTATCTCTTTCGTTGCGTCTACGTACTTTCCTGCAATATTGAATCACAATATTGATACGTGAGCATTCATATCTTATCTTTTATATATTAATAGTGTATCCCTGTCTAGTGCTCGAGTATATATGATTATGCATGTTTGTATGCTTAGTTTCATCGTTAAATAGTTTATGATAAATCACAAATTTGATACATATGCTACTGAGATAAGGTATATGATATGCATGTCTTTGAAAAGCTAAAGAAAAATTAATAACTTTTCATTTAGAAATCGTGTGGGTTTAATGAACGGATTAAAAGATATGGTCAAATGAATTATTATTAATTTTAATATTTATTACTAAAAATTAATATTTTTATTGAAACTATCATTTTATTATTTTTATCATTATTATTATTATCAATATTATTTAATCAAATAAATATGCGTATAAAGATATTTTTACCACACGTAATATAATTACATTAATAATACATACCACTATATTTTTATGATATTAAGTGAATTTTATAAATTTTATTACTTGAGATATATAAAAGTATATTTTTATCATATATGAATTTAAATATAAATTTTTATTTATTAATAAATGACTTGTATTATTTAGTATAATAAGATCTGATAAATATATTTAAATATATAAAACGACTATATATAAGTTATATAATAAACATGTATAGATTTTGGAAGTCATTTTGGGTCAAGTTGACTTTTGTTGACTTTTGCATGTCGGTCTCGAGCATTAGGATTGTGATACACTATGACTTGACCTAAATTGTTAGACAGATATTGACCAACATATAAATATATATACTTAATATAGGTTCGTGAATCCGAGACAAACCCTGCACTTGTTCAGTGCCGTCATATACATAATTGCTACGAAATACAGTATTGTGAGTTTCATTTGCTCCCTTTTTAATTGCTTTTGCAATATATATTTTTGGGCTGAGAATACATTCGCTGTTTTATAAATGTTTTACGAAATAGACACAAGTACTAAAACTAATTCTACGTGGGTTTAAACCAGAAATATACCCTTAGCTTGGTAACATTAAGCTACTTGTCTATGTACGGTAGGTGTAGTAACCCGAACTAATCCTCCCGAACGAAGTCATCAACAGTTGGTCCCATTGCGATGATCGACTCCAAGTAATATCCTTAATTTGAGCTAATGCACAGCGGAAGACTTAATTCGTACCTGAGAATAACATGCTTTAAAAAGTCAACATAAAGTTGGTGAGATATATAGATTTGATGCTAGCAGCGTTATAACAATGGACCACAAGATTTCATGTTCATAAACATAATACACTCGCAAGTGTATGAAAAGTATTCCAAGCAGTGGGCACCCGGTAACTAGCCTTAACAAGAGTGTGTACCCCTGAGTTATATAATATGTGCACCGAATCAAGTGCGTTCCGTTAACCTCGAAGTACTAAACACCCGTTCTTCTAGTTTACTTGAACAACATCTGGGTGGGGGTGTAAAACCCGATAGATCTATCTTTAGGATTCGCGCCTACCAGTTCATAAACCAATAGTTAAAGTTACCAAGCTAGGGGATTTTTGATTCAAACCCATGTAGAACGTAATTTTAGTCACTTGTGTCCATAACGTAAATCATTTATAAAAAACAGTGCATGTATTCTCATCCCAAAAATATTTAAAGTTCAAAAAGGGACTATATACTCACCTAATGTATTTTGTAGTAAAAATACATATAACACCATTTGTAACTTATAAGGTTGGCCTTCGATTCACGAACCTATATCATTTATATATTTATTAACACATAATCGTAATCGAACAAAATTTAAATATTATATCCTAAATTACATATTATATATATTGAATTTTTATATATATATTTCAAATGATTAATATTAATATATATATATATATATATATATATATCTGATGAAAATATCTAATTTGTTATTTATGAATATTTATAAAAAAAAATTGATTATTGTGATTAATACATACATATAACCTTAAAACTTTTAATTTCATAATAATTTTAATGTTAACAATTTTGATAATACTAATAAGAATAATACTAATATTTATAAAATAACTTTTATTAAATTCATAAGAATAAAATTAATAATAATAAACTTAATCCTAATAATAATAATACTAATTATAAAGAAATAAAAAGAAGAAATGTTATACCCTTAAATAAGTTTTCTTAAAAAAAATGCCCACAACGGGACTCGAACCCGTGACCTCACGCCCACACAACACTCCTCCTAACCATTGCTCTATCCGTTCATTTCTGTTATACTTTCTGATTAGAACCATATGAAGTATTTCGGTTTTTTGTTTTTCCCATGCAAAACCCACTTAACAAACGAGTCCCTTTACAAACTTAAAACCCATTTAGCAGCCCATAATTCAGTCTCTAGTCCAACAGCAAAAACAGCCCAAGGCTGATACGGTACTCCTTTAAAACATAGGATTCGAACAGAAAAAAAATATAAGCCGTCATTATTAACTTTCCACCTTATAATCCACTATCAATTGATTATTTGGAAGTGGGTACACAATAATTAAAAGTCATCGGCCAGATTTATAAAAGAGAAGGGGAACGTGTAATTCCATTTTACTTCCCTATTTAAAAGATCGATGCAAACGTTATTCTCTTTTCTTTTTTTTTATTCGAAAGACAGAAGGAAGAGTAAACCTTCTGCAGCAAACAATAAATAGTGGTAGATGTGGTTGTGGTTCGAATAGAGAAGGAAGTAGAAATAGCGGGCTTCTTGTGTTCATTACTCGGTTATAAACAGGAACGAAGCAGTTCAATGGTGTTGGTGTCTTAGAATAGTGCAGATCTTGGTGGTTTGAGGTGGTAGTGTTTACGAAGGGAGCAAGACAAAGAGAGTGTCGTTTATTGAGGGTTGAAGGGTGGTGTTCGAGAGTGGTCCAAAGGTGGTGATTACTCAATGGTGTTGGTTATTTATTAATCGAAAAGAAACAGAAACATGGTATATCAGCTATTATCGAATCATCTTTGAACTGAACAATAATTAAACGGGTGGGTTTGTGTATTGTTCGGATAGAAGAAACAAAAGCGTGTGAAAGAATAGAATGATGACAATCAAATACGGTCTCAAGGTGGTTCTTGTGATTGTGATGTGAGTGTAACAAAAACAGTTTTTCAAGGGTGATAAGTGGCGGTGGTTATTGCAGGTGGCGGCTGTAGACGGTGGCAAGGTAGCAGAGATCAAAGTTTGTAAAGTGATGATGATCTCTCATAACTGGATTTGATCGAATTTTATAAAAAAAATAAAGATATTAGATGGTTAATCAGTTCTCTCCCAAACATAAAGGATAATTGGTTGATTTATATAATACTGATAAATGTTAATCAAAATCACGAGCAAACAGAAAAAAAATAAAGTGAAGGAGACAGGTTTGGATAGTTAGATGATAGAATAACACGTGATGATAATTTTAACAGATTATATGGAATACCGTTTTATATATATATATATATATATATATATATATATATATATATATATATATATATATATATATATATATATATATATATATATAGTAATTAATAATTAATAATAAATATATGTAATTAATAATATCTCTGTTAATAATATAATAATAATAATAATAATAATAATAATAATAATAAGAATATGCATATTAATATTAATACGAATGATGACATTAATAACTTTAATTAAAATGATTGTTTTAATAATTAAGTTAATAATAATACATTTATCAATCATAATAGTATTTAAAATTATAATATTCATAGTAATAATCAAAATTATATAATAATGATAGTAATAATAGTAATACTAATAAATATTATTAGTGACCCTAATAATAATACAAGTTATGATAATATCGATAACAAAATAACAATTCATACATTTTAAATTTCATATCTTATACCTTGTTAACGTTAACAATTAATAGATATATATCATATATACACATAAATGTTCGTGAATTGTCAGGCTTGGTCAAAAGGGTAACTAATCATCCAGATATAGATTTCAAACTTTCTAGATTCAAAATTAGGGTTTTTGCTTATCGTGTCGGAAACATATAAAGAATAAGGTTTAAATTTGGTCGGAAATTTCCGGGTCGTTACAGTACCCACCCGTTAAAGAAATTTCGTCCCCGAAATTTGGTAGAGGTTGTCATAAATAATAATAGGAATGTTTTCATGACGAATATGAGATAATAACGGAGTTTTATCATTATTGATAGATATAGATAAAACATTTCGATCATGTGAAGCGTACAAGTGAAGCTATCACAAAAGAGTGAAATGAGTAATATGGTATCTTTTTACTGATGACGTGGTTATAATTGATTTCCGGAATTCATGAGATTTAAAGAAAATTGTTCGTAATAAGATTTGGTTCTTCGGCGATTTAGGAAACAGAATCTCTTTTGATTTAATGCGGCAAATCTGTTGTGATTTCTTTGTCGGATATTTCACTTATAAAACTACTCCCTTCGTTTCTTCTTCCCGTCCTCAAGTCAAGCGAGTAATGGTTCGGAATTCGTAGGTATAAGATTTGAAATGAACATAGCTATTATTCTCAGAAAGAAATGGTAATGGCACGACTTTGATTTGTCAAATTACCATAATATCCAGAAAGATAGAACTATCAAGATGATTTGTTCTTAATACGTTTCGGAATTGTAAAAGTCATGTAACATGGCACATGATGACGGTACTGTGAATCATCACCTTCCATTAGAAACTTAACATGGCTTACTATAATATAATGAAGTTGATCAAGTTTCATTATATTATACTAATTCATGCATCAGTTCCTAACACTGCTTCAGAACATTCCTATTTTAAACTCGAAAGTTTTAGAGCTTAGAAACTAACACAGTTTCCTTGGTATTGTAACGCAGAAATTACGGAAAGATAAATGATCTCAGATAGAGATAGTTGTGAAAATATCTCCTGAAATATAGAGAATATGTATAACAGAAAATATGAAGATATTTTATAATATCTAAGATAAGATAATAATGAAAATTATCATCCGGAAAGGTTTAGAATATCGAGTAGGGTTCTTACTAACGATTTTAGCAGGTTCTGAATCGTTTGGATTCTGTGAACGCAGATTCAGTTCTTGTGATTTATCCACACCTTCCTTCATACTTTGCTCCATCCGTTTTCCAGTTCCAAATCTCCCCTCTTTCTGAGCTTTACCAACACATGATGCTTTATCGTCATCTTTTGACCGTTAAGGTCGTTTACGGTTTTTGATGCTTTATCAGCATTTCAAGAATTACTTCATAGTCCAGGGTGTTTTTCAGAAACTTCTCATTCAAAGTATGAAATTCTTAGGGATAGACGCTATAGGTATAACTGGAGAAGTTCTGCGAGATTTTCAAGATACTAATTGCGGGTTCTGCCCAAGAGATAACAAATTGCTGATACATCTGGCGATGATTTCATGGAATATAAAAGGTTCTCCGGTAATGATGGCGAAAGGGCAAGGTATAAATATCGAGGTTATAATAAAAGTAGTCTTACTGAGAAGTCGAAGTGGAGCTGTGACAAAATTAGCTTCTTGAAAAGGAATCGTATGGTTGTTTTTGAATGATAAGGAATTCGACGCGGATAGGTTTTAACTATAACTTCGGTTTCGAAAGTTTTTCAGGTGCATAACTGTATGCATGAATCTTTCTTCCATAGACGAGGTGCGGCTTGTTCAACTTCTCGATCGAGGTGTTTTTAAGAATCATGAAAAGATCTGAACGCGGATTGTAATCGTCAAGATACGAATGAGGTTTAAGATAGAATCAAGTGGCAAACTTGAAGATTAGTTTAGTTTCATATGTTATAATCAATATTTTAATTCATTTTACTTGTCCATAGTTAGCAGTCTATTGTCCGATTGTCCAATGGTCCAATAATAGTTCAATATATTCATATATAATTTAATATACATAATTAATACGTATCGTGACCCGTGTACCGGTCTCAGTGTCGATCACAACTCAAAGTATATATATATTTTGGAATCAACTCCGACCCTGTATAGCCAACTCCCACCTTCACATATAGAGTGTCTATGGTTGTTCCGAAATATATATATAGATGGGTCAATATGATAAGTCGAAACCTTGCATACGTGTCCCGTTATTTAAAATGCGTAAAATAAATAAATATATATCATGACCCATTATACAACGTGTTGTCTCAGAATTAATCCGACGTATTGTTGTACATGCGTCCCGACGGTATGTACAGTGCAGAAATTTAAATTGCGAGAATGTAAATTGCGATAAATTAAATGTTAATCAGTTAGCTGGGAGCAGTTAGCCGGAACAGTTAGCGTGTAATCCTAACCAAATTTCAATTAGTTAATTCATCTGTTTCTATCAAAATTTTATTTTGTCCAATATTTTCTTCTTTATGCCACTTGTTGGATTCTGATAGATCAAAATCCAAATATGAAATTTGAATGGAAATGGTTATTCTGTGGTGAACGGATACGTATATCGGTAGTTGTAAGTAGAATAGTAAATGATCGTTGAATCAGATTCGATGAATGTACAGTGTAACTTATTAATGTGAAATCTAAACATTCCTCGGGTACTACCCACCCGTTAAAATATTTTCATCATTAACAGTTTGTACAAAAGAATTTTTAATTACAATCTTTATGAAAATATACTTGCATATATATTTTCTTCAGATGTAATCATAGATTTAATGAGTCAATAAGATATTAAACTCATTTGATTTATCGCTACTACGAGATTACATAATCTCTAAAACTTTAGAAATTACATAATCGCCATGACGAGCGAAGATGAATGAGGTAGAACGATACGTAAAGCGGAGATAATCGATGTAGAACGATATGTAGAACGAAGATCATACTTGAAATACAGATGGTGATATTGAGGCGTGTGAGGTTGATATCCGAAGTATAGATCGTGATGTTGAAATTTTACGACGCGATTGTGGTTTGGGGGTGATAAGGATATCATTGACGTTGATGATGGTGATGATATTGATAGTGCTGGTACTGAAGATTGCGGTGTTGATGTTACTGGAGGTACTGGTTATGCTGTCGGTGCTGCCGCTGATGTTTGTAACCTTCGCACCAGGTTCTCCAAAGCCGTCACACGAGCGTGTAGTTCGTTAACTTCTGCTAGTACACCGGGATGATTGGCGGTCGAAGCGAGCGGATGAACAAGATTTGCGATATGGGATATTATGTAATCGTGACGAGATTCTCTAGGAATGAGCGAGAAAATGATGTTTTCGAATAGGTTCGTCGGTAAGTGCTTCAGGTTCATCGCCAAGAGGTAATTGGATGGATGGAAAGGATCTTCAATGTGAAATGATTTCCGGATATCGGATGATATTCTAACTATATAGAATATCTATATGTAATACTAAAGATTTCGTAGGCTACAAAGGATGTTACGGCATATATCAGGCAAATCTACAGATACGCCAAGATAGGAATTATCAGATACGTTAAGATATGAAATTCGTCTATACACTATCGATGCACTAAATGCAGTAGAGCGTGTCTAGACTTGAGAATGATAGGCAGGCAATTTTCTAAGGATGATAAGCAGATGATTTTCGACTAAAATGATAAGCAAAACTTTTGACAGGCAGACACGGTCAAAGTCCAGACTCACTAATGTATCCTAACAACTACCAGTTAGACACACTAATGCAAGGCCTGGTTCACTAAGACCAACGCTCTGATACCAACTGTAGTAACCCGAACTAATCCTCCCGAACGAAGTCATCAACAGTTGGTCCCATTGCGATGATCGACTCCAAGTAATATCCTTAATTTGAGCTAATGCACAGCGGAAGACTTAATTCGTACCTGAGAATAACATGCTTTAAAAAGTCAACATAAAGTTGGTGAGATATATAGATTTGATGCTAGCAGCGTTATAACAATGGACCACAAGATTTCATGTTCATAAACATAATACACTCGCAAGTGTATGATAAGTATTCCAAGCAGTGGGCACCCGGTAACTAGCCTTAACAAGAGTGTGTACCCCTGAGTTATATAATATGTGCACCGAATCAAGTGCGTTCCGTTAACCTCGAAGTACTAAACACCCGTTCTTCTAGTTTACTTGAACAACATCTGGGTGGGGGTGTAAAACCCGATAGATCTATCTTTAGGATTCGCGCCTACCAGTTCATAAACCAATAGTTAAAGTTACCAAGCTAGGGGATTTTTGATTCAAACCCATGTAGAACGTAATTTTAGTCACTTGTGTCCATAACGTAAATCATTTATAAAAAACAGTGCATGTATTCTCATCCCAAAAATATTTAAAGTTCAAAAAGGGACTATATACTCACCTAATGTATTTTGTAGTAAAAATACATATAACACCATTTGTAACTTATAAGGTTGGCCTTCGATTCACGAACCTATATCATTTATATATTTATTAACACATAATCGTAATCGAACAAAATTTAAATATTATATCCTAAATTACATATTATATATATTGAATTTTTATATATATATTTCAAATGATTAATATTAATATATATATATATATATATATATATATATCTGATGAAAATATCTAATTTGTTATTTATGAATATTTATAAAAAAAAATTGATTATTGTGATTAATACATACATATAACCTTAAAACTTTTAATTTCATAATAATTTTAATGTTAACAATTTTGATAATACTAATAAGAATAATACTAATATTTATAAAATAACTTTTATTAAATTCATAAGAATAAAATTAATAATAATAAACTTAATCCTAATAATAATAATACTAATTATAAAGAAATAAAAAGAAGAAATGTTATACCCTTAAATAAGTTTTCTTAAAAAAAATGCCCACAACGGGACTCGAACCCGTGACCTCACGCCCACACAACACTCCTCCTAACCATTGCTCTATCCGTTCATTTCTGTTATACTTTCTGATTAGAACCATATGAAGTATTTCGGTTTTTTGTTTTTCCCATGCAAAACCCACTTAACAAACGAGTCCCTTTACAAACTTAAAACCCATTTAGCAGCCCATAATTCAGTCTCTAGTCCAACAGCAAAAACAGCCCAAGGCTGATACGGTACTCCTTTAAAACATAGGATTCGAACAGAAAAAAAATATAAGCCGTCATTATTAACTTTCCACCTTATAATCCACTATCAATTGATTATTTGGAAGTGGGTACACAATAATTAAAAGTCATCGGCCAGATTTATAAAAGAGAAGGGGAACGTGTAATTCCATTTTACTTCCCTATTTAAAAGATCGATGCAAACGTTATTCTCTTTTCTTTTTTTTTATTCGAAAGACAGAAGGAAGAGTAAACCTTCTGCAGCAAACAATAAATAGTGGTAGATGTGGTTGTGGTTCGAATAGAGAAGGAAGTAGAAATAGCGGGCTTCTTGTGTTCATTACTCGGTTATAAACAGGAACGAAGCAGTTCAATGGTGTTGGTGTCTTAGAATAGTGCAGATCTTGGTGGTTTGAGGTGGTAGTGTTTACGAAGGGAGCAAGACAAAGAGAGTGTCGTTTATTGAGGGTTGAAGGGTGGTGTTCGAGAGTGGTCCAAAGGTGGTGATTACTCAATGGTGTTGGTTATTTATTAATCGAAAAGAAACAGAAACATGGTATATCAGCTATTATCGAATCATCTTTGAACTGAACAATAATTAAACGGGTGGGTTTGTGTATTGTTCGGATAGAAGAAACAAAAGCGTGTGAAAGAATAGAATGATGACAATCAAATACGGTCTCAAGGTGGTTCTTGTGATTGTGATGTGAGTGTAACAAAAACAGTTTTTCAAGGGTGATAAGTGGCGGTGGTTATTGCAGGTGGCGGCTGTAGACGGTGGCAAGGTAGCAGAGATCAAAGTTTGTAAAGTGATGATGATCTCTCATAACTGGATTTGATCGAATTTTATAAAAAAAATAAAGATATTAGATGGTTAATCAGTTCTCTCCCAAACATAAAGGATAATTGGTTGATTTATATAATACTGATAAATGTTAATCAAAATCACGAGCAAACAGAAAAAAAATAAAGTGAAGGAGACAGGTTTGGATAGTTAGATGATAGAATAACACGTGATGATAATTTTAACAGATTATATGGAATACCGTTTTATATATATATATATATATATATATATATATATATATATATATATATATATATATATATATATATAGTAATTAATAATTAATAATAAATATATGTAATTAATAATATCTCTGTTAATAATATAATAATAATAATAATAATAATAATAATAATAATAATAAGAATATGCATATTAATATTAATACGAATGATGACATTAATAACTTTAATTAAAATGATTGTTTTAATAATTAAGTTAATAATAATACATTTATCAATCATAATAGTATTTAAAATTATAATATTCATAGTAATAATCAAAATTATATAATAATGATAGTAATAATAGTAATACTAATAAATATTATTAGTGACCCTAATAATAATACAAGTTATGATAATATCGATAACAAAATAACAATTCATACATTTTAAATTTCATATCTTATACCTTGTTAACGTTAACAATTAATAGATATATATCATATATACACATAAATGTTCGTGAATTGTCAGGCTTGGTCAAAAGGGTAACTAATCATCCAGATATAGATTTCAAACTTTCTAGATTCAAAATTAGGGTTTTTGCTTATCGTGTCGGAAACATATAAAGAATAAGGTTTAAATTTGGTCGGAAATTTCCGGGTCGTTACAGTACCCACCCGTTAAAGAAATTTCGTCCCCGAAATTTGGTAGAGGTTGTCATAAATAATAATAGGAATGTTTTCATGACGAATATGAGATAATAACGGAGTTTTATCATTATTGATAGATATAGATAAAACATTTCGATCATGTGAAGCGTACAAGTGAAGCTATCACAAAAGAGTGAAATGAGTAATATGGTATCTTTTTACTGATGACGTGGTTATAATTGATTTCCGGAATTCATGAGATTTAAAGAAAATTGTTCGTAATAAGATTTGGTTCTTCGGCGATTTAGGAAACAGAATCTCTTTTGATTTAATGCGGCAAATCTGTTGTGATTTCTTTGTCGGATATTTCACTTATAAAACTACTCCCTTCGTTTCTTCTTCCCGTCCTCAAGTCAAGCGAGTAATGGTTCGGAATTCGTAGGTATAAGATTTGAAATGAACATAGCTATTATTCTCAGAAAGAAATGGTAATGGCACGACTTTGATTTGTCAAATTACCATAATATCCAGAAAGATAGAACTATCAAGATGATTTGTTCTTAATACGTTTCGGAATTGTAAAAGTCATGTAACATGGCACATGATGACGGTACTGTGAATCATCACCTTCCATTAGAAACTTAACATGGCTTACTATAATATAATGAAGTTGATCAAGTTTCATTATATTATACTAATTCATGCATCAGTTCCTAACACTGCTTCAGAACATTCCTATTTTAAACTCGAAAGTTTTAGAGCTTAGAAACTAACACAGTTTCCTTGGTATTGTAACGCAGAAATTACGGAAAGATAAATGATCTCAGATAGAGATAGTTGTGAAAATATCTCCTGAAATATAGAGAATATGTATAACAGAAAATATGAAGATATTTTATAATATCTAAGATAAGATAATAATGAAAATTATCATCCGGAAAGGTTTAGAATATCGAGTAGGGTTCTTACTAACGATTTTAGCAGGTTCTGAATCGTTTGGATTCTGTGAACGCAGATTCAGTTCTTGTGATTTATCCACACCTTCCTTCATACTTTGCTCCATCCGTTTTCCAGTTCCAAATCTCCCCTCTTTCTGAGCTTTACCAACACATGATGCTTTATCGTCATCTTTTGACCGTTAAGGTCGTTTACGGTTTTTGATGCTTTATCAGCATTTCAAGAATTACTTCATAGTCCAGGGTGTTTTTCAGAAACTTCTCATTCAAAGTATGAAATTCTTAGGGATAGACGCTATAGGTATAACTGGAGAAGTTCTGCGAGATTTTCAAGATACTAATTGCGGGTTCTGCCCAAGAGATAACAAATTGCTGATACATCTGGCGATGATTTCATGGAATATAAAAGGTTCTCCGGTAATGATGGCGAAAGGGCAAGGTATAAATATCGAGGTTATAATAAAAGTAGTCTTACTGAGAAGTCGAAGTGGAGCTGTGACAAAATTAGCTTCTTGAAAAGGAATCGTATGGTTGTTTTTGAATGATAAGGAATTCGACGCGGATAGGTTTTAACTATAACTTCGGTTTCGAAAGTTTTTCAGGTGCATAACTGTATGCATGAATCTTTCTTCCATAGACGAGGTGCGGCTTGTTCAACTTCTCGATCGAGGTGTTTTTAAGAATCATGAAAAGATCTGAACGCGGATTGTAATCGTCAAGATACGAATGAGGTTTAAGATAGAATCAAGTGGCAAACTTGAAGATTAGTTTAGTTTCATATGTTATAATCAATATTTTAATTCATTTTACTTGTCCATAGTTAGCAGTCTATTGTCCGATTGTCCAATGGTCCAATAATAGTTCAATATATTCATATATAATTTAATATACATAATTAATACGTATCGTGACCCGTGTACCGGTCTCAGTGTCGATCACAACTCAAAGTATATATATATTTTGGAATCAACTCCGACCCTGTATAGCCAACTCCCACCTTCACATATAGAGTGTCTATGGTTGTTCCGAAATATATATATAGATGGGTCAATATGATAAGTCGAAACCTTGCATACGTGTCCCGTTATTTAAAATGCGTAAAATAAATAAATATATATCATGACCCATTATACAACGTGTTGTCTCAGAATTAATCCGACGTATTGTTGTACATGCGTCCCGACGGTATGTACAGTGCAGAAATTTAAATTGCGAGAATGTAAATTGCGATAAATTAAATGTTAATCAGTTAGCTGGGAGCAGTTAGCCGGAACAGTTAGCGTGTAATCCTAACCAAATTTCAATTAGTTAATTCATCTGTTTCTATCAAAATTTTATTTTGTCCAATATTTTCTTCTTTATGCCACTTGTTGGATTCTGATAGATCAAAATCCAAATATGAAATTTGAATGGAAATGGTTATTCTGTGGTGAACGGATACGTATATCGGTAGTTGTAAGTAGAATAGTAAATGATCGTTGAATCAGATTCGATGAATGTACAGTGTAACTTATTAATGTGAAATCTAAACATTCCTCGGGTACTACCCACCCGTTAAAATATTTTCATCATTAACAGTTTGTACAAAAGAATTTTTAATTACAATCTTTATGAAAATATACTTGCATATATATTTTCTTCAGATGTAATCATAGATTTAATGAGTCAATAAGATATTAAACTCATTTGATTTATCGCTACTACGAGATTACATAATCTCTAAAACTTTAGAAATTACATAATCGCCATGACGAGCGAAGATGAATGAGGTAGAACGATACGTAAAGCGGAGATAATCGATGTAGAACGATATGTAGAACGAAGATCATACTTGAAATACAGATGGTGATATTGAGGCGTGTGAGGTTGATATCCGAAGTATAGATCGTGATGTTGAAATTTTACGACGCGATTGTGGTTTGGGGGTGATAAGGATATCATTGACGTTGATGATGGTGATGATATTGATAGTGCTGGTACTGAAGATTGCGGTGTTGATGTTACTGGAGGTACTGGTTATGCTGTCGGTGCTGCCGCTGATGTTTGTAACCTTCGCACCAGGTTCTCCAAAGCCGTCACACGAGCGTGTAGTTCGTTAACTTCTGCTAGTACACCGGGATGATTGGCGGTCGAAGCGAGCGGATGAACAAGATTTGCGATATGGGATATTATGTAATCGTGACGAGATTCTCTAGGAATGAGCGAGAAAATGATGTTTTCGAATAGGTTCGTCGGTAAGTGCTTCAGGTTCATCGCCAAGAGGTAATTGGATGGATGGAAAGGATCTTCAATGTGAAATGATTTCCGGATATCGGATGATATTCTAACTATATAGAATATCTATATGTAATACTAAAGATTTCGTAGGCTACAAAGGATGTTACGGCATATATCAGGCAAATCTACAGATACGCCAAGATAGGAATTATCAGATACGTTAAGATATGAAATTCGTCTATACACTATCGATGCACTAAATGCAGTAGAGCGTGTCTAGACTTGAGAATGATAGGCAGGCAATTTTCTAAGGATGATAAGCAGATGATTTTCGACTAAAATGATAAGCAAAACTTTTGACAGGCAGACACGGTCAAAGTCCAGACTCACTAATGTATCCTAACAACTACCAGTTAGACACACTAATGCAAGGCCTGGTTCACTAAGACCAACGCTCTGATACCAACTGTAGTAACCCGAACTAATCCTCCCGAACGAAGTCATCAACAGTTGGTCCCATTGCGATGATCGACTCCAAGTAATATCCTTAATTTGAGCTAATGCACAGCGGAAGACTTAATTCGTACCTGAGAATAACATGCTTTAAAAAGTCAACATAAAGTTGGTGAGATATATAGATTTGATGCTAGCAGCGTTATAACAATGGACCACAAGATTTCATGTTCATAAACATAATACACTCGCAAGTGTATGATAAGTATTCCAAGCAGTGGGCACCCGGTAACTAGCCTTAACAAGAGTGTGTACCCCTGAGTTATATAATATGTGCACCGAATCAAGTGCGTTCCGTTAACCTCGAAGTACTAAACACCCGTTCTTCTAGTTTACTTGAACAACATCTGGGTGGGGGTGTAAAACCCGATAGATCTATCTTTAGGATTCGCGCCTACCAGTTCATAAACCAATAGTTAAAGTTACCAAGCTAGGGGATTTTTGATTCAAACCCATGTAGAACGTAATTTTAGTCACTTGTGTCCATAACGTAAATCATTTATAAAAAACAGTGCATGTATTCTCATCCCAAAAATATTTAAAGTTCAAAAAGGGACTATATACTCACCTAATGTATTTTGTAGTAAAAATACATATAACACCATTTGTAACTTATAAGGTTGGCCTTCGATTCACGAACCTATATCATTTATATATTTATTAACACATAATCGTAATCGAACAAAATTTAAATATTATATCCTAAATTACATATTATATATATTGAATTTTTATATATATATTTCAAATGATTAATATTAATATATATATATATATATATATATATATATATATATATATATATATATATATATATATATATATATATATATATATATATATATATATATATATATATATATATATCTGATGAAAATATCTAATTTGTTATTTATGAATATTTATAAAAAAAATTGATTATTGTGATTAATACATACATATAACCTTAAAACTTTTAATTTCATAATAATTTTAATGTTAACAATTTTGATAATACTAATAAGAATAATACTAATATTTATAAAATAACTTTTATTAAATTCATAAGAATAAAATTAATAATAATAAACTTAATCCTAATAATAATAATACTAATTATAAAGAAATAAAAAGAAGAAATGTTATACCCTTAAATAAGTTTTCTTAAAAAAAATGCCCACAACGGGACTCGAACCCGTGACCTCACGCCCACACAACACTCCTCCTAACCATTGCTCTATCCGTTCATTTCTGTTATACTTTCTGATTAGAACCATATGAAGTATTTCGGTTTTTTGTTTTTCCCATGCAAAACCCACTTAACAAACGAGTCCCTTTACAAACTTAAAACCCATTTAGCACCCCATAATTCAGTCTCTAGTCCAACAGCAAAAACAGCCCAAGGCTGATACGGTACTCCTTTAAAACATAGGATTCGAACAGAAAAAAAATATAAGCCGTCATTATTAACTTTCCACCTTATAATCCACTATCAATTGATTATTTGGAAGTGGGTACACAATAATTAAAAGTCATCAGCCAGATTTATAAAAGAGAAGGGGAACGTGTAATTCCATTTTACTTCCCTATTTAAAAGATCGATGCAAACGTTATTCTCTTTTCTTTTTTTTTATTCGAAAGACAGAAGGAAGAGTAAACCTTCTGCAGCAAACAATAAATAGTGGTAGATGTGGTTGTGGTTCGAATAGAGAAGGAAGTAGAAATAGCGGGCTTCTTGTGTTCATTACTCGGTTATAAACAGGAACGAAGCAGTTCAATGGTGTTGGTGTCTTAGAATAGTGCAGATCTTGGTGGTTTGAGGTGGTAGTGTTTACGAAGGGAGCAAGACAAAGAGAGTGTCGTTTATTGAGGGTTGAAGGGTGGTGTTCGAGAGTGGTCCAAAGGTGGTGATTACTCAATGGTGTTGGTTATTTATTAATCGAAAAGAAACAGAAACATGGTATATCAGCTATTATCGAATCATCTTTGAACTGAACAATAATTAAACGGGTGGGTTTGTGTATTGTTCGGATAGAAGAAACAAAAGCGTGTGAAAGAATAGAATGATGACAATCAAATACGGTCTCAAGGTGGTTCTTGTGATTGTGATGTGAGTGTAACAAAAACAGTTTTTCAAGGGTGATAAGTGGCGGTGGTTATTGCAGGTGGCGGCTGTAGACGGTGGCAAGGTAGCAGAGATCAAAGTTTGCAAAGTGATGATGATCTCTCATAACTGGATTTGATCGAATTTTATAAAAAAAATAAAGATATTAGATGGTTAATCAGTTCTCTCCCAAACATAAAGGATAATTGGTTGATTTATATAATACTGATAAATGTTAATCAAAATCACGAGCAAACAGAAAAAAAATAAAGTGAAGGAGACAGGTTTGGATAGTTAGATGATAGAATAACACGTGATGATAATTTTAACAGATTATATGGAATACCGTTTTATATATATATATATATATATATATATATATATATATATATATATATATATATATATATATATATATATATATATATATATATATATATATATATAGTAATTAATAATTAATAATAAATATATGTAATTAATAATATCTCTGTTAATAATATAATAATAATAATAATAATAATAATAATAATAATAATAATAATAATAATAATAATAAGAATATGCATATTAATATTAATACGAATGATGACATTAATAACTTTAATTAAAATGATTGTTTTAATAATTAAGTTAATAATAATACATTTATCAATCATAATAGTATTTAAAATTATAATATTCATAGTAATAATCAAAATTATATAATAATGATAGTAATAATAGTAATACTAATAAATATTATTAGTGACCCTAATAATAATACTAGTTATGATAATATCGATAACAAAATAACAATTCATACATTTTAAATTTCATATCTTATACCTTGTTAACGTTAACAATTAATAGATATATATCATATATACACATAAATGTTCGTGAATTGTCAGGCTTGGTCAAAAGGGTAACTAATCATCCAGATATAGATTTCAAACTTTCTAGATTCAAAATTAGGGTTTTTACTTATCGTGTCGGAAACATATAAAGAATAAGGTTTAAATTTGGTCGGAAATTTCCGGGTCGTTACAGTAGGCGCGAATCCTAAAGATAGATCTATTGGGCCTGACAAACCCCATCCTGACTATGGGATGCTTTAGTACTTCGAGGTTATATTAAACACACCTGATCTGGTGTACTTCAGAGGGTAGAACATGAGTGTTAAGGCTTGTTACCGGGTGCCTACAACTTATAGAATACTTTTATACACTTGCGAGTGTACATATATTTATAAACAGAAATCTTGTGGTCTATTACTATTACGGAAATGATTGATTATGATAAACTAATGAACTCACCAACCTTTTGGTTGACACTTTAAAGCATGTTTATTCTCAGGTATTAAAGAAATCTTCCGCTGTGCATTAGCTCATTTTAAGGATATTATTTGGAGTCATTCATGACATACTTTGAAAGACGTTGCATTCGAGTCGTTGAGTTCATCAAGATTAATATTAAGTCAATTATAGTTGGATGTAAAATGAAATGGTATGCTTGCCGTCAATTTTAGATGTAAAGAAAGTTTGTCTTTTAAAAACGAATGCAATGTTTGTAAAACGTATCATATAGAGGTCAAATACCTCGCGATGTAATCAACTATTGTGAATCGTTTATAATGTATATGAACGGGTCCTTTCACCATTTCTCTCATATCTTCAAATTTTGGTACCCAAATCCTTTCAGCCCTATACTGGGTTCCGTCTTCCCGAATATTAAGATGTTTCTCCGATCCTTTGGGTATTTCATCCTTTAAGTTTCCCTCTTTTAAAACTCCTTGTTGTGCCTCCTTTATTTGAGTAGTAAGGTTAGTGTGAATCATTATATTCATAGATTTTACACGAATGGGTTCTCTGTCCTTTCTGCTCAAGGCGTCGGCTACCACATTCGCCTTCCTCGAGTGGTAACGAATCTCAAAATTGTAATCATTCAACAATTCAATCCACCTGCGCTGCCTCATGTTCAGTTGTTTCTGATTAAATATATGTTGGAGACTTTTGTGGTCAATATATATAATACTTTTGACCCCATATAAGTAGTGCCTCCAAGTATTTAATGCAAAAACAACCGCGCCTAATTCCAAATCATGCGTCGTATAATTCTGCTCGTGAATCTTCAATTGTCTAGATGCATAAGCAATTACCTTCGTTCGTTGCATTAATACACAACCGAGACCTTGATTTGAAGCATCACAATATATCACAAAATCATCATTCCCTTCAGGTAATGACAATATAGGTGCCGTAGTTAACTTTTTCTTTAACAATTGAAACGCTTTCTCTTGTTCATCCTTCCATTCAAATTTCCTCCCTTTATGCGTTAATGCAGTCAAGGGTTTTGCTATTCTGGAAAAATCTTGGATGAACCTTCTGTAGTAACCAGCTAGTCCTAAAAATTGGCGTATATGCTTCGAAGTTTTCAGGGTTTTCCATTTCTCAACGGTTTCAATCTTTGCTGGATCCACCTGAATACCTTCTTTGTTCACTATGTGACCGAGGAATTGAACTTCTTCCAACTAAAATGCACACTTTGAAAACTTACCGTACAGTTTTTCTTTTCTCAGCAACTCTAGCACTTTTCTTAAATGTTCTTCATGCTCTTGATCATTCTTCGAGTAAATAAGTATGTCATCGATGAAAACAATGACAAACTTGTCAAGATATGGCCCACACACTCAGTTCATGAGGTCCATGAACACAGCTGGTGCGTTCGTCAATCCAAACGGCATAACCATAAACTCGTAATGACCGTAACGCGTCCTAAAAGCAGTCTTTGGAATATCATCCTCTTTCACCCGCATTTGATGATATCCAAAACGTAAATCGATCTTCGAATAAATAGACGAGCCTTGTAGTTGATCAAATAAGTAGTCGATTCTCGGTAGTGGGTAGCGGTTCTTGATGGTAAGTTTGTTCAACTCTCGGTAGTTGATACACAACCTGAATGTACCATCTTTCTTCTTGACAAACAAAATAGGAGCTCCCCATGGTGATGTGCTTGGTCGAATGAAACCATGCTCTAAAAGTTCCTGTAACTGACTTTGTAATTCTTTCATTTCGCTGGGTGCGAGTCTGTATGGAGCACAAGCTATTTGTGCAGCTCCTGGTACAAGGTCTATTTGAAATTCAACGGATCGATGTGGGGGTAATCCCGGTAATTCTTTCGGAAATACATCAGGAAATTCTTTTGCGATGGGAACATCACTGATGTTCTTTTCTTCAGGTTTAACTTCCTCGATGTGTGCTAGAATGGCGTAACAACCTTTTCTTATTAGTTTTTACGCCTTCAAACTACTAATAAGATTTAATTTCGCGTTGTTCTTTTCTCCGTACACCATTAAAGGTTTTCCTTTTTCACGCATAATGCGAATCGCATTTTTGTAACAAACGACCTCTGCTCTCACCTTTTTCAACCAGTCCATGCCAATTATTACATCAAAACTTCCTAACTCAACTGGTATTAAATCAATTTTAAACGTTTCATCCCTCAGTTTAATTTCTCTCTCCCGACATATATTATCTGCTGAAATTAATTTACCGTTTGCTAACTCGAGTAAAAATTTATTATCCAAAGGCGTCAATGGGCAACTTAATTTAGCACAAAATTCTCTACTCATATAGCTTCTATCCGCACCCGAATCAAATAAAACATAAGCAGATTTATCGTCAATAAGAAACGTACCCGTAACAAGCTCCGGGTCTTCCTATGCTTCTGCCGCATTAATATTGAAAACTCTTCCACGGCCCTTCCCATTAGTATTCCCTTGATTCGGGCAATTTCTAATAATGTGGCCCGGTTTTTCACATTTATAACAAACAGCGTTGGTATTACTTGCTCCAACACTATTTGTTTCGGCATTACTTGTTCCGACATTATTTGTTCCTTTGGTTCTATTAAACTTTGGTCCGTAGACCTCACACTTTGTCGCGCTATGACCATTTCTTTTACACCTGTTGCAAAATGTCGTGCAAAACCCCTGATGATTTTCTTCACACCTATGACATGGCTGTTTTTGGTTTTTGTTGCCGTTGTTGTTATTGAGGTTGTTGTTGGGATGTTTGTTGTAGTTATTGTTAGGATTGCGGTTATTGTTGCGATTGTTGTTGCGATTGTTGGGATAGTTGTTGTGATTGTGGTTGTAATTGTTGTTGTTGTACTGGTGACTCTTGTCACCGTTTTCTTCCCACTTCCTCTTGAGCTGTTTCGTGTTGGCTTCTTCGGCCGCCTGCTCTTTAATTCTTCCCTCAATCTGATTTATGAGGTTATGAGCCATTCGACTTGCCTTCTGTATAGAAGCAGGCTCGTATGAACTCACATCTTCTTGAATCCTTACTGGTAACCCTTTTACAAACGCGTCGATCTTCTCTTCTTCATCTTCGAATGCTCCCGGACACAATAGGCACAACTCTGTGAATCGTCGTTCATATGTGGTAACGTCGAACCCTTGTGTTCGTAACTCTCTAAGTTCTGCCTTGAGTTTATTGACTTCGTTTCTAGGATGGTACTGCTCGTTCATCAATTGCTTAAATGCCGACCACGGTAGTGCGTAAGCAGCATTTTGTCCTACCTGTTCAAGATAGGTGTTCCACCACGTTAACGCAGTACCTGTGAAGGTATGCGTAGCGTACTTAACTTTGTCCTCTTTAGTACACTTACTTATGGCAAACACCGATTCAACTTTCTCGGTCCACCGTTTCAATCCAATTGGTCCTTCGGTTCCATCAAATTCCAAAGGTTTGCAGGCAGTGAATTCTTTGTAGGAGCATCCTACACGATTTCTCGCGCCGTTAGCTGCATTGCTAGTTTCAGAGTTATTGTTGATATGTAGTGCAGCCTGTACTGTGGCTATGTTTGCAGCAAGAAAGGTACGAAATTCCTCTTCGCTCATATTCATGGTGTGTCGAGTAGTCGGTGCCATTTCCTTCAAAATAGCCAATTGAATCGAGTTAAACATACAGAATATTAAGAGTAGTCAATAGTATTTCGTAGCATAATATGAACTCATTTATAAAATCTTTTTCTTCATATTAGCGTTTTATAAGTTTAAATTCGGGTACTACCTACCCGTTAAGTTCATACTTAGTAGCTAATATACAATTCAACTACTACAATTCCATATGAAAAACTGATTATAATAATATATCGCATACAAATATTCTTCAAACTTACAACTTCGCTATATTACATATAACATGAAATATAGTACACTTTGATACAGGACAGTTTTGAAGATAAATCTAGTTAATACGCAAGTTGTTCAACAAAGGAAATAAAGACACGTAATTCATAAGTCCAAAAACAAGTCATACATTCTGGTTTAACTAAGACGACTTCTCATCCTTGGTCTTGTGGAAAATAACCGTTATGACCATTGGCTAGGCAGCATGTTGTAACGTCGTCAAAAGGACGAGGGTTTCGTAATGTCCAACAGCCCCGTAATAATCTAAAAACCTTGTTTCTCACCCCAACTACTGAATCCGTCACTTGTGGGAAGGTCTTATTTAAAAGCTGCAGTCCGATGTTCTTTTTCTCACTTCGGTAAGAGGCGAACATCACTAACCCGTAAGCATAACATGCTTCTTTATGTTGCATGTTAGAAGCTCTTTCTAATTCACGAAATCCTATGTTGGGATATGTTGAGTCAAAATAGGTTCTTAACCCGTAGCGTAAAATTGCATTTGGGTTCCCCGTATTTAATGCTTTAAAGAAAACACGGCATAACTTACGGTCTCCCCAATGTGATATACCCCACCTATCAAAGGAAAGCCTTTTATAAACTAAGGCATTTCTGGAAAGTCTTTCAAATGTTTGACAAGTTAATTTCGCCATAACTAAATGTGCTGATGAATTTTGACCGACTCTAGACAAGATTTCCTCAATCATATCCTCTGGTAGGTCTTCTAAAATATTCGGTTGTCTACCCTTAACATCCATTTTGTTTTTATACTGTAAAATAGACAAGGATTAGATTCGTAAAAGATAATTAACAAACAATACAAGCAATTTTTACATAGAACATAAAAGTACAAGCACACTACAATATATATAATACACAACATGATTACAACCCTCTAATCTGAATCACTGGTTTCTTCTTCTTCGGACTTGGTTCGTTTTCCTAATTTTATAGGAATATATGGTGTTCCTCTAATACGAGCCGTCATTTTCCATAATGGTTTAGAAAAACCTGGTGGTTTAGAGGTTCCCGGGTCATTGTTACATTTTAGGAAATACGGATGTTGTCGATACATATAAAGTTCATCGGGGTTGGAATCGGGTTTCTCAATTTTTATACCTTTTCCCTTATTATTTTCTTTCGCTTTATTAAATTGGATCGAGGTAATTTCTATAACATCATCGGAATCCTCATCGGGATCCGATTCATCAGAAAATTGGTAATCTTCCCAATATTTTGCTTCTTCGGCGAAAATACCATCGACCATTATTAAATTTTGTCCGTTGGTTGAGGATTTTCTTTTATTTAATCGATTTACTATAGATATCAATATTTCTTCCTCCGGAACCTCTTCTTCTGGTTCCTCCTCTTCCGATTCCTCCTCTTCTGGTTCCTCCTCTTCCGGTTCCTCCTCTTCCGGTTCCTCCTCTTCCGGTTCCGGAAGAGGAGGAACCAGAAGAAGAGGAACCGGAAGAAGAGGAACCAGAAGAGGAGGAATCGGAAGAGGAGGAACCGGAAGAAGAAGAGGTTCCGGAGGAAGAAATATTGATACCTACAGTAAATCATTTAAATAAAAGAAAATCCTCAACCAACGGATCAAAGTTAAAAATGGTCAATGGTGTTTCCGCCGAGGAAGCAAAATATTAGGAAGATTACCAATTTTCCGATGAATCGGATCCCGATGAGGATTCCGATGATGTTATAGAAATTACCTCGACCCAATTTAATATAGCAAAAGAAAATAATAAGGGAAAAGGTATAAAAATAGAGAAACCTGATTCCAACCCCGGTGAGCTTTATATGTATCGGCAACATCCTTATTTCCTAAAGTGTAACAATAACCCGGGAACCTCTAAACCACCAGGTTTTTCTAAACCATTGTGGAAAACGATGGCTCGTATTAGAGGAACACCATATATCCCTAGAAAATTAGGAAAGCGAACCAAGTGTAAAGAAGAAGAAACCAGTGATTCAGATTAGGGAGTTGTAATCATGTTGTGTATTATATGTATTGTAGTGTGCTTGTACTTTTATGTTCTATGTAAAAATTGCTTGTATTGTTTGTTAATTATCTTTTATGAATCTAATCCTTGTCTATTTTACAGTATAAAAACAAAATGGATGTTAAGGGTAGACAACCGAATATTTTAGAAGACCTACCAGAGGATATGATTGAGGAAATCCTGTCTAGAGTCGGTCAGAATTCATCAGCACATTTAGTTATGGCGAAATTAACTTGTCAAACATTTGAAAGACTTTCCAGAAATGCCTTAGTTTATAAAAGGCTTTCCTTTGATAGGTGGGGTATATCACATTGGGGAGACCGTAAGTTACGCCGTATTTTCTTTAAAGCATTAAATGCGGGGAACCCAAATGCAATTTTACGCTACGGGTTAAGAACCTATTTTGACTCAACATATCCCAACATAGGATTTCGCGAGTTAGAAAGAGCTTCTAACATGCAACATAAAGAAGCATGTTATGCTTACGGGTTAGTGATGTTCGCTTCTTACCAAAGAGAGAAAAAGAACATCGGATTACAACTTTTAAATAAAACCTTTCCGCAAGTGACGGATTCATTAGTTGAGGTGAGAAACAAGGTTTTTAGATTATTACGGGGCTGTTGGACATTACGAAACCCTCGTCCTTTTGACGACATTACAACATGCTGCCTATTCAATGGTCATAACGGTTACTTTTCACAAGACCAAGGATGGGAAGTCGTCTTAGTAAAACCAGAATGCATGACTTGTTTCTGGACTTATGAATTACGTGTCTTTATTTCTTTTACTGAACGAATTGCGTATTAACTAGATTGTCTTTATAGCTACCGAGTAGCAAAGTTATTATGTGCTATATTTCATCCTATATGTATCATAGCGGTATTGTAAATTTGTAAAATATTGTATAAATTTGAACGCGAAATATTATTATAATCAGTTTTTTCATATAGAATTATAGTAGTTGAATTGTATATTAGCTACTAAGTATGAACTTAACGGGTAGGTACTACCCTAATTAAAACTATAAAATACTAATATGAAGAAAAAGCTTTTATAAATGAGTTCATACTATGCTACGAAATACTATTGACTACTCTTAAAATTCTATATGATTAACTTAATTCTTTTGGGCTATTTTTGAACGAAATGGAACCAGCAACTCGTCAGAATTTGAACATGAGTGAGGAAGACTTCCGTGTTTTCCTTGTAGCAAACATAGCCGCAGTACAGGCTGCGATGTAAAATAACAATAACTCTGGATCTAGCAGTGGAACTAATTCCACAAGAAATCGTGTAGGATGCTCCTACAAAGAATTCACTGCCTGCAAACCTTTGGAATTTGATGGAACCGAAGGACCAATTGGAATGAAACGGTGGACCGAGAAGGTCGAATCGGTGTTTGCCATAAGTAAGTGTACTGAAGATGATAAAGTTAAGTACGCTACGCATACCTTCACAGGTACTGCGTTAACGTGGTGGAACACCTATCTTGAACAGGTAGGACAAAATGCTGCTTATGCACTACCATGGTCGGCATTCAAGCAATTGATGAACGAGTAGTACCGTCCTAGAAACGAAGTCAATAAGCTCAAGGTAGAACTTAGAGAGTTACGAACACAAGGGTTCGACATTACCACATATGAACGACGATTCACAGAGTTGTGCCTATTGTGTCCGGGAGCGTTCGAAGATGAAGAAGAGAAGATCGACGCGTTTGTAAAAGGGTTACCAGTAAGGATTCAAGAAGATGTGAGTTCACACGAGCCCGCTTCCATACAGAAGGCAAGTCGAATGGCTCATAAACTCATAAATCAGATTGAGGGGAGAATTAAAGAGCAGTCGGCCGAAGAAGCCAACATAAAACAACTCAAGAGAAAGTGGGAAGAAACCAGTGACAAGGGTCACCATTACAACAACAACAACAATCACAACCATAATCACAATAACAATCATAACAACCGCAACAACAATCGCAACAATAACCGTAATCCTAACAATAACTACAACAAACGTCCCAACCACAACAACAACAACTACAGCAACCGTTTCAACAACAATAACAATCCCAACAACAACCTCAATAACAACAAACAACAGAAAAAACCATGCATCAGGTGTGCAGAGTACCATCCAAATGCGTTTTACACAACATTTTGCACCAAGTGTAAGAGAGGTGGTCATGGCGCGGCAAAATGTGAGGTTTACAGACCAAAGAACAACAAAAATAAAGAAACAAATAATGTCGGAACAAATAATGCCGACGTAGTTTGTTATAAATGTGGAAAACCGGGTCACATTATTAGAAATTGCCCAAACCAAGGGAATACTAATGGGCAAGGCCGCGGAAGAGTTTTCAATATTAATGCGACAGAAGCGCAGGAAGACCCGGAGCTTGTTACGGGTACGTTTCTTATTGACAATAAATCTGCTTATGTTTTATTTGATTCGGGTGCGGATAGAAGCTATATGAGTAGAGATTTTTGTGCTAAATTAAGTTGCCCATTGACGCCTTTAGATAGTAAATTTTTACTCGAATTAGCAAACGGTAAATTAATTTCAGCAGATAATATATGTCGGGAGAGAGAAATTAAACTGGGGGATGAAACGTTTAAAATTGATTTAATACCAGTCATGTTAGGGAGTTTTGATGTAATAATTGTCATGGACTAGTTGAAAAGGGTGAGAGTAGAGGTCGTTTGTTACAAAAATGTGATTCGCATTATGCGTGAAAAAGGAAAACCTTTAATGGTGTACGGGGAAAAAAACAACGCGAAATTAAATCTTATTAGTAGTTTGAAGGCGCAAAAACTAATAAGAAAAGGTTGTTACGTCATTCTAGCACACATCGAGGAAGTTAAACCTGAAGAAAAGAACATAAGTGATGTTCCCATTGCAAAAGAATTTCCCGATGTATTTCCAAAAGAATTACCGGGATTACCCCCACATCGATCCGTTGAATTTCAAATAGACCTTGTACCAGGAGCTGCACCAATAGCTCATGCTCTATACAGACTCGCACCCAGCGAAATGAACAAATTACAAAGTCAGTTATAGGAACTTTTAGAGCGTGGTTTCATTCGACCAAGCACATCACCGTGGGGAGCTCCTGTTTTGTTTGTCAAGAAGAAGGATGGTACATTTAGGTTGTGTATCGACTACCGAGAGTTGAACAAACTTACCATCAAGAACCGCTACCCACTACCGAGAATCGACGACTTATTTGATCAACTACAAGGCTTGTCGGTTTATTCAAAGATTGATTTACGTTCTGGATATCATCAAATGCGGGTGAAGGAGGATGATATTCTGAAGACTGCTTTTAGGACACGTTACGGTCATTACGAGACATTAATTTAAAAAGGAAGAACATAGCTTACAGTGATTATTTATCGCGTTACAATAACCTAACTAAACCATAACTTTATTATTAAAATTAACTTATATTAAAATTTTAATATAAATATATTTATGTTTACAGAAGAAGGAATGAAAAGAGTGTGTATCATTCGAGCAGAATTCACTGGATTTTATAGACCTGGCCTGATCCTGAGGGCCATGCGATCGCATTGCTTCTCAGTGTTATTCCCATACTATCGCATGACCAGCCTGGCATGCTCCCATCAGTTTGTTTTCTAGTTTGCCGACGTTTTATTTAATAATATAATATAATATATATAATTTTATATAATTATATATATATTATATTATATTCATGTGCATAGTAGACTTGTAATTTTAGCTCCGTTGCCTCGCGCGTTGATGCTCGGTTTATGTCTCGGTTCCGGATTTTCGAACGTCCTTTCGTACGCTTAGATATCTTGTACTTTGTATTTTGCAGCTTGTACTCTTGTCAATATTTAGACGTTAATTATCAATAATTGGAACCACTTGGAGTTTAACTTGTACATTTGAGCTTTTTGGTCATTTGCGTCTTCAAATCGTCGTTTTCTTCTTTTGTCTTCGCAATTATTTATTTAAACGAATATTACTTGAAAATAGAACAATTGCAACTAAAAGCTTTACATATTAGAAGGATATTGATACTAAATATATGTTCATTTAGAGCACTATCAAATATCCCTACACTTGAACGTTGCTTGTCCTCAAGCAATATAGAACTTGAAATTAAGTCACACTTCACTCGAATCACTTTTTTATTCTCACACTTTATACATCAGTGATTTTGGTACGGCGGTATAAACAATGATAGTAACGATAGAACAATGGTTAAAGGTAGGTGTGCCATCCACAGTTGCCTCGGGTTTAGGTCAACGACACTTGCAATCAAATAGCCGATTTACTTTCGGTTTCCAAAGCATAGTGCACATTTGAAAGGCAGTTTAAAGTACCACGTGACTATGAAAATTTAGATCCCTAAGGAAATTAAATCTTTATGAAAACATTTGATCTTTTAAAAATTCATTCTAGCTTTTACCCTAGATAAGTTTTCCAGAATAACCCTTCACCGGTGTTTGCAAAATATTTTTGTGGGTTGTGTGGGTTTCAGATTTGAAAATTTTAGTTCAAAACTTGCAGTTTTGTGTCATCCACTTGCTAACCTTGTATTAGGAAAGCACACGTCCAGTATACTTGCTCCGTATATTACCTTTCGGTAAACTACCATCCGGTTGTAAAGGAAAGCGTTGAACAAACAACTGTTAGGTCAATGTCTAATGGCATGCAGATGTTCATGGTCCATAACGTGTCGGATGCAATTACTATCCTTTGTAGGAGCAATAGTAAAGATCACCCTATAATTTTTAGGTCTGGCACAAGGTCCTGTCTTCGACCATGCTATGCAACCACCGTTCTTACGGTTGACACCCGATTTGGTTCAGGTGACCTAATGAATTCTGGTGAATTCTTAGGATTTTATGTTCAATGGTAATGAACGCATTGAAAATAGGTTTTTAAAAAACAAATCGGTTTTAATTTGATCAAAATATTTTCTCGTTCAAGCTCGAGTTTAGATATCATCGAATTCCGTGAGTTTGTAATTCTCAATCTTTAAGGTCAATCTCAAGAATTGAGTAATATCAGGCTTAAATGCTGATTTTTAATCTTTTAAGGAGATTATCTGTGATGACCCGAAAATTTCTGACCAAATTTAAACTTAATCTTTAACGTTTCCGACACGATAAGCAAAGTCTATGAAGTTGAATCTCAAAATTTTAGAACTGTTTCATGTATTCAATTACATTTGACTGCTCTCGACGATTCATGAACAATTATATGTATGTATATATATATATATATATATATATATATATATATATATATATATATATATATATATATATATATATATATGTACAAGTAAAAACGTCTTTCCTACAGTAAGACACTATTTGCTACAGTAAAAATGACTTTGCTACAGTAAAACACTATTTGCTACAGTGAAACACTATTTGCTACAGTGAAACCGTACTTTGCTACAGTGCTACAGTGAAACCGTACTTTGCTACAGTACTACACTAAACACTATTTGCTACAGTAAACACTATTTGCTACAGTGACACACTATTTGCTACAGTACACTATTTGATGTCGACGAACTAGCAAACAAAAACGGATAAGGCGGTCATGCGATCGCATGGCAAAAACACTGAAAACTCATGCGATCGCATGAGGTACTGTAGCAGACCACATACTATAAAAGCTCGATCTGGTCTCCACATACTATTATTATTATTATTATTATTATTATTATTATTATTATTATTATTATTATTATTATTATTATTATTATTATTATTAAGATTAATATTATTATTATTAATCTTATTATAATATTATTATTAGTAGTTTATATACATAAAATACTACGACGAGGTTATGAGCGTGTCACCTTCAAAATGGGTTTTTGAGCGGGATAGAGCTAAGGAAATTATGGGTTATTGCCAAGGAGGTTATGGGTAATGTTCGAGGGTATATTTGTGAATCAAATCTAGTGTTTATCATCTCTGTTGCGTCTACGTACTTTCCTACAATATTGAATCTCAATATTGATACGTAAGCATTCATATCTTATCTTTTATATATTAATTGTGTATCCATGTCTAGTGCTCGAGTATATATGTTTATGCATGCTTGTATGCTAAATTTTGTCGTTAAACAGTTTATGATGAATCACGAATTTAATATATATATTACTGATAAAAGGTATATGATATGCATGTTTTTGGAAAGCTGACGAAAAATCAATAACTTTTCATTTAAAAATCGCGAAATTTCGAAGAACGAATTAAAAGATATGGGTAACTGAATTATGATCAACGTTAATTGAAATTGCTTTTGAATCTGCAATTAAGATTTAAACAACTTGTTTACGAGATTGATAAAATGGATTTTTAAATATTACCAGCCGAGTAAATGAATCCTTATTTAAGGCACGTCTCGTTTTGTTGAACAATTGTCAAAATTGACTGTTTTATCATGTTTTAAAGCCTTATAAATACTATAGACTAATTTTACAAGAATTGGAAAACTATGTGAAATGTTAAAATGTTTCGATTGCTATGATCATTCAACTATAGTATTAAGTCATAATGACTTTTTGAAATGACTTTTGATAAACTTTTGTATGTCGATCTCGAGCATTAGGATTGTGATACACTATGACCTGACCTAGCTTGATAGACATTTATTGACCAACATATGTTCTCTAGGTTGAGATATACGGTTATTTGGTAATCCAAGTTTCAGTCACATTTTGGTGAACGACTTTATATGCTGCTAAGGTGAGTTTCATTTGCTCCCTTTTTAAATGCTTTTGCAATATATATTTTTGGGCTGAGAATACATGCACTTTATTTTAAACAATGGACACAAGTACATACTAAATTCTATACTGAGTTTGAACCGAAAATCCCTTAGCTTTGGTAACTAGTAACTGCCGGTTATAAGAACTGGTGGGGTCGAGTAGTAGTATATGGATCCATAGGGCTTGATATCCCCGTCCAAGCTAGATCACTAGCCTTTTAATGGACGTATGCTATTTGAGAAGCGTACACATTGGTTTGCGTGTATTATTAAGATGATTATACAAAGGGTACAAATTATATATACGTTAAGTTTAGTTACCAGGGTGCTCAATTTCGTAGAATATTTTGATAAACGTTTCTGGATGAAACAACTGAAATTTTGTGATCTACCTTTATGTACAGATTATGCGAAACACTAAAATTATGAACTCACCAACCTTTGTGTTGACACTTGTTAGCATGTTTATTCTCAGGTTCCCTAGAAGTCTTCCGCTGTTTGCTTATATGTTAGACAAGCTATGTGCATGGAGTCATACATGGCATATTTTTCAAGGAAACGTTGCATTCACCAAATCATCACCATGTATCTTATTTTGACTGCATTGTCAATGGAAGTACTATTGTAAACTATTATTTACGGTGATTGTCTATATGTAGAAATCATCAGATGTCAAAAACCTTTGATTTAAATATTCATTTATGGTGTGCCTTTTCAAAAGAATGCAATGTTTACAAAACGTATAATATAGAGGTCAAATACCTCGCAATGAAATCGATGAATGACGTGTTCGTTCATATAGATTTGGAGCGATCGTCACATTATCCTTTCAAGGGGTATGATTAATTAGTCTTATCAAGCTAATTTGCACGGCGCCCTCCCCATGTTACAAGATAAATCCTTCTCATGGTTAGGATAAATCTGACCACTTGGCGACCCTGTTTGATGCTGAGGTCCATGGATTTCCTGCTGATTTTAGAGATGACTTTTCTATATTTTTCGTCAACCTACAGCTGGTCTGGACGACAACTTCCTGACCTAAATCAAGAAGCGTGTGTCTTTTTCGGAAGACTTTACTTCCTTTTAATGATGGAATTGATTCATCGTGTAGATCTATCTTTCTTTCAAATATATTACAGTAAATCGGGTAAAACTGATTAGTTTATTCCAAAACAAAAGTACCTGCAATAATCTTGTACAAAATATGTGATATATGTTTTAAAGAACTTGGTAAATTCTTTCCAGCTTTTATTTTTCTTTGCCTTTTTATTCTCCTTTATTCCATTTTAAATGAATTCAAGCGTTTTGGGTTGTTTCTCCATTTATGTTCTCTCCGAGGTAATAATAATTTCAGCATTAACTAGTCTTATCGTTCATAAATATGTATAAACATGATTTTGAATTCATTTAGTTGAAATTTTTTCAAATTTTCACAAAATTTGGCAATTAAACTAAGTGTAAACCCGAGAGAATTTATAACCCCTCCCCACACTTGAGATCTTTCAATGCCCTCATTTGCAAGAAATCAGTAAAAATTTAAATTCATGAGGGTGATTAGCGTAGAAAATGATTAAAAATACCGAGTTTGCAAACATATTGTTTTATATCACATTTGATATTTTACGTCTTGTCGTCAAAATTAATAGCTTTTGCTGAACTTAATGTCAGTCTTTGAAAGTGCGCTGTTTTACCCTGTTTTGTACATAAGATAAACTACAAACATATATATAATATATATATATTTTTTATAAAACCTTTATTTATTAAAACAATTTAAATGAATAATTAAAATTTGTCTTTTTAAAGCGAGTGTTTTAAAAGCAAAGATTTTCGGGTTTTTTAATTTTTTTTTGCATACTTTAGATCAATAATATTAAAATAATGATAATAAAAATTTTTGCCCCGCCCTCGGGTAAAGCAATTTCGGTTCTACGACCTAGTCTTTAACTTACGACGAATTTTAGAAATCATTTTTTAAACTTAATGAAATAAAGCAAATTTTTTTTTTTAAATTCACACAAAACTTTAAATTTAAAAATGCATATTAATTTTATACAAAACCTACAAAACAAAAATTCAGAATAGGGGGAAGAAAACTAGTTCTTTAGTGTCTGCTAGTGGAAAAGACCAATCAGATTCCATTCTCAGAACTACACGAGAACGGAACAATTAACTCTAGACAGCATTATTTCTTAGAACATTTGAATCTCCCCACACTTAGGTAGATGTGGTGTCGAAATTGTGATTAACTTCATTGTCAATTTCTTTTGGACCATAATCAACTTGCATATCTGTGACTTTTGCTTTAAGTCATTGGTCGGATTCTTGTGTAATATCCATAAATTCAACTAGTTTCGCCTTTTCTTTAGGCGATAGATTGGATACTAACCGGTTACATAACTTAGAGTTCCCCTTGGTTCTAGCATCACGAATCCGTTTAATAAGTTTCTTCATTGAACTATTAATAATGGGGTCATTTAATTTCGTATCAACAACGAGGTTCTTTGTTATCAAGTCATCATTAAGTGTTACTTCATCTTCCCCACAATTAGGCGTTTTATTATTACTAAGCACTACCGTTGGAGTTGGTAAAAAACATGGTTCTTACCAATCGTCTTTATTGGTTCAACGGTTTTGTTTGGTGGAGATTTAGACTTTCGAATCACAAAGGTGACCGATTTGTCACCATCACTAAGTGTCATTCTACCCTTTCTTACATCAAAAAACGCCCCGGTGGACGCTAAGAATGGTCGACCTAAAATTAGAGGAATGTTTGAGTCCTCTTCTATGTCAATGACAATAAATTCGACTAGAAAGGTTAAATTACCTACTTGAACGGGTAGGTTGTCAGCAATTCCAACTGAGTGCTTAATGGTTTGATCAAGGAGTCGAACACTCATTTTCGTTGGACTTGGCTCACCTACTCCTAATCTCTTATATAATGAAAGAGGCATAACACTTACACTCGCACCTAAATCTGCTAGTGCATCATACATGACACAATCACTAAGTAGACAAGGAACAATAAATTCACCCGGATCACCCAACCTAGGTGGAGGTTTTGGTGAAACTGTCTTCACCGGGTTTATTTTTACGGTTTTTGTTTCTTGTACCTTCTTATTCTTCTTCTTCATTCCAGAGGTATCACAAAATTTATTACCTATTACTTGCTCATACTCAACTCCTTTTCTTCGAAACGGGATGGGTGTTCTGTAGGGTGCCACCACTGGCTTTACATACTCGGGTGGTGGCGGTGGCGTAACTCCTTCATTGTTACTCACCTCTAAAACCTTCCCATCTTATGATGATGGTTTTTCAGAATTTGTTGACACCATATTAACATTCTCATTCCGAGGATTTACTTCAGTATTACTCGGTAGCTTTCCTTGTTCCCTCTCACTCATCATGCTAGCAAGAGTACCTACGTGTTTTTCTAGATTCAAAATGGAAGCTTGTTGAGTTCTTAATGACTGATCAAACCTCTCATTTGTTTGGGTTTGAGATGTAATAAATTGTGTTTGACATTCCATTAGCTTTGCCATCATTTCTTCCAGATTTGGCTTTTTCTCTTTGGTTTGTTGTGGTGGTTTATACAAGCTAGGTCTTTGTTGATTGAAAGTGTTGTTTTGAGTTGGTTGGTTATTCGGACCATGTTGGTTGTACGAGATATTGTTGGGTCCATTTGGATTGTAAAGAATGTTTTGATTTAGATTGAATTTTGGCCTTGGCGGTTGATAATTATTTTGATAATTATTTTCCGGCCTTTGGTTCATGTATGAAACATTCTCACGTTGTTCCATCATTTGCTCAATGTGACAATCTTTTGTTAAGTGTGGTCCACCGCATTGCTCACAACTGATTCGTATTGCGTGAATATCTTTAGTCATCTTTTCCATTCGTCTCTCGAAAACATCTATTTTTGCGAAGACGGAATCAAAGTCATGGCTAGAATCGGCTCTAGCCGCTTTAGGTGAACGAAAAATATATTTTTCCTGGTGCCACTCATGCGAGTGGGAGGCTGTATTATCAATTATCTTGTGAGCTTCGGTTGCGGTTTTCTTCATAATGGAACCACCAGCTGCTGTGTCGATATCTTTTCTTGTAGCAACATCGCATCCTTGGTAGAATATTTGCACTATTTGATAAGTGTCTAAACAATGTTGAGGACATCCTCTCAACAACTTTACGAATCTTGTCCATGCCTCATATAATGTTTCATTTGGCTTTTGTGTTAACGTAACAATTTCTCCTTGAAGTCTCACGGCTTTAGATGCCGGAAAGAATCTTTTAAGAAATTTCTCAACTAAAACATCCCATGTATCAATCGCTCCTTCAGGTAACGATTCTAACCAATCTTTGGCTTCTCCCTTTAAAGTCCAGAGAAACAACATGAGATAGATCTGTTCATCCTCAACTTCTCTGATTTTGAATAGAGTACAGATCCTATTAAAGGTTCGAAGATGTTTGTTTAGATCTTCTTTTGGTGTACCACAATATTGGCATTGATTAGTTACCATGTGTAGGATTTGTCCTTTGATTTCATAATCTGGCGCATTAACATCTGGCCAAATAATGGCGTGACCTTGGCCAGTGCGTGTGGCTCTCATTCGGTCTTCCATGCTTTGAGGTTCCGTTACTTCCATAATTGAATTTGTTGAATACGAATCACTAGAGGATTCTGATTTAATAGTTTGTGATTCAGGAGGAATGATTAGTGGTTCAGGATCTTGGAATTGTCCTTGAATATCCTCCGGGTTCTCAATTGTGAGGTCTGGTTCAAAAAATAGATTATCGGAAATTTGAATTGGAGTACTTGTTCGACTAGATGATGATTCTAAAGAAAAATCAACGGCGACAATATTGGCTAGATGTCTTGATCGAGTTACAGGTGGTGAACGTATGAAAGGTGGTGAACGTTTTGCTCGGTGCATTCACTGAATATCCTATTAGTTATAAAAATAAAAATTATATAAGTTATCAAATTAATTGACTTTTCTAATTTTGCCCACGTTTCGAATAGCCAATAGATGCAGCAGGTAGCCAGGACCCTTTAAATCGAAAGCCCACAACTCGCCACTAACAAATCCAACTATTACTAAGAACCAAAAAATTTTGATGTCTATCAACTTAACCGCTTAAAATAATTTTTTGTCGAAATTTTGAAATAAAAATCTATGTCCTATAAACTAGAGCGTAGAAATGAGAAAGAAAAATAGTGCGTCGAAAACGTCGAAAAATAAAAATAAGAAAGAAAAACGTCGAAACTTAAAAGTCTAAAAATTAAATCTAAAAAGTTGCGCCTAAAGGTATTAAGGCTTAAAAGGAATTCTATATCCAAAATGCCAATAACTTAATTAGGCACTATAATCTAAAAACTGCGTCCCAAAATTCTAAAGCGCCTAAATCTTAATCTAAAGAAAAAGCACTTAAGGGATTTTATGGCAAAGTCTTAAAAGCTAAAAATCTACGGCAAATCTATAACTACGAAACTAATATTACGAACGACACGATTAAAAAGATATAAATTATAAAAGTTATAAAAGAAAAATGATAAAAATAAAATTTTATATAAAAATATTATTTTTATAGTATTATTATATAAAAATATTAATCTATATAATTAATAATAAAAATAAAAATTTAATATTACAAATTAATATTAAACAAGAGATAATTATATTAATTAATTAATTAAACCCTAATTTAATTAAATTATATTAATTATAATAAAACCCTACAGCCGTAATTAATGTTTAAGGTTTTGGCCAGTCAGATCAGCTCATGCGGTTGCATGAGTTTACACCATCGAGATCATGCGGTCGCATGGCCCAAGATATCAGAAATAATTCGGGCCACTAATCCGTTCGACCAATTTTAATTTATATATTTATTTGATTTTTTTATTTTCAAAAATATATATTTAGAATATTTATAAAATAGAATAAACTTATATTTTACATACTGAAAATAAAAATACTTTTTTTTAAATTTTTATAAACAAAATTCTTAAAAATAACAAATATATAGATTTTTAAACACTTATATATATATATATATATATATATATATATATATATATATATATATATATATATATATATATATATATATATATATATATATATATATATATTACAAAATTAGAGATAAGAAATATAGCGTAAAAATATAGCGTTTCGCCGGGTCCCCGGCAGCGGCGCCAAAAACTTGATGTGCGAGCGGTGGTACGTGATATACTTTTATTTTTATTACGGAATACGATACAAATTACACAAGTTTTAATTTAATTTATTTACAGATGGGATATACCTAAACCTTGCTACAACACTATAGGCAGTGTACCTAGTCGTAGAGAAGTGTAGTTTTTAGTAAGTCTGGTTCGTTCCACAGGGAGCTAGCGATTACGTACTATATTTTTAACAACTATATTTATATATAATTATATAATTATATATAGTAATAATAATATATAAAAGGGGGTTTTTACCGTTTAATGACCGGTTTGTCGATTTTAAATAAAGCGTAAAGATAAATGACGATAATATAAATGACAGAATTTAAATTGCGATAAAGTAAATTGCAGTAATTAAAATGACAATAAATAAAGGTAAGATGAAATATGAAATAAAAATATTATGCTTATTTAAACTTCCGTGATCATGATGTTTGACGTTTTAATTTTAATTTATTACCCTGGGTTAATTGTCCTTTGTCCTGGATTATTTGATACCTATTTGGTTTTTGTCCATAATAGTCCATCGGTCATAATTATAAAATGCACGTCAAATTAACCTTATTCCCGAAGTCAAATATTCTAACTAATTAGGGATTTAAACTGTAACAAGATTTTAATACTTTGTTAATAATTACACCAGGTTATCGACTGCGTGTAATCCAATGTTTTAATACTTTGTTAACAATTACACCAATTACCCTTGTATGTAATACACCCCTGTTTTAATTAGTCCATGATATATTAATTTATCCATTTGGCCAAAATGAATAATCAATTACCCAATCCAATTGATTAATTAAATGATTGTAAACGATGTCGTATAAACGTCACTAAATAGGATATTCGTAATCAATTTAATAATTATTATATTAACTAATTTGAAGATAGGTTCGACAGGTTCCATTGAGTTGTCATTCAATTAGACAATACCCCCTACCTATTAATAGTCAATAGCCCAATGTTCACAAGTGTCGGTCTTTTGTCCAAACCCGAATTAAGGTACAAAATCCAATAACCCCATCTTAATATTTAGTCCAACATCACAATTATTTCGGCTCAAATAAGCATAATAATAACTTAGTTACGAGACATTAATTTAAAAGGGAATAACATAGCTTACAGTGGTTATTTATCGCGTAGCATTACCCGGACAGAGTTTCGACTTAAAAATCGTAAAACATTTCTTACAATAACCCAACTAAACCATCACTTTATTATTAAAATTAACTTATATTAAAATTATAATATAAATATATTTATGTTTACAGAAGAAGGAATGAAAAGGGTGTGTATCATTCGAGCAGAATTCGCTGGCTTTTATAGACCTGACCTGATCCTGAGGGCCATGCGATTGTATGGCTTCTCAGTGTTATTCCCATGCGATCGCATGGCCAGCCTGGCATGCTCCCATCAGTTTGTTTTCTAGTTTGCCGACGTTTTATTTAATAATATAATATAATATATATAATTTTATATAATTATATATATATTATATTATATTCATGTGCATAGTAGACTTGTAATTTTAGCTCCGTTGCCTCACGCGTTGATGCTCGGTTTATGTCTCGGTTCCGGATTTTCGAACGTCCTTTCGTACGCTTAGATATCTTGTACTTTGTATTTCGTGGCTTGTACTCTTGTCAATATTTAGACGTTAATTATCAATAATTGGAACCACTTGGAGTTTAACTTATACATTTGAGCTTTTTGGTCATTTGCGTCTTCAAATCGTCGTTTTCTTCTTTTGTCTTCGCACTTATTTATGTAAACGAATATTACTTGAAAATAGAACAATTGCAACTAAAAGCTTTACATATTGGAAGGATATTGATACTAAATATATGTTCATTTAGAGCACTATCAGTTGCATTGTAGGTGGAGTGGGAGCAGGTGTGGAGGTGGTCGTAGGTGTTGGTGCGATAGGAATTGTGTGTGTAGACGATGCAACAGGAGAAGAAAATTCAGAAGGGGGATCAATGGACATAACCGGAATATGAATGTGACACCAAGAGTCCAAAGAGGGATAGTGATCCGTAGCAGCAGTAGCAGATAAATGTGGATATGGAAAATCATTTTCAACAAACCGGACATGTCGAGAGGTGTAAATACGTTTGGTAACAGGGTCCATACAATAGAACGCACTTTGAGTGGCGGAGTAGCCAACAAAGACACAAGGAATAGAACGAGAATCAAGTTTGTGTGTGGTATAGGGGCGAAGCCACGGATAACAAAGGCAATCGAAACTCCTTAGTTTGTGATAATTTGGAGAGATACCAAAGAGTGACTCATATGGAGAGATATAAAAGAGTGTAGGTGTGGGTAACCGATTGATGAGGTACGACGCAGAGGTAAAGGCTAGAGACCAAAAATCAATCGACAAGTTAGCATGAGAGAGAAGGGAGAGGCCAGTTTCCACGATATGACGATGTCGGCGCTTAGCAAACCCATTGTGTTTGGGTGTGTGAGGAGGAGATGTTAATTGAGAGATGCCATTGATTGCAATAAAATTAGAGAGTGCTTGATACTCGCCACCATTGTCTGAGAAGAGAGTTTTTATTGAGGTGGAAAAATGTTTTTCAACCAGTGCTTTGAATCGAATGAAGACGTCTTTTATGTCAGACTTCTTCTTAAGTGGATAGAACCGAATATAATGTGTATAATGATCGACAAAGATGATATAATATTTGAAACCATCAAATGAATGGATAGGAGATGTCCATAAATCAGTAAAAAGAACATTAAGTGGAGAATTGGAAATTAAAGTACTTTTATTACACGGAAGCTTATGGCTTTTATTACACTGACATGCATTACAATTAAATGAAAAATTGTGAGAAACTTTTAATTGTGGCAAAGGAAATAAAGATTTAAATGTTGAAACAGATGGATGACCCAAACGGTGGTGCCAGTCCGTTGGAGAAGCTCGAACAACCGAGTAAGCAACAAGAGACGAGATAGCTGATTTGATTTCATACACGCCATCTCTAGGTTGACCGAATAGAAGGAGTGTCCCTGTGAGTCCATCCTTTACATAATAATAATCAGAAGTAAAAGAAATTAGTAAGTGATTATCTTTACATAATTGATAAACGGAAAGAATGTTACGATTCTTACGAGGAACACACAGAATATTAGTTAAGGAAAGCGGTTTAGTTTTAGTTGGAATAGAAGTAGAACCGATATGGGTAATCGATAAGCCCTTACCATTACCAATCACAATTTCATCAGTACCGTCGTATGGGTTGTGGAGAGCAAGATTAGCAAGATCTTGAGTGACATGATGCGAGGCTCCCGAGTCAAGTAACCATGAAGGCGAAGATGATGCTCCCAAAGTAGCTACATTAACCTGAGGTGCAGTGGACTTGTAAGTTGGTGGCTGAATATTCGGATGACTTTCAGCGAATACTGGACACTTTTGTAAGGAGTGCCCTTTTGTGTTACACCACTGACAACGACCAAGAAAAGGCCGAGAACCCGTGAATGATTGATTATTTCTGGCAGAAACAGGCTGATGTGGTGCTCGATTATGGCTGGCTCCTAAGGTCCGACTATTGTTATGAGTAAACGTTGAGTGGACAGTAGCTGGAAGGTTTGGTATAATCGGCTGAGAAGCAAGACTGATTTCATGATTAATTAGCTTTTCATGAAGCGCAGCGAAAGTTATGGCTGTATCCCGAGCATTAACAGAATCAATAACACTTTTGTAGGAATCATCCAACCCTTCAAGCACCTTGTCTGTGATGTCTTATTGTTCAAGTGTTGCCCCAAGAAGAGCAAGATGGTCAGTGATAGCTTTAATCGAGTGCATGTATTCAGTGATGGTTTGAGGTCCCTTTGTAAGGTGTTTTAGGCGCATCTTGAGTTGCTTGATGTGCCCTCGAGAGGAACTCGCATACGTGCTAGCTAACGTATCCCACATATCTTTCGTTGTAGTGGTGAGAGAGACAAGGGGTACAAGCTGTTGATCTAGAGTACCGATAAGTGCACCGAATAGGAGGCGATCTTGTCGTACCCAAGATAGATAAGCAGGGTTTGGAGCTGACGCATTCTCATGTTGCAGCGTCGCTGGAAGTGCAGGGAAAGTGCCATCGAGGTATTTGAATAGGCCATAACCATCAAGAGTAGCTTTGATTTGGAGCTTCCAAGAGTTATAGTTAAGGGACGTGAGTTTGATGATGTTGGTAAGAGAAACGATGATGATCGGCTTCGTAGGATCAACATCATTTGGAATGATATGAGTAGACATTTTGTAGACTGAGAAAAAAAATAATAATAATAATTTGAAAGTTGCTGACGATGAAGATAGATCGTGGCTCAAGATACCATGAAAAGATTAAACGATCATATCATTTATTGATAATATGAGTTACATTTTATACTAGTCTACAAGAGCTGGAAACAAGGAGATGATATACATCAAGTATACAGTACCGATATACATGGGATACATTCAAAAACAATAACAACTAACTAGGCTTATCTTTATCATTATCTATATCGTTATCATAAAATATAAACTTTTAATTAACACAAATACTATTAAACAAAATCCACCAAATTTTTTTAAGGAATTTATCTTTTTATCGCTCCGAGCAATGTTTATCCGTCATCACCGTTGAACTTGAAATAATCTTATAAAGTAAACGTGATAAATTATATTCAAAATTGAGCGTCCAAGCACTACCAACGGACCTTTATTTTCAAGTAATAAACATGAAAGTGATTTAAATTTACAATTTAGTTCTCTAGATTATTTATTAGCATACAAATATAATTATCATAATATTAAATGTACATGATCACTCCGTAGTACTCTTATCTTGCTGAAATGACTATAAAACAGTTTAGCAAATATTTTTCGTAATCGATTTACCAAAGCGATGTGCCCGCCGCAACGCACAACTCGTAAAGTTTTTGCCTAAGTGTATACAGTTTATGCAACGTACCTTCATTAGAACTATAACAAAAAATAAAAAACTCGGGTAATGATACTATTATTAACATTTATATTAAAACTAATAATAATTATTAAGGATTAATGATGATACTATTATCATTATATTTACCATTGCCTCTGTCCCATACAGTGTTGTAAATCTCCCGAGATTTCCCCGAGATCTCCCCCGAGATCTCGTTTTTACAAGGCAACAGTGACGAGATGTTCATCTCCCGAGATTTCTCGGTCAACGGGGTCAAACTTAGTCAAAGCCACGATTTCTCGGATTTTCTTACTAATTTGTAAAATTTTCTTGTAAATTCGTAATTTTTAAGATTTTCTCGCTCATTTCTTGGATATTTTTGTAAAATCTCGTAAAAACGTGTATAAATATACATATATTTATGTTTTTAATCCCATAATAAGTATTCTATTTTGACTTTTTTTAAAGTCTAATCTTTTCAACTTTGACATCGAATATCTTTGTTTGTGTTATATAATAGTTAATAAAACTTATATCAATAAATAGTACATTTAAAACCCAATCCATTCATATAATTTTAATAGAATATTATATAATAGAAATAAATATATTTAAAGTCAAAGTATAGAAATAAAGACTTTTAAAAGTCAAAATTAGACACTTATTATGAGACGGAGTGAGTAATATATATTATTTAAGCTTTAATGATAGTCACAGGGTAACATTTCTTTAAAAAAATAAATAAATAAATACTCCGTATTAACACACTCTACCATCTATCACGAATATAAACATATTTTTCATTCGAGAACTTGAACCCCAATCAAATGATCGAAAGGGAACATCGATATCGTTACACCACAATGATCATTTTATAATTATTTTAGTTTAAGTTAACGTACGTTGGTTTGAATTCTTTCATATTTTAGTTAGACTTAATTACATGGATAGTCACTGTAGTTTGTCAAATCTTGCAACTTATAGTTTTTTATTACATATTTAGTCATCGTGGTTTGAAAATGTTGCACTTTTGGTCACTATGGATGACATACGTTAGTTTATACCGTTTGACAGGGTCATGTGCTTAGCACGGCAGGGTCATGTGCTTAGCACGTGATGGGTATTTTCGTCTTTTCATTTATAACTCATTTTATTCCATTAATACTAACTAGTTTTCGAACCCTCGCTTCGATCCAGGGGTTCGGTTTTCAATGTATTTTATTGCGTTTAGTTTGTAAAAATATTTCGTGGCTAACGATGACGTCGTTGAAGCGTAACCCGAGTCGAACTAAAAGGTATAACCCGTGAAAGGTTTAAATTTTATTTTAAATTAACAATATACGTGCATCTCCGCGTTTCGCTATGGAATTGTCGACTTTTAAAAATTTAACACAAAATCAACGTGTATGAAAAGTACCCAAATATTAAGTATTTTTTAAAAAGAATCCGTTCTGCGTATAGTTAGTGACGTTGTGTTCGTAAAATTATTTCGAGTTTAACGATGATGCCGAAAAAATTTAACTCGTTGCGAACGAGAAGATATGACCTGTTGAATATTTGGGTGGAGTTTATTTAAGATTTTTTATGTAAATATTGATTTGGCACTTTACCCCCTGTTTGGGGGGGCGGTTTTGATGTTTGAACAAAGTGTGGGGGTTTTTTTTGGCAAAGTAGAAATTAGGTTTTTTTTAAAAGGCAAAATGACAAAAATACCCTTAGTACTATTCATTTTTTTTTTGTCTAATAGTTAATATGGTAATAATACACATTTATACCATATGCAATACAACTTGTACAATCATTAAAAAACTAAAATATCACCATATCCATTACATCAATATCTTCGAGATAATCTGCCACCACCAAATTTTAAAGGGTTAAAGTCACAAATTGGCTATATACTTTTCCAAATATCCAGATGTCGCTCATATACCTATTTACGTCCCACTGTCGTCTACAAACTTTCAAAAAATGTACCAATTTCAACATTTCGTTACCGTTTATCTACTGAACCGGTAATGTTAATTATTCAACTTTTTTTCATTTTATATGTCCCGATGTCGCCCATATACTTTCAGTTCCTATTCCGATGTATCATCGACGTGTCATGACTACTTATAAGCCACGTCATCAATTATTTTCGTTACAGGTAAAAAAATTTATCGTGGGCAACATTTGTACATTTTTTGAAAGTTTGTAGACGACAGTGGGACACAAATGGGTATATGGGTGATATCGGGAGGCTATACTCACACACCCAGTTTTGATCCATACACACTTTTTATCATAAAACTTACAATTACATCCCTTAAATTATCTGGGGTGTTCAACTTTCATTATTGTAAATAAGGGTATAATAGTAACTTAGGTGTATATAAATCAAAACTTGGTGTGTGAGTATCACCTCCCATTTGAAAAACCTCACAAACATCTTCAAACACTAAAGAGTACACAAAACAAGATCCAAAATTAAAAAATTCTCACAATTAACAAAACCAAAATTTTAAAAAGGTTGATTTTGATTTTGGATTTCTTTCAATATCATGAAAGCTTGGGTTTATGAAATGGAAAATACACCGTTACTAGCGGCATTGATAGTGGCGTAGGCGTGTGTGATCGTCGACGGAGTCACTATGTTTCTGTGTCGGAGTCATTACCGTGGAAATCAAACTAATAGTCAACTAGTAAAGACAAAAACAAAAATTGAAAACCTAAATCGAACGATGGTGATGGATTACCGTAAACCCACTAAAGCAACAATCGATTACTTACCGGAAACTGATTTGCTTCGTCGAGTTTCAGATCTTGAAAAGCACGTCCGACGAGGATGGTGAGTTTCAGATGCGGAAGACAGTGAGTTTGATATCGAGTGGATCGATCTGGGGTTTCATTTCGATCGATGTAGCTGATAATGATAATCCTATACGAGTATGTTTTAACAAGAATGAAGGTGAGAACATGTATAAAGATTCAAAAATATTTTATTTTGGTTTCAGTTTTAATTTCATATTCTTGGTACAATTTGATTGTAAATATAATGTTAGGTGGTGAAAGAGAGTTTAATTTAGATCTAGGTGATAGAGATTGAAAGAAAGAAGTGATAGAGTTTAATTTGGATTTGGCTCAAGTAGAAGAAGAAGAAAAGGGGAACGAGAGAGCAAGAGAATGTTCAAAGGATCAAAATACTCATCACGTGAGCTGCACATGATCAGTTTAAACAGACCAAATTAACGTCAGTTTGCTTGAGTGATTAAACGTGCAATATTTTGAAAACCATAATGACTAAAATTACAAGGAAAAATCATAGTAACTAAAGTTGCATGATTTGACAAACCACAGTGACCAAAGGTGTAATTAAGTCTTTCGTGTTAGATAAAAAAAAATTCATATGTAATTTAAGAGTTAACATTATGACAGTGTATTTTATGTTATCTTTTTAATTTTACAACTTAATTATTACAAGGTAATTATCTCTTGGCATTACATACATAATATTAGATTAATACGGAGTAGTATAAAAGAAATTCATGACATCATTTTATCTACTTATTAAATTGAAAAGTTATTTTAAAAAATCAATAAAAAGAAGAAATATGTGAATTTGTGATAGAATAATAATTCTAAAGAAAAAATATCTTATGGTGTGTTTGTTTACTTTTTAATTGAATGGTCCATTATTAAATGCTGAACCATTTAACATTCAACGTGTTTGTTTCTGACATTTGCATGACAGATGATGCTGAATGGTTCAGATATTCAGTGCTCAACCATTCAAAGGTGAAATGTTCTCTTAACTATTAAACACAATTTTTTTTTATGTAATATTCTCTTTAAATTCTATTAAAAACATTTATTAAACAACTATATTCTAGTTTTTATTCATATATATGTTAATAAGGTAATTTTATATAATTAACATTGTTAATTCAAAATAATTATCAATCAGCTTATTGTTATTCACTACCAAACTCAATCAGAGTCTTAAGATCATTTAGATTATGAACCATTAATCGTTAAACATTCATTTTTATCCAACGCAACGTATTTTTTGTTTTTTTCAATTTCAAGAGGAACCATCTTACTTTTTTTTAAATATATATGTAACCTTTTTATTTGACAAGATTAAAGTACTACGAGTAATTGAGAATCCATTTGACTACCATACATCCATTTATTAGCATACATTTCTAATCCAATTATCAGGTCTTTCCTTTGATAGTCGAAAAGCAGTGACGGATATAGGAATAGCAGTTACTGGTGTTATCGGGTAAAACTCTAATTTTTTTTTTTACAAGTTGTCTTATTTCAATAATGTCACTCAAATAAATTTACATTATTCACCGATATCACTAGTTAAAATACTCAAAATTTTCTATTATATCGCGTATTTTATCGGTATCCACTCAACATATAGTAAATCTGCCTCTATCCACAAGTAAAGTATGGAATTGTTTTTGAAGGACTCTTAACTCAAATACACACGAGATCAATTCAATTAATAAGCTGATTATAATTATTTCTTTATTAGCAAAACTTAACAATCTACTGTATATGAACTCGACACAACTTGTAATAGAAACTGATAAGCTTATTAAACCTTATTTGACTCAATATCACAACCATCGCAAGTTGGATAAGAAGTACGTAAAGGGGACCAAAAATATTGTTGTCTTAAAATCAAAAAACGGAAATTTCGTTTAACTAAAGACAAAAATGACTTTTTAAAGATGACACCATCTTTATTGATCTGATCTTTACTTACAATGTCAAGAAAACTTTACGCGGAAAGAACACTGACAGTTGATATCAAGTAACTGCCACCTGCCCAATCAGTTACTATAAGTAAACGCGTGTTTTTGTTTATCATAACGTGGGTCCCACTTGCGACAACTCTAGATTTGGCCGGTTCATTTCTAACTTTTACCCATATATTTTTATTCACCAATTATAGTTTTTGAAGTTATTTTGCTTTATAAGTTTACAAAATTTCGGAAAAGATTTTTGGGTTAAAGGCAAAAATATGCTACAAACTTACATAAATATACCGATGTCGCCCACAAACTCATTTTCGTCCTACTGTCGCGTACAAACTTTGAAAAAATGTGTTAATATCAATATTTTGGCGTTTTGACCTGCTACATACTAATTTTAACCTTTTTTTTTTTTTAAGGATTAAGATCCAATCCACGAACGACACGTGTCAATTTTGACCGGTTTAGGCGGTAGCAAGTCATTTTTGTTTACATTGGTACACTTTTTGAAAGTTTTTGTTTACATTGATACACTTTTTGAAAGTTTGTAGGCGACAGTAGGACGGAAATGAGTTTGTGGGCGACATCGGTACATTTGTGTAAGTTTGTAGCCTATTTTTGGCTTTAACCCAAGATTTTTCTATTTATAAAGTAAAAAATTTACTTTCATCATGAAACCGTTAAGTTAGCAAGAAGAAGTGGTATTCTCAAGGTTGGAAAAGACGCGGGACGATCTGAACCTTAAAACGTCAAGACGTGTTCGAAAAGGTGGAGACAGAAGTCGAGACGGATTTGGCTGACGTTCACATTTATGTATATAAATGTATACATACACATATTTAAAACCAAAAATCTTCGTTGACGAATTTGTACCCATACTCACTATTACCGTTAATATAATACAAAAAAAGCAACACTAAATTACGTCAACTTTGATCAATTTGATCGGTTTTAACCGAATTTTTGACTTTTGACTGGTGTTAACCCAAACTTGCATTGACCGACTTATTAAACGGCGAGACGGTGTCGAGACGGGCTAGTCGTCAAAACGTCGCAACGAACGTCGTTTGCAACCCTGGTTATTCTATAGCTATAACAAGTTTATATAAAAACATATTTACAAAATAAAACTCACCATTTATATCAAGGGAGAGAAACAAATTGGAGAGTAAAACCCCCCTCCCCACTGCTTCCGCAATGCGATGTGCGGAAGGCATTCTTGGATCGAATTCAAGTATAAAGGTGTAACCTTGTGTGCGATTATGCACTCCACGAGAGTCGAACTCTTGACCTCTCGCTAAAAAAATAAGACTACTACCATATAAGTTACAACACAAGTTACTTTGTAATTAGATTAGATCCATCATTTACAATTATTACACCTTCAAGAGTGTTAACGACACGTTGATCTGAAACATATGTACTTAATTGGCCTGTAAACTAAAAGATTTAAGCCATAACTAAACACGGAGTAACAAGAATATAAAATACCCCAACAAATCTATCTATTGATCTCAATAAAAAAGAAGGAAAAAAAAAAAAATTACTAAAGCCTAAAAACTCCATAAAGACATGTCAACACAAAAATCAACATTATCCACAAAATCACCATACCCCACCATCTGAGGTGGCGGCACCATGAGTCCCTCTGCCATGCTGGCAATTAATTCCGGCATCCCAAACATCTCATCTTCATCAATAATATAACTATCCACCAAACATTCCGGCAACTCTGTAGTTTCCTCAACCGCGACCTCGGTTTGTGCGAAAGCCTCGGCCGCCTCAGCCGCCGCCTTTTGTATATCCTTCACATTACTAGACTCCGGTACAGGCAACCGCCATACTGAGTCAGCAAAATTCAAACACGCTGACCGACCACGTAGAGCTAAAACCGCCACGTCATGAGCCCTAGCTGCCATCTCAGCAGTTGGATAAGTTCCTAACCATATTCTTGATTTATTATTTGGTTGTCTCACTTCACAAACCCATTTACCTGAGCTCCTAAGTCTTACGCCACGAAAAACCGGATGTCTTGTCTCCTTAAACTTCTTCCTTCCAGCGCGCCTTTTTGGGTTTTGCGAAGCTAACATTACTTCGGTTTCATTGTATTCGTTACTGCTACTGCTGCTAGTAGAATCTGAAGATGAAGATGATTCATTAAGAATTGAAAAGGTGTCCATTTTGTATATATGTGTATGTGAATTTGTTGTTAGTTAAGGTCTGATGAGTGAAGTTAAGATTATAATGATGAGATATATGAATATATGATGATATATATATATACTTAATTGTTTTAGTGTGTGAATGTTATGGTGGGATCAGATGGATCCAGTTGGCAAGGTGTGGTGAAGGAAGGTCAGTACGTTAAAGGAGAAAAAAGTTAAAAAGATGGTGCATTTGTTTTGTTTCACACGCGTGGTCTCCGTGGTGGATGAATATATTTTATGCTTTGACTAATTTGACCAAGTGGCATGGGCAAATTGGATACACTAAATGTAAATGGTTATAACTGAAATGACCCGTGGAATTACGGATTTGTTTAAACGAAACAGTTTAATGATATATATGTTTTAGGTATTAAGTAAACGTAAATGATAAAGTCATTTAGTTTAATGACCCGTGGAACCACATAGTCCGACTAAGAAACTTGTCAGCTGAACATTTCATCAAACACCTAAAATGCATATTAAACAATCCGCATCCAATCATAAGAGATAATATTGGTTGTCATTTTATTTTAAAAGTGTCAATTAAAATATAAATTTTGAATTTTTTTTCCTTCTGCCTAACTTTTATATCTTCTCGTACTCAATCCAAAATAATTAATTAAAATAATTCAAAACTATTTAATTTTAATAATTAAAATAATTATTAACAAGGTTTAATTATAATAATTAATTAATAAGATTTAATTTTAATTCACAATTATTTAGATTAAAGACAACATCCCGTTCTTAGATTTTTTTCTTTTATTTTTTGATTTTTTTTACAAAAGAATTAACCTAATAATGACATCATCATTATAGAATTTTAATATTAACTATAGATACAAGCATAAGTGTAATGCTTATATAAATGCTTTCGGGAATTTTATCTTGACAATTCAGATTTAATTTGTGTTAAAATTTTATCTTATGAGATCAAAAGTCAGGCTGGCAAGTTATTTAATTGATTGAAGATTGACAAGGTAGTATTATTATTAAGCCGATCATAAAGACTTGAAAAGGTAAAATAGTTTCAGGTAGTTTGTGATTGGATTGTTGTTTTTGTGTTGTTTGTCATTTGTTAGTTAGATTTGACTTATTGTATTGGTTCTTTTTCTTTATTGTGTTTCAGGATAGGTTTAGCGATCCGACTGATCAAGGCTCGGGCTTAGTTAGCTTTTGCTCTTTGGTTATTGATAGAGATCATTTATTGCTTCCGAGCCTTGTAGCGCTTTTGTCTCGATTGTATCTTTTTTCGTCTTTTTTATTTATTGATGAACGACTTTGTTTTATTGTTATCATTATTTTAGTAAAAAAAAGAAAAAAATAACTTGTTGGTGATGCTAGCATGACGTCATGCCGACGTTAGCAACAATTTTTTCCTCTACAAACTAATGAATTGATGCATAATGATACTCGTTCATTGATTTGTATATGTAAATCGTTAATTTACATATTGTAATTATAAAATATTTAAATTATGTTATAGATCGAAATCATTTTTCGCGATAATACGCGGACACATTCTCGCATCCTGTTACCAAAACCTGGTTAGTATCTATGTATTAGATTATGTAACATTTAGTTTTTATAAATTAGTTCCTTTGAGTTTTAATAAATGGAATATACTTGTATTTCCTTCAAGATAAAACATGAAAACTTTCTTAATGAAACACCATCGCAACCAGAGGATAAACCACCTCCATACAACGAGTTATGATTGTTGACAGCAAATTCATTAATATTTTCCTTCATAGATCCAAACCTATTGTCTCTGTTAATGATGCGTGATTATGACTTTAAAAACGCAGTTTAGAACAAGCTTTCTTCACCCAACAGATCTGAAACTAAACACCCAATTGGTAACAGTAACAGCCCCAAAACAGAGTATAAAACTCTGAAATAAGAACACAAGGATAGAGAATCTAAACCCTTAATTGATAAAGATACCACCACAATTAGAGATCTAGAAACACTCCAAATCTTCAACTACAGCTGATAAAGATTTCACCACAACTATAATATCAGATATGAAGATTTGGATTTCACCACAATGTTTGATAAAGTAACACCACAAACACTGATAAAGAAACCACTCTTAGCCACCGGAATCAAAGATTCGTAAAGACACAGAGATTTTGTAAATAGATAAGCTCTATCAAACTTTTCATTCAATCATTAACCAACTTTTACAATTACAAGAGCTCTCTATTTATAGTAGAAGCTTAACAGCTATTTTCTAAATAAGACAAAAACATAAAAAGGAAATGGAGACAAAAAGGACAAACAATTACAAATTAGCCAATAAGAATAAAGGACACAATCTGCAAAAAGCCTGTCATTTGTTAGTGCTCCTTCCCATGATAAAAGCATCCAATGATAAATGGGAGTCTTCCTTGGACAGCTAACATTCTTCTAGAATAGCCACACACGTGTTAAGCACATGACCTGACCGGTTTATTGAAAAGCATAAGTAAACTTTGAATTGTATCAGCAAGTTGGCCATTCAGACAGAAAATAGCATCGCGTGCTGGTTGTACTAGAGTTTCGTGTGCTGATTGAACTAAAATTCTTCAGCTGGTTGAACTAGCTGGTTCGCCTAAGCATAACTTTGCTGGTTCGATTTGCTGGTTACCCGGCTGAGTGAATTAAAGCTTTACTGGCTGAACTAAACTCATTTGCTGGTCCGGCTAGCTGGTTCTTCTTCGTTGCTGGCTTGCCTTCAACTATCAAAAACTTTATTCATGAAAACATAACTACTTCAGTTTAAGGACTGAAGTAGGGTCACCCCTGAGCTTCTTGAACCAGCTCCAAAAACACTTAGATGATACGAAATAGATGGCAACACGACCATTGCTTGGCCTGATTCGGGTGTAACATCTTTTGAGCTTGAGCTGGCTGTGTTGCTGGTTACATTGCCCAGCTCACCCGCATCATCCTCTCCCTCTAAAAAGGAACTTGACCTCAAGTTCTCGAGGTTGTCATCTTCCAAGTAAGGCATCAAATCACCAACATTAAAAGTGCTATACACAGCAGTATCACCAGGCAGCTCGACCTTGTAAGCATTATCACCAACTTTTTCCAACACTTTAAATGGACCCTCAGCTCTTGGCATCAGCTTGTTCTTCCTTTTTGCTGGGAACCTTTCCTTCCTTAGATGAATCCAAACAAGATCACCAGGAACAAAAGTGGGCTGCTTTCTGTGCTGGTTAGCTTTAGCCTTGTATTGCTGGTTGGTCTTCTCAATTTTGGCCCTCACTTGCTCATACAGCTTCTTCATTTCTTTGGCCTTTGCTACTGCATCAACACTTACCTTAGGCTCAATTGCAAAAGGAATCAGATCAATGGGTGTGAGTGGATTTGCACCATAGCAGATTTCAAATGGTGATTTTCCTGTGGAGTAATTAGGTGCTCTGTTAAAAGCAAATTCAGCTTGAGCAAGCTTCAAATCCCACTCCTTCAAACTTTTCTTCACAAGTGCCCTTAGCAACATTCCCACAGTTCTATTGGTAACTTCAGTTTGACCATCAGTTTGGGGATGGTGAGAAGTGCTGAATAAAAGCTTTGTTCCAAGCAGCTTCCATAATGTCTTCCAAAAATAGCTTAAGAACTTTGTATCTCGATCAGACACAATGGTTTTGGGAACTCCATGAAGACGAACAATTTCTTTGAAGAATAAAATAGCAACAACAGTAGCATCATTGGTTTTGTTGCAGGCTATGAAATGAGCCATCTTTGAAAACCTGTCAACAACAACCATAATAGAATCTTTGCCTCGCTGAGTCCTTGGTAAAGCAACAATGAAATCCATGCTCAAATCTTCCCATGGCTGGTTGGGAACAGGAAGAGGAGTATATAAACCCTGGTGAAAAGTTGACTTAGCTTGACAGCAGGTAGCACAACGATTAATCACAGCTTTGACATCTTTGTCCATACATGGCCAGTAGAAGTGTTCACTTAGGATATCCAATGTCTTGTTAATCCCAAAATGACCAGCTAAACCACCTCCATGTGCTTCTCTAATCAGCAACTCCCTGATTGAATCTTTTGGGATGCACAATCTGCTGCCCTTGAATAGAAAACCATCTTGCTCAACATAATCCCTTTTGGACTCAGCAGGAGAACAGTTCAAAATAGGAGCAAAGTCTGGATCAGCTTCATATAACTCCTTAACAAATGAAAATCCAAGAACTCTAGCTTCTAGAATTGACAACAAAGAATATCTTCTTGAAAGAGCATCAGCAACAACATTAGAAGTACCAGCCTTGTGTTTAGACACAAAGGAGTACATCTGCAAGAATTCAACCCATTTTGCATGCCTTGGATTTAATTTGTGCTGCCCATTAATGTATTTTAATGCTTCATGATCAGAAAAGAGAACAAACTGCCTTGGCTTCAAATAATGTGACCAATGATCAACAGCTCGAATGATGGCATAAAACTCTTTATCATAAGTGCTATAATTCAGCTTTGACCCATTTAGCTTTTCACTGAAATAAGCTACTGGTCTTTTTCCTTGCACTAGCACAGCTCCAATGCCAACACCACTTGCATCACATTCAAGTTCAAATAGCATATCAAAATTAGGTAAAGCAAGTATAGGTGCTGAACTTAGCTTTTCTTTCAATGATTCAAATGCTGATTGGGCAGAACTAGACCATTCAAATACCCCTTTCTTCATACAATCAGTAATTGGAGCAACAATTGTGGAGAAGTCTTTGATAAATCTTCTATAAAATGAAGCTAAACCATGAAAACTTCTGACTTCAGTGATGGTAGAAGGACTAGGCCATGATCTGATTGCTTCCACCTTAGATGGATCCATTGAAATGCCTTCTTCAGAAATCACATATCCAAGAAACACTACTTTGCTGACAAAGAAATCACACTTCTCCAGCTTTGCATATAACTGATTCTGCCTTAATAGCTCAAATACTTTCCTCAGATGATCCAAGTGTTCTTCTTTAGTTTTTGAGTACACTAGGATGTCATCAAAGTAAACAACCACAAACTGACCAATAAGTGGCCCGAGCACTTCATTCATAAGCCTCATGAATGTGCTGGGTGCATTAGACAACCCAAAAGGCATAACCAACCACTCGAATAATCCACCTTTGATCTTGAAAGCTGTCTTCCATTCATCTCCTTCTTTCATTCGAATCTGATGATACCCACTTCTAAGATCAACTTTGGAAAACACACAAGAACCATGCAGCTCATCTAGCATATCATCTAATCTAGGTATGGGATACCTATATTTGATGGTGATGTTGTTAATAGCTCTGCTGTCTACACACATTCTCATAGAACCATCTTTCTTTGGAACCAACAAAGCTGGTACTGAACAAGGACTCATGCTGGTTCTAACATATCCCTTGGCAACCAACTCAATAACTTGCTTTTCTAATTCTTTTGCTTCATGAGGGGAACATCGATAAGCTGCTTTATTAGGAAGAACAGATCCAGGTACAAGATCAATTTGATGTTCAATACCCCTGATTGGTGGCAAACCAGTAGGTAACTCAGTAGGAAACACATCAGCAAATTCAAATAACAATGGCTTTACCCTAGCTGGTATTTCATCATGCTGGTTCAACTCATCACTTTCAACCATCAGCAATAGATAAGCACCAGTACCACCCTTTAACTCAGTATCAACTTCAGCTTGGGTCATAAACAAAGTTTTATCATTCTTAACAGTAGGGTCAGCTCTAGGTATTTCACTAGGCTTTAAAGAAGTGAGGGTGATCTTCTTTCCATTCACATACATTGAATAAGTATTTTGGTGTCCATTATGATAGACATACTTATCAAATAACCAAGGTCTACCAAGCAGCAAATGACAAGCATCCATAGGAATAACATCACAAGTAATCTCATCTTGATAAACAGTACCAATAGAAAATGGAACAGTAACTTGGCGAGTAACCTTTACCTCACTGCCTTAGTTAAGCCATTGAAGTTTGTATGGATGAGGATGCTTCTTTGTAACCAGTTCAAGCTTTTCCACCATGTGAGCAGATGCTGCGTTTGCACAGCTGCCTCCATCAACAATCAGGCTGCACACTTTACCCTTGACTGTGCATCTTGAATGAAAGATGTTTTCTCGCTGGCTCTTATCTTCAATAGTCTCAGCTGAGTGCATTACTCTTCGAACCACTAAAAACTCTCCAATATCAGCAGCAACAAACTCTTCACTATCAGACTCATCATATGCTGGTTCAGTTTCAAAACCCCCTTCCAAATCTTCAATCTCCCTTAGTGTAAGAGCACGCTGGTTAGGACATTGAGCTTGAAAATGCCCAAATCCATGGCACTTGAAGCATTTTCTCCTATCATCTTTAGGACCAGCTACAACCTGCTCTTTGCCTTTAGATACTTTGGATGCTGCCTCGTTATGCCTAGGCAGCATAGATGATTGACCCTTCATAGGCAGCACAGCTGGCTTGGAATAAGACTTAAAATTAATTTTCTTTTTTGCTTGTTTCTCTACTTGAATAGCCAGCTTGCAAGCACTCTCAAAAGTCCATAGAGGCTGCATTTCAACTTGATCAGCAATAGAAGCATTTAAGCCCCCAACGAATCTTGCTATAGTGTGTTCTTCAGCTTCTTTAACATTTGTACGAATCTTGAGCTGCTCAAACTCTCTGATGTAATCAACAACATTCATGCTGCCTTGCTTGAGTGTATTCATCTGGATATACAGCTCTTGCTTGTAAGCTTGAGGAACAAACCTCTTTTGCATACACTCTTTTAACTTGGACCAGGTTTTGATTGTTTTCTTCCCTTCATATTGCCTTTCTTTTTTTAGATTATCATACCACATTGAAGCATACTTCTTTAATCTGATTACAACAACTTTAAAGGCCTTTTTATCATCATAGCCTTTAACCTCCATAATTCTATCCATGGCCTGAACCCATTCAAAGTAATCTTCAGGATTAGAGGATCCTTCAAAATCAGGTGGGTCTATCTTGATATCTTTCAAATCATCAGCCTTTTTCCTATGCCTTCTTCTTCTTTGTGAAGAAGCATGAGATCCATCAGTAGATTGGCTACCATCCTCAGATTCAGTACTAGAAGACACAATAGTTGTATCTCCATTTTCAGATCTAATTCTATTTCTTCTTGGAACACCATCTTCCAACAAGTTAACCATTCTTTCCATCTGATGTTGTAGAGCTTCAATAGCTCTATCTCTTCTAAGATTATGAGCTTCTTCAAGAGTCATATTCCTTGGAATATCAGCCATTTCAAATATCAGATCTGAAATAGACCTTTAGCAACAAATAGAAACCCAGATATGAAATAAAGCTTAACAGCTCTAAAACAGAGTATGAACTGAAACAACAATAAAAATGATAAGAAAGCTTCAATTTGAACAACCTAAGATCTGATACCACTTTGATGCGTGATTATGACTTTAAAAACCCAGTTTAGAACAAGCTTTCTTCACCCAACAGATCTGAAACTAAACACCCAATTGGTAACAGTAACAGCCCCAAAACAGAGTATAAAACTCTGAAATAAGAACACAAGGATAGAGAATCTAAACCCTTAATTGATAAAGATACCACCACAATTAGAGATCTAGAAACACTCCAAATCTTCAACTACAGCTGATAAAGATTCCACCACAACTATAATATCAGATATGAAGATTTGGATTTCACCACAATGTTTGATAAAGTAACACCACAAACACTGATAAAGAAACCACTCTTAGCCACCGGAATCAAAGATTCGTAAAGACACAGAGATTTTGTAAATAGATAAGCTCTATCAAACTTTTCATTCAATCATTAACCAACTTTTACAATTACAAGAGCTCTCTATTTATAGTAGAAGCTTAACAGCTATTTTCTAAATAAGACAAAAACATAAAAAGGAAATGGAGACAAAAAGGACAAACAATTACAAATTAGCCAATAAGAATAAAGGACACAATCTGCAAAAAGCCTGCCATTTGTTAGTGCTCCTTCCCATGATAAAAGCATCCAATGATAAATGGGAGTCTTCCTTGGACAGCTAACATTCTTCTAGAACAGCCACACACGTGTTAAGCACATGACCTGACCGGTTTATTGAAAAGCATAAGTAAACTTTGAATTGTATCAGCAAGTTGGTCATTCAGACAGAAAATAGCATCGCGTGCTGGTTGTACTAGAGTTTCGTGTGCTGATTGAACTAAAATTCTTCAGCTGGTTGAACTAGCTGGTTCGCCTAAGCATAACTTTGCTGGTTCGATTTGCTGGTTACCCGGCTGAGTGAATTAAAGCTTTACTGGCTGAACTAAACTCATTTGCTGGTCCAGCTAGCTGGTTCTTCTTCGTTGCTGGCTTGCCTTCAACTATCAAAAACTTTATTCATGAAAACATAACTACTTCAGTTTAAGGACTGAAGTAGGGTCACCCCTGAGCTTCTTGAACCAGCTCCAAAAACACTTAGATGATACGAAATAGATGGCAACACGACCATTGCTTGGCCTGATTCGGGTGTAACATCTTTTGAGCTCGAGCTGGCTGTGTTGCTGGTTACATTGCCCAGCTCACCCGCATCAGTTAACCCCCTCATCAGCCTTTAAAAATATATATTCATCTTTGACCAGAGTCCAGCTGAAACTCTCATTGTTAAAACCAAGTTTCTGGTCTTTCACTGAATCGGTAAAATTAAATACAAAAATCTTACCATCTATCTTAAGTTCAATGGGATTAGCACAACCTTGGGTCTTGCTCGATTTGCAAGGTATACTATACCCATCTTGATTTTGAAACTCAGATTTGAACTTATTACTTTTTGCAACGACATCCACAAAATTTCTCCCATCCCAACTTTCATCCCTTGGTGAGACAACCTTCATGTTTGCACCATCTATCTCACATTTTCTATCTCCTTTTGAACCCTCCTGAAAAAACGGAACGACCATCGATAAATTTTTCCCTCTTTATCGCTTTGTAGACACGAATCCAACATCCGTCGATCTGAATAGAGTCTAAGATTTTAGTGAAGCTATCAACATCACGAACCCCTTCAAACCTCAAGAAACCAAAACGTTGTCTGCTCGATAACCGCTTCCTAGCTAGATACACGTCCATAACTAAACCATATTATTCGAACAATCTCCAACAATCACCCCGAAACCAGTTTTCCAGGAAGTTAAAAAACAAAAACGAAATGACACATTACCACACGACTCGTTATTAGATATCCCATTCTCCCTCGACTGGAAAAACACTCTCCCGATCTTCCTCTCAACCATACTTCAAAACCTCACATCGTCTATGTTTATCATCAAATTATGCATTGTATTGTAGTACTCCTTAATTTCTGTTTGTGTGTTTACTCTCGTGATAAACTGGGAAGCTTCATGATAAACTGAATAGCTAGTATAACATAACCTTATGAACAAGATTGAATGATCTGAGAAGCAAGCACAATTGAGATTTGATTAGCCTATAGTGATACGATTAGACGGAAGCACGAAGGAACTCGAATTTATTAACTATTGATGACATTCGAGACCCGCTTGAATTTTTTTGAAATCCTTTGGAAGCTATTAAGTTGAATGTCATTAAAGATTAAGGATTCATCACAATTGCCCTTGCGAAATAACTTATTGTTTCGATTTTTTTAAGTTAGGTATTCACAAACCAATTTCAAAGCTTATCAAATACGTTTTTACACAATTTATGATAATTAAAAAAATATGTTGGATGTTGAAACAAACTAATTACGATTTAAATATATTAATCTTTTCTATTTTTTGTTGTGGAATTTTTATTTTTTAGTTATTGTATTTGATAGCTTGCACATACTTGCTTCTTTTAATTATAGATTAGATATAAACGTGGGCTCGACTAAAGTGACAAGCAACGAGAAACGATGACTTGATCTTTGTATTAGCAAGTTTTTCGTTTAAGATTCGTCTCAAGAGAGCGTTAATGCCAATTGAATTAATGAAAAAACTAATAATTATCCTAAGGTTTGTTTGGGGGGTTTGTATTTTGAAAACGTGTTGAAGACACTTGCAATACTAGCAAGCAAGTAGAAATGATTAGTAAATAGCGATATTAAAAACATGTACACTTGACTAATTCACTTGAAGCATTTGGATTGTTCTTTTGTGTAATTAAGACTAAATTCTATTCAAACAATGTATTTAGTATCCCTACCAATACTCTAGTGATCAAATCAACATTTGCGAATTCCCATAAGCTCGCATTAATAAGATCAAGTTGAATCATGAGAAAGTCCTTAGTACTTAACTTAGATTAAAATCCCTTAAAATCCTTTGGTAATCAAAATCCCTTAAGAAAATCAAAATGTATTATTTTGACTAAGGACCAATTGAAAACCAATCCAAACCAAGAACCCAATCCCATGAAAATCCCCAATTTGATTGTCTAAATCACCTAAGTGTTGAAGTATGCATTAATTCATTGATCAAATCCCTTTGAACAACTAGTTAGCTCATATAATCAAAGTAAAGTCCAAAACAGTAGATATAGCAAAGGTTCTATAGCTAATTCTAACAACATAACTCAATCAACAACTCATAAATTTCATTCAAACGCAATCATAACATGAATATTGAATAATCCTTAGCTTACAAGCTTCATAATCAAGTGTACATATAAGATTCTAGCCAAGCATGGCTGGAACTAACACAATAATAAAAGTAAAAGAAGATCTAAACATCATATTGCAAGATTAAAGTTGAAATTGTAACAAACTATGAAAATAAAACTTCAAGCTAGATGTAGAAGATGAAGATGATGAAGATACAAGCCCTAGATCTTGAGCTAGCCCCAATCTTTAATGGTAGATGATGAAATTGATAAAAACTTGATTGAAAACCCTAATTAAGATGTAATTAATGAGCTGCCAAAAACTAATTAATCCTAGCCTCCAACCACACTTAATGAAAAACCATTTCATTCTATTTATACTCCACTTAAAAAAATATACCCATAATCCGTATATGGAACGCCGTTCCTTAATTAGGAACGTCGTTCCTTTGGTCTTTGAAGTGGAACGCCGTTACTTAACCTGGAATGACGTTTTGTTGCTCTTGAAGGTGGAACTCTGTTCCTTTAAATGGAACGTCGTTCCCAATTCATCCTCTATAAGTTATGTTCAACTTTTCTTCATTTCCTTTGTAATGGAACGCCGTTCTTCAGATTTGGAACGCCTTTTTGTAGGTGGAACGTCGTTCCTCTGTTTTGAAACGCCGTTCTGGTCTTTGGAACGCCGTTCTTGGTCATTTTTCATCACTTTGCAGTTTTCTTGAACTTTTTGCACAACACATTGGTCAATTTTGCACCAATTTCATACCCATGACTACTATCACACTTAGAACGCGACTTTTTCCATTTTCTTCACTTTTAAGTACTCTAAGGATCAAAACCGAGTAAAACGAGGTAGATATTGCGTTTAGAAACGTAGTGTAAATGAGCAATATCAGTATTGTTCAATAATCAATTCACAAGATAAATTCGATATAGTGATCGAAGCTTTAATTACCGAAAGAAAAGAGATTATTGTAGTGAGTTTAAACTTTTATTTTAGTTTAAAATTAGTTTTTTAGTTAAAATAATGATCCCAATTAACATAAAAGGACCTTCATTAAAAGATAAAAAATTCCAAACTGACACACGCTAACAATAATGAAGGGGCTCGAAATAAGTAAACCAACTAGAACAACTTAACGACTAAGTAACTTTATTCGAACCCAATATTCCCTATAACGAAACAAAATACAACAAACAATAACAAAAACTAACATGACAAGAACTAAAAAGCAACAAAATATGTAACGACTCAACCCGTTATCCAACCGAATACGCAGCAATTTTTTTTTTATGACAGAAGGGTGCGCTGCGCGCACAAGGCCTGGTAAGCTTCTGTCCGAAATTTTCAATTTTCAATTAAAGATCTCTCACTTCCCGACACTTTTAGACGAAACACTTTTCACAATATATAATAATAGATAAAACTAACACGTTCCAATAATAAAACGAGTTTTACAACACCGGGCCCACATCGTCCGTTATACGACTTTCGTACAAAATACAAGTTTCAATCCCAATTTACATTTAGACGAGTTAGGACTCTATAACCCAACCCGATACCATGAGCATAATCCCGGGGACTACCAAATCCTCAATCCACGTCCGTATATCCAAAAGCTACCCCATCGAGCCCAAGCGCTCCTACGCAACTAGTCTAACAACTAGCTAGCCTCATAACACAATACCTGAAAAAAGGTAAACAACGAGAGGGGTAAGCCTAGGCTTAGTGAATGCAATAATTATACATACACATATATAACCTACTTACTTGCAAACACTTACACAATACCGCATACAAGCTAGCAATTCGACAATTATGCAAACATTATGCATATACCAATATCCGCAATCATAATAAGCTAGCGATTCCAAAAGCATATATTTCACAATTAAATATGCTAGTACAAAAATTCACACAACCATGGTGATAATGCTAAAAACGAACATATATTTCATAGCATTATTTCTCAAGAAAGACAAGCTTTTAGTTGCAGTTGTTCTATTTACAAGTGATTTTCGTTTAAATAATAAAAGGTGAAGACAAAAGACAGATTCGACGAATTGAAGACGCAAACGACCAAAAAGCTCAAAAGTACAAAATACAATCAAAGAGGTTCCAATTATTGATAAGAAACGTCTCGAAATTACAAGAGTACAAGATTCAAAACGAAAAGTACAAGATATTAAATTGTACGCAAGGACGTTCGAAAATCCGGAACCGGGACCAGAGTCAACTCTCAATGCTCGACGCAACGGACTAAAAATTACAAGTCAACTATGCACATAAATATAATATAATATTTAAATAATTCTTATAATTATTTATATAATATATAATATATTATAAACCGTCGGCAAGCTAGGAGCCAAGGCTGTGTGAGCTGGAAATACGAACTCCGCGAGTTACGGAGTATGTAGTGAAAAAATTGCGCGAGTCGCGGAGCTTCCCTGGGCTAAAATCCCTATAAAAGCAAACGCATTTTGATCATTTTAACATCATCTTTTTCTTCTTCTTACTTATACGTAAGATATATATATATTTTTTATATTTTAATTTTAATTTTAATTTTAAATCCTAATAATAAGGGTGTGTTAGCGAATGTTGTAAGGGTGTAAGTCGAAATTCTGTTCGTGTAACGCTACGCTATTTTTAATCATTGTAAGTTATGTTTATATTATTTTCATTAATGTCTCGTAGCTAAGTTATTATTATGCTTATTTAAGCCGAAGTAATCATGATGTTGGGCTAATTATTAAATTGAGTAATTGGGCTTTGTACCATAATTGGGGTTTGGATAAAAGAACGACACTTGTGAAAATTAGACTATGGGCTATTAATGGGTTTCATATTAACTAAACAATACCTTGTTAATTTAATATACAAACTTATAATTTGACGTATTTATATATAACCACATACGCTTGACTAGGTACGGTGGGCGGGATATCTATAAATACCAATAATTATTCATTTTACCGGACACGGAACTAGATTAATAGTTAATAGACTTGTTGAAACAGGGGTGAATTACATTCAAGGGTAATTGGTGTAATTGTTAACAAAGTAGTAAAACCTTGGTTTACACGCAGTCGATAACCTGGTGTATTCATTAAACAAAGTATTAAAACCTTGTTACAATTCGAATCCCCAATTAGTTGGAATATTTGACTTCGGGAATAAGAATAATTTGACGAAGGCTTTCGCTCTTTATATTTATGACTGATGGACTATTATGGACAAATCCGTATGCACATATTAAATAATCCAGGACAAAGAACAATTAACCCATGGGCATAAAACTAAAATCAACACGTCAAACATCATGATTACGGAAGTTTAAATAAGCATAATTCTTTTATTTCATATTTAATTTCCTTTATTTTATATTTAATTGCACTTCTAATTATCGTACTTTTATTTATTGTTATTGTATTTAATTGCACTTTTAATTATCGTACTTTTTAATTATCGCAATTTTATTTTATCGTTATTTACTTTACGCTTTAAATTAAGTCTTGTATTTATTTTTAATATTTTACATTAGGTTTTAACTGCGACTAAAGTTTTAAAAATCAACAAACCGGTCATTAAACGGTAAAAACCCCCTTTATAATACTAATATTACTTATATATATATTTGTATTTTTATAAAATAAAACTAATATAGCGTTAAGCTTTGTTAAAAGATTCCCGGTGGAACGAACCGGACTTACTAAAAACTACACTACTGTACGATTAGGTACACTGCCTATAAGTGTTGTAGCAAGGTTTAAGTATATCCATTCTATAAATAAATAAATATGTTGTGTAAAATTGTATCGTATTTAATATTTTTTCCTGTAAAAATATAAGCTATTTTATATACACCTCGCATAACATCAAGTATTTTTGGCGTCGCTGCCGGGGAACTTAAAATCTAGCTTAAAAGCTGGAAGCGCTACGCTAATATAAAAAAAAATTATTTTAAGTTTACTTTTATTAAAAAATTACGCTTTCGTAAAAATACGTTTTAAAAATCCAAAAATGTAAAAAGAAAAACAAAAATATAAATATTTTTAAGAGTTTGTTAAATATTTAAGTTTTATAAAGTTTCTTTATTTTTATTTTATAAAAATATAAGTTTTATTTAAATATTTTGTTTTTACTTAAAACATAAAAAAATTTTAAAACCGAAAAAAAAATTATTAACTTATTTTTAGGATTTTTATTTTTAATAAGTATTTTTATTTTAAGTTTTTGAAATATATATTATATAAATTATATATCTATTATTTTATCAAATTATTATAAAAAACGAACTGGGCCAGATTAAAAAAAAGCCCAAAGCATATTTTAATTATAAAACGAAACGGGGCCGAACTGTTTCAGCCCAATCGAAGCCCAGTATTATCAAACCCCGCGACTTGCGGAGTTTTCCAGCTGGGAGTACCGTGACTCGCGGAGTCCTCTCTGACAGGCCACAGGAAGCCCTAATCTTGCATTAATTACGGAGTATATTTTAATTTTTATTAATAAAACCCTAATTAGGGTTTGATTAGTTAATTAATATTAATTAATTTAGTTTTATTTACTTAATTTGTAATATTAAGTTTATTTAGTTTTATTAATATATAAAAATTAATAGTTTTATAAAATAAATAATATAAAAATAATATTTTTATAAAAATTGTACTTTTTACAACTTTTAGTATATTTTTATATTTTGTCCCTTTTATTTGTTTTTAGCGTAATTTTTGTATTTTTTGCTCATAATTAGTTTTAAATATAGTTTTTGCCATAGTTATTTTTATTTTTAGATTTTTAGACTTTGCCGTAAAATCCCTTAAGTGCTTTTTCTTTAGACTAAGATCTAAGTGCTTTAGAATTTTGCGACGCCTTTTTAAGTTTTAGTTCCTTTTTAAGTTATTGCCATTTGGGATATAGTTTTACTTGTAAGCTTTAATATTTTTAGACGCAACTTTTAATTTTTAGTTTTTAGTTCCTTTTTAAGTTTAGACGCGCTACTTTCTTATTTTTATTTTTCGACGCCTTTTACCTATGTATCAATTATCACTCCAATTAGTAATCTCAATTTGCAATTTTAATTTTAAGTTAGTGATAGTAATAAGGTTGGGTTAGTCGAGTGTTTTAAAGTTTTATAGTCATTTTTCTTTCTTTCTTATTTTTTGACGCCTTTTCTTTTTCGACCTTTTTCGACGCGCTCTTTTTCTTTCTTATTTCTCGCTATTCTAGTTTTAGGACATAGATTTTTATTCTACTTCTTATCTAAATTTCTTAAAATTACGAAAATTTATTTTAAGTGGTTAAATTGATAGATATCAAAATTTTCTGGTTCATAGTAATAGTTGGATTTGTACGTGAACCGGGTTATTGGAGCCAAACAGTACTCAATTATATTGAGACCAAACGACTACTGCCCCTCTGCTGCATCTTTTGGCTATTCGAAACGTGGGCAAAATCAGAAAAGTCTATTAATTGGATAACTTATATAATTTTTCTTTCCTTTTAAAAACTAATAGGAAATAGGATATTCAGTGAATGCACCGAGCAAGACGTTCACCACCTTTTGTACGTTCACCACCTGTAACTAGATCAAGACATTTAGCAAATATTACCGCCGTTGATTTTTCTTTAGAATCGCCATCCAGTCGACCAAGTACTCCAATTCAAATTTCCAATAATCCATTTTTTGAACCCGACCTCACAATTGAGAATCCGGAGAATATTCAGGGACGATTCATAGATCCTGAACCATTAATTTTTCCTCCGGAACCACCAATCATTCAAACAGAGATTGTTGAGGAACGAACCATTAAATCAGAATCCTCTATTGATTCAGATTCAACAAATTCAATTATGGAAAATCTGGAACCTTTAAGCATGGAAGACCGAATGAGAGCTAAACGCACTGGCCAAGGTCACGCAATTACTCATCCATACATTAATGCGCCAGATTATGAAATCAAAGGACAAATTCTACATATGGTAACTAATCAATGCCAATTTAGTGGTGCGCCGAAGGAAGATCCAAATGAACATCTTCGTACCTTTAATAGGATCTGCACACTATTTAAAATAAGAGAAGTTGAAGATGAACAGATATATCTCATGTTATTTCCCTGGACTTTAAAGGGAGAAGCCAAAGATTGGTTGAAATCGTTACCTGAAGGGGCGATTGATACATGGGATGTTTTAGTTGAAAAATTTCTTAAACAATTCTTTCCGGCATCTAAAGCCGTAAGACTTCAAGGAGAAATTGTTACGTTCACACAGAAACCAAATGAAACTCTATATGAGGCGTGGACTAGATTTGGAAAGTTATTAAGAGGATGTCCGTAACAAATATTCTACCAAGGATGCGACATCACTACAAGAAAAGACATAGATATAGCAGCTGGTGGTTCTATTATGAAGAAAACCGAAACTGATGCTTATAAAATTATTGATAACACTGCTTCCCACTCACATGAGTGGCACCAAGAAAAAGATATCGTTAGATCATCTAAAGCAGCTAGAGCCGATTCTAGCCATGACTTAGATTCCATTTCCGCAAAGATAGATGCTGTCGAGAGACGAATGGAAAAGATGACTAAAGATATACACTCAATACGAATTAGTTGTGAGCAGTGTGGAGGACCACATTTGACAAAAGATTGTCTTAGTATTGAACTAACAATGGAACAAAGAGAGAATATTTCATATCTAAACCAAAGGCCTGGAAATAATTATCAGAATAATTATCAACCGCCAAGACCGATTTACAATCAAAACCAGAATTATAACCGAAATGTTCCATACAACAACCAACAAGGTCCTAGCAATCAACAAGTATCTAATAATACTTACAATCAGCAAAGACCTAATTTTCAAAACAAACCACAACCCGATGATAAAAAGCCAAATTTAGAAGATATGATGACGAAGCTAGTTGAAACTCAAACGCAGTTTTTCACATCTCAGAAACAAACTAATGAACAAAATGCTCAAGCATTTAGAAATCAACAAGCTTCTATTCAAAATCTGGAATAAGAAGTGAGTAACCTAGCAAGGTTAATAGGTGAAAGAAAATCGAGAAGTTTACCTAGTGATACAAATGCAAACCCCCGGAATGAAACAGCTAAAGCTATTACCACAAGAAGTGGTACAACACTTAAACCACCTGAAATACCTGTAATTTCTGATGAAGCTATTCCTACTCCACAAGAACCACAACCTGAGCAAGATAAGGAAAAAGAACCGGTAGTTGAAAAGGTTATTGAAGATAACACAGTTAAGGCTAAACCTTATGTTAAACCATACCAACCACCACTTCCTTACCCAAGTAAAATGAAAAAAGAGAAACTTGAAGCCGAGCAATCCAAATTCTTGGATATGTTTAAACAGATAAATGTAAATCTTCCTTTCATTGATGTGATTTCAGGAATGCCTAGATATGCTAAATTTCTGAAAGATCTAATCTCAAATAGAAAGAAAATGGAAGAACTCTCGGCTGTTACTATGAATGCTAATTGTTCAGCAGTGCTGTTGAATAAGATACCAGAAAAACTATCTGATCCAGGAAGTTTCACAATTCCATGTTTTCTGGGTAGTCTTAGTTCAATAGAAGCATTAGCAGACTTAGGTGCTAGTATAAATCTAATGCCGTATTCACTATACACTAAACTAAACCTTGGAGAATTGAAACCAACAAGAATAAGTATACAACTAGCCGATCGATCAATAAAATATCCTAGAGGGATAATGGAGAACATGCTAGTTAAAGTTGGTACTTTAGTATTTCCAGTAGATTTTGTTGTTCTGGACATGGAAGAAGATTCTCAAGTTCCTCTCATATTAGGAAGACCATTCTTAAACACGGCTAAAGCAATGATAGACGTGTTTGGTAAGAAACTGACCCTAAGTATAGAGGACGAGAGTGTTACCTTTTCAGTTGATAGAGCAATGCAACAACTGCAATCTGCAGATGATACATGCTATTATATTCAAACTATAGATTCACATGCAGAATTGTTAGAAGAATTTCCAGAATTACAAGGAACAGGAGAATGTTCTTTAGGAGAAGGAACTGAACCAATTGATGAAACTGAAATATTAACTACACTAATAGCTAATGGATATGAACCAACAACAGAAGAAATTCAAATGCTAAAAGAAGAAGACAGATATCGATATAAATCATCGATAGAAGAACCTCCGACATTAGAGTTAAAGCCACTTCCAAACCATTTGGAATACGCTTATTTACATGGTGAATCTGAATTACCTGTAATAATATCGTCTTCTCTTACTGAAAATGAGAAATCTCAACTCATTTATGTGTTAAAAGCTCATAAACCCGCCATTGCATGGAAGATTCATGATATTAAAGGAATAAGTCCTTCGTATTGCACACATAAAATCCTTATGGAAGAAGGTCATAAAACGTATGTGCAACGCCAACGAAGACTAAATCCTAATATGCAAGATGTAGTTAAGAAAGAAATTATTAAACTGCTTGATGCAGGTTTAATTTATTCAATTTATGATAGTCCATGAGTAAGCCCAGTTCAATGTGTGCCTAAGAAGGGTGGCATGACTGTCATTACAAATGAAAAAAATGGGCTTATTCCTACTAGGACTGTAACAGGATGGCGTGTGTGTATTGATTATAGAAAATTAAATGACGCCACCAGAAAAGATCACTTTCCCTTACCTTTTATTGATCAAATGTTGGAAAGATTAGCCGGAAATAGTTACTATTGTTTTCTTGATGCATTTTCCGGATACTTTCAAATTCTAATAGCACCCGAAGACCAAGAGAAAACCACATTCACATGCCCTTATGGTACTTTTGCTTACAAACGCATGCCATTTGGACTTTGCAGCGCCCCTGCAACCTTTCAAAGGTGCATGATGGCGATTTTTCACGACATGATAGAAGAATGCATGGAAGTTTTCATGGATGACTTTTCAGTCTTCGGTGATACTTTTGAATCATGTCTAGTTAATCTGGAACGAATGCTTATTAGATGTGAACAATCAAATCTAGTACTTAATTGGGAGAAATGCCATTTCATGGTTAAAGAAGGCATCGTTCTTGGACATAAAATTTCAAAAGAAGGAATTGAAGTGGATAAAGCTAAAGTAGATGTAATTGCTAAACTTCCACATCCCACCAATGTTAGAGGAGTTAGGAGTTTTCTAGGGCATGCCGGTTTTTACCGACGTTTCATAAAAGATTTTTCTAAAATTGCCACTCCTATGAATAAACTCCTAGAAAAAGATGCTCCATTCATCTTTTCAGATGAATGCATCAAATCTTTTAATATTCTTAAAGAGAAACTCACTAATGTGCCGATCATGATAACACCAAATTGGAATCTACCGTTTGAACTAATGTGCGATGCAAGTGATTTTGCAATGGGAGCCGTTTTAGGACAAATGATTAAAAAACGATTTCAACCTATATATTATGCTAGTAAGACGTTACAAGGAGCACAAACGAATTACACAACTACTGAAAAAGAACTCCTTGCTATTGTCTTTGCTTTTGACAAATTTCGTTCATATCTCGTTCTAGCAAAAACGGTGGTCTATACCGACCATTCTGCTCTTAGATACCTATTTTCGAAACAAGATGTCAAACCAAGATTAATTCGTTGGATCTTACTCTTACAAGAGTTCGATATTGAAATTCGAGATAAAAGAGGAGCAGAAAATCTCGCCGCTGATCATCTTTCTCGTCTTGAAAATCCCGAATTAGAAGTTCTAAATGAATCGGCCATACAAGACAACTTTCCTGATGAATATCTATTGAAGATAGATTATAATGAAATTCCATGGTTTGCAGACTATGCAAACTACTTAGTATGTGGATTCCTTGAGAAAGGATTATCGTACCAAAAACGAAAGAAATTCTTCAGTGATATAAAACACTATTTCTGGGAAGATCCACATCTGTTTAAAAGTTGTCCAGATGGAATAATACGCCGATGTGTATTCGGAGATGAAGCTAGTAAAATCTTAAACCATTGTCACACAGGACCAACAGGAGGGCATTATGGGCTTCAACTCACAGCAAGAAAAGTTTATGATGCTGAATTTTATTGGCCTACAATTTACAAAGATGCACACCTTCTTTGCAAATCCTGTGATGCTTGTCAAAGGGCCGAAAAAATAAGTCAACGTGATGAAATGCCACAAAATGTCATTCAAGTATGTGAAGTATTTGACATTTGGGGTATTGACTTTATGGGTCCATTTCCAAAATCTCATAATAATCTTTACATTCTCGTAGCCATTGATTATGTATCTAAATGGGCGGAAGCACAAGCTCTCCCAACTAACGATGCACGAGTTGTAGTCAACTTTTTAAAACGTCTTTTTGCAAGGTTTGGAACACCGAAAGCTTTAATAAGTGATCGGGGTACTCATTTCTGTAATAATCAACTTGAGAAAGTTCTTAAAAGATATGGAGTAACTCATAATATCTCCACCGCTTATCATCCACAAACAAGTGGACAAGTTGAAAATACCAACCGAGCTTTAAAACGTATTCTAGAGAAAACCGTAGGATCAAATCCGAAAGAATGGTCCATTAAGTTGGAGGATGCACTCTGGGCTTTTAGAACAGCCTACAAAACTCCAATTAGAACCACACCTTTTAGACTCGTTTATGGAAAAGCATGTCATCTTCCAGTAGAAATTGAACACAAAGCATTTTGGGCTTTGAAGACATGTAATCTTGATTTACATGAAGCTGGACATCTAGGGTTAAGTCAATTAAATGAATTATAAGAATTAAGACATGAAGCATACGAAAATTCGTTAATCTATAAGGAAAGAACAAAGAAATGGCATGATAAAAGAATCAAAAGTTTAAAAGAATTCAAAGAAGGAGATAGAGTTCTTCTTTTCAATTCACGATTCAAGCTATTTTCTGGAAAATTGAAATCAAGATGGTCTGGACCATTCACAGTCAAAAGAGTTTTCCCATACGGAACAATAGAATTAATAAATTCAAATGGGATTGAATTTAAGGTTAATGGTCACAGAGTTAAACATTACATACATGGTCCGATGGAAGTTGACAATGAAGTTAATCACAATTTCGATACCACAGCTAACTAAGTGTGGGGAGAATCAAGTCTTTAAAGGATAATATGTATTTCTGTTAGAGTTAGATTTTTTGTTTTCGTGTAGTTCTCGAAAATGGAACCCGAATTGTCTTTCCCTAGCAGACCCTAAAGAACTAGTCTTCTCCCCCCATTCTGAGTTTTTAATTTTTTTTTAGGTTTTTACGAAATGAAGACTTCCTGTGAACTAAACCATGGTATAATGCTACACGCTTTGATCACTAAACGTAATAATGACACACTTCCGAGTGAAATAGTATCATTAATCAGAGGTAAATTGGACGGAGTAAGAAAAGAATCCAGATGCGAAGATAATAAGTTACAATTTGGTAAAGGAAAATCAAAATCCGCAGCGAAAAGGAGAGCACGACACCTTGAAAAATGTCACAAATGCGGAAAATGGTCACACGAAGGTAAATGTTCAAATAATCAAACCTATTCAAATACCGAATTTGTTACTCTATGCAGAGATGGACCGTTCATATGTTTAGAAGAAAAAACATTAAATGCTCGAGGTTACGCCTATGTAGCCATGGAAAATCAATTAGTCCGACTATCTTATGAGTGGGCTAGAGCATATCACTAAGAATTATATTTCACAGGTAAGTTTGTACAGTTTTTATTTTTATATTTATTTTTATTTTTAACCTTTTGATAATAAACGCTAATTTGTTCGCTATAAAGTATTAAATTGGTATTCAATAAAATTAGGTCTTGCGACCGAAATTATTAATATCATACAAAAATTTATTACATCACTGCGAAATTTAACGTTTATTTTTAAGGTATAAATATCTTTAATCAATCAACACAAAATATTTCAAAAATTCGTCATGAGTTAAATTAGGTCATGGAACCGAAATTACTTTACCGAAAAGAGGGGCGCATATTTTTGATAATATTTGATTGATTAAAGTGGGATAAAAGCCAAAAAGATTTTTAATTTTATTTTTACCATGTTTTTAAAATTAATATATAAATATTAAATTGATATTGTAAACTTATTTAAAATTGTAAATATTTGAAAAATTAATATTTTTAATATAAGTTTGTATGTATAAAAACAAAATTTAATTTAAGTTTGGTGTGATTTTTTTTTTAATTTTTAAAATATGAATTTTTAATTTTATGCATTTTTAATTTAAGTTTGGTGTGAATTTAAAAACAAAAATTTACTTTATTTCGCTAAGTTAAAAATATGATTTTTAAAATTCGTCGTGAGTTGAAGACTAGGTCGTTGAACCAAAATTGCTTTACCCGAGGGAGGGACGAGAACTTTTATTATCATTATTTTTAATCTTATTGAATTAAAGTATGCCAAAAACATTAAAAAACCAAAAAAATCTAAGCTTTTAAAACAATCGCTTGAAAAAGACAAATTTTAAAATTTTGTCGAGGGACGAACTAGGACATCGATCCGAAACGACCTCGTCCTAAATAACAAGGGAAACGAAATTTTAAAATTAATTACTTAATTGTTTTATAAGTTAAAGATTATTAAAAAAAAAAAAAAAGGCCGCGACTCGCGGAGTTTGAAAGAGTTAAACACCGCGACTCGCGGAGGATAAAAAATCCAGAAAAAAATAAAAACGCTGGAACAGATCAGTTGCACACACCAAACCCAAAATAACTGCGAAAAAACCCGAAAAATACACACAAAAATCGAATTTTTTCACCAAAAATCATCATATTTTTTACTAAAATCATGTTGAGAAGGATGCTATCAAGGAATTACTCAAGAAAAACGGTAAATTTCTACACCTAAACACCATTTAATCTGAAAATTAGTGTTCTTGAGCAATTTTATACCCAATTCAATTTTGATGCTTTTTAGTGTAATTATACTTAAATTGTTTATGTATTATGCTTGTATAACCTAGATTGATGCTATTTAACATGATTAGAAGCCTTAAACTTCAAATTTTGAGTAATCTAGGGTTTGTGTTCTTGAGCAAATTTGGGGCTTTTTGATATAAACAGGTTATGGCCGATTTTTGTCATGAATTGTTGCTAAATTAAGTAGTGTAACATGTTTAGGTAGTTAAATGATCCAAACTTTGAGCCTAAACATGGTTTTTGAGAATTAAAGTGGACTTTTTCAAGTCTAAAATTCTTGAACTTGATTTTTGAGAGATAATGCCATTTGAAGCTTGTTTAATTGCTAATAATGATTATTTTGACATGTTATATGAGTTGAATGCTTATGAACTTGGTGAACATTTTCGTATATACTTATTTGAAAAAGTGTAGATTTGATAAAAATATGAAAATGAGCATAAGTTTGATATAAATTGAACATGTCATTGTAATTATTTTGATTGATGATTTTGCTGACACTAATGCATATTTGAATGCACAAAAATTGTGTTTCATGTGTTTTGCAGACTGAAAGGGGTGAATCTTCATCCCAAGCTCGCATTGTTCCTCCTGAGAATGCGGAACAACAGGATGTTGATAGCTATTATAAACAAGATATACCTCATCCAGTTATGACATTCTCAGATATGCACGTGGAAAATTTGCACCCGAACTTGAGATTTGACAGACGTTGGATAGATTATCCAAAATACCAAAGGGGCTTGCATACTCTTCATTCTAAAGCTGTTGAAGTACCTAGGGTAATAGAATGGGGACCATTAGAAGCTGTAGAATTGGCCGAGCCAATTAGAGAATTACTTACACAGAGGTATGGTAATTCTACTTTTAACGATTGGGTACGATTATTCGACATGCGTAGACCTGTATATAAAGTATGGTGTGAAGAATTATTGTGTAGTATAGAAATAAATGATCGGGTAGCTAGTTTAACCGATCGAAGTTTTATTAGATTTTTGTTAGGAGGTTCGATGCGCCATATGTCTCTACTAGACATGGCTCAGGCCTTACGTATATATACGCCTGAGGAGCTAGCATCTGCCGATTGTCGAGGGTTGATATTAAATGGTAGGAGGATAGACGAAAGTTTTGATACGCATGGTGTATGGAGTCAAATGACTAGCCATCACCGATTTAAAGGGGAAAATTACTCTTATTTGGATATAGATAGAGCTGAATTAAGAGTAATTCACAGGTTTTTAGCCAATTCGATTACACAACGAGGTAAGAATAAGGAAAAGGTAAATGAACAGGATTTGTTTTACCACATGTGTATTCGAGACCCACAAAGTGCTGTAAGTATACCTTATTGTGTGGGTTATTATTTATCAGCTATGGTTAGGGGGATGAGACCGCACAGTATAATAGGAGGTGGTATATTTATTACATTAATTGCTGAGTATCTCAATGTGGATATAAGTCGGGGGGATTATTAATCGAAGAACCAGAACCCCACGATACAATTGGTTTAAATGTATATCATGGTGCTAAGGTTTTGAAGAGGCGAAATAACGCCGCAGTACGATATAATGGTAGACATCCACAGGTTGAGAGAAATCAACAACAAGGTAATGTGGGAGGGGGAAATGAAATGACAGAAATGCAAAGGTTTATAGCTTCACAAGAGTATGAAAATGCTAGACATCGAGCATTTGAAGATTGGCAAGTTCATCAAAACCAAATCATAGCTCATTGCCAACATGTAGGTAGAAACTATATTCCTACTCCAACGCCTATATTTCCTCCCTGGTCTATAGAGATGCAACCACCGTATCCTACTTATAACCCAGCTGAAGCATTTTATAACACATATGGTTATGCATGGAACCCCTACTGGTATCAGTAACAACCCTAGTTTATTTAGTTTTATTTATTTTATTTTTGTAATGTTACTACATTTAACACTTATGTTGATATTGTAATAGTTTTTATAATTTTCTAACTTTTATTTTTAGATTTTAATAATTTTTGAATGTGGGGTAATATACCAAACTTCAAAAATATGTATATATGTTTGCAGTTTATCTTATGTACACAACAGGGTAACACAACGCATTTTCAAAGACTGGCATTAAGTTCAGCAAAAGCAACTAATTTTGACGACAAGATGCAAAATATATGTGAAATAACGACAAGAACGTAATGAACAAATGATGTGCACCATTTATCATTCAACACAAACAACAATATGTTTGGAAACTTTGGTAAAATTTAATCATTTTTCTACGCTAATCACCCTCAATAATTTAAATTGTTACTGATTTTTTGCAAATGAGGGCATTGCAAGATCTTAAGTGTGGGAAGGGGTTAAATTCTTTCGGATTTTAAAAATACTAGTAAAGCAGTAGTTGTATTAGAATCTAGTGCTCTCTGATAACAAAGAACAGCCCTAGTCTTATATACTGACTACCCAATTCTAGTAAAAAATTTCAAAATTTTCAATTAAATGAACTCAAAATTATGTTTATACATATTTATGAACAATAAAACTAGGTGTTAACACCGAAATTATTGTTACCTCGGAAAGGACATAAATTGAGAAACAAACCAAAATGTTAGAATTCATTTAAAATGGAATAGAGGAGAACAAAAAGGAAAAATAAAAGCCAAGTGTGGGAAAATTCACCAAGTTATTTAAAACATATATCACATATTTTTTTTACAAATAATTGAAAATACTTTTGTTTTGGACTAAACTAAAAAGTTTTACCCGATTTACTGTAAGAAAGATGGATCTACACGATGAATCAATTCCATCATTTAAAAGGAAGTAAAGTCTTCCGAAAAAGAAACGCGCTTCTTGATTTAGGTCATGAAGTTGTCGTCCAGACCAGCTGTAGGTTGACGAAAAATCTAGAAAAGTCATCTCTAAAATCAGCAGGAAATCCACGGACCTCAGCATCAAACAGGGTCGCCAAGTGGTCAGATTTATCCTGACCATGCGAAGAATTTATCTCGTACAATGGGGAGGGCGCCGTGCAAATTAGCTGGATAAGACTAATGAAACAGACCCCCAGAAAGGATAATCTCCTTAAAGATTAAAAATCAGCTTTTAAGACTGATATTACTCAATCCTTGAGATTGACCTTAAAGATTGAGAATTCAAACTCATGGAATTCAATGATATCTAAACTCGAGCTTGAACGAGAAAATATTTTGATCAAAATTACAAACCGATTTGTTTTCTAAAAAACCATTTTCAATGCATTCATTACCATTGAACGTAAAATCCTAGGAATTCACCTGGAATTCATTAGGTCATCTGAACCAAATCGGGTGTCAACCGTAAGAACGGTGGTTGCATAGCATGGTCGAAGACAGGACCTTGTGCCAGACCGAAAAATTATAAGGGTGAGCTTTACTATTGCTCCTACCAAGGATAGTAATTGTGTCCGACACGTTATAGACCATAATTAAAAGCATGTCAGGGGACATTGCCTTAACAGTTGCTTGTTCAACGCTTTCCTTTACAACCGGACGGTAGTTTACCGAAAGGTAATATACGGAGCAAGTATACTGGACGTGTTGCTTTCCCAATACAAGGTTAGCAAGTGGGTGACACAAAACCACAAGTTTTGAGCTAAAGTTTTCAAATCTGAAACCCACCAAACCCACAAAAATATTTTGCAAACACCGATGAAGGGTTATTCCAGAAAACTTATCTAGGGTAAAAGCTAGATTTAATTTTCAAGAAGATCAAATGTTTTCATAAAGATCCAATTTCCTTAATGGATCTAAATTTTATAGTCATGTGGGACTGTAAACCACATCGTTACTACCATTGTTTATACCGCCGTAAAGAATTCACTGATGTACAAAGTGTGAAGAATAAAGAAGTGATTCTAGTATTTCAAGACTATATTGCTTGAGGACAAGCAACGCTCAAGTGTGGGAATATTTGATAATGCTAAAAACGAACATATATTTCATAGCATTATTCCTCAAGAAAGACAAGCTTTTAGTTGCAGTTGTTCTATTTACAAGTGATTTTCATTTAAATAATAAAAGGAGAAGACAAAAGACATATTCGACGAATTGAAGACGCAAACGACCAAAAAGCTCAAAAGTACAAAATACAATCAAAGAGGTTCCAATTATTGATAAGAAACGTCTCGAAATTACAAGAGTACAAGATTCAAAACGCAAAGTACAAGATATTAAATTGTACGCAAGGACGTTCGAAAATCCGGAACTGGGACCAGAGTCAACTCTCAACGCTCGACGCAACGGACTAAAAATTACAAGTCAACTATGCACATAAATATAATATAATATTTAAATAATTCTTATAATTATTTATATATTATATAATATATTATAAACCGTCGGCAAGCTAGGAGCCAAGGCTGTGTGTGCTGGAAATACGAACTCCGCGAGTTGTGGAGTTTGTAGTGAAAAAATTACAGGAGTCGCGGAGCTTCCCTGGACTAAAATCCCTATAAAAGCAAACGCATTTTGATCATTTTAACATCATCTTTTTCTTCTTCTTACTTATACGTAAGATATATATATATTTTATATTTTAATTTTAATTTTAAATCCTAATAATAAGGGTGTGTTAGCGAATGTTGTAAGGGTGTAAGTCGAAATTCTGTCCGTGTAACGCTACGCTATTTTTAATCATTGTAAGTTATGTTTATATTATTTTCATTAATGTCTCGTAGCTAAGTTATTATTATGCTTATTTAAGCCTAAGTAATCATGATGTTGGGCTAATTATTAAAATTGGGTAATTGGGCTTTATACCATAATTGGGGTTTGGATAAAAGAACGACACTTGTGAAAATTAGACTATGGGCTATTAATGGGTTTTATATTAACTAAACAATACCTTGTTAATTTAATATACAAACTTATAATTCGACGTATTTATATATAACCACATACGCTTGACTGGGTACGGTGGGCAGGATATCTATAAATACCAATAATTATTCATTTTACCGGACGCGGAACTGAATTAATAGTTAATAGACTTGTTGAAACAGGGGTGAATTACATTCAAGGGTAATTGGTGTAATTGTTAACAAAGTAGTAAAACCTTGGTTTACACGCAGTCGATAACCTGGTGTATTCATTAAACAAAGTATTAAAACCTTGTTACAATTCGAATCCCCAATTAGTTGGAATATTTGACTTCGGGAATAAGAATAATTTGACGAAGGCTTTCGCTCTTTATATTTATGACTGATGGACTATTATGGACAAATCCGTATGCACATATTAAATAATCCAGGACAAAGAACAATTAACCCATGGGCATAAAACTAAAATCAACACGTCAAACATCATGATTACGGAAGTTTAAATAAGCATAATTCTTTTATTTCATATTTAATTTCCTTTATTTTATATTTAATTGCACTTCTAATTATCGTACTTTTATTTATTGTTATTGTATTTAATTGCACTTTTAATTATCGTACTTTTTAATTATCACAATTTTATTTTATCGTTATTTACTTTACGCTTTAAATTAAGTCTTGTATTTATTTTTAATATTTTACATTAGGTTTTAACTGCGACTAAAGTTTTAAAAATCGACAAACCGGTCATTAAACGGTAAAAACCCCCCTTTATAATACTAATATTACTTATATATATATTTGTATTTTTATAAAATAAAACTAATATAGCGTTAAGCTTTGTTAAAAGATTCCCTGTGGAATGAACCGGACTTACTAAAAACTACACTACTGTACGATTAGGTACACTGCCTATAAGTGTTGTAGCAAGGTTTAAGTATATCTATTCTATAAATAAATAAATATCTTGTGTAAAATTGTATCGTATTTAATATTTTTTCCTGTAAAAATATAAGCTATTTTATATACACCTCGCATAACATCACATGGTTAACCAATCGTACAAAGGAATGGTACTCAAATTTCCCATCGGTGTTCATAACAACCGTTAGCGTACAACATCATATAACACTAACCATTGGCGGAATGACAACACAGATCCATTCATAAAACCGTTAGTGTATAATGACATATATCACTAACTAGGACAACACATGTCCGTTCATAAAAGCCGTTTGTGTACAACAACATATATCACTAACTCGGACAACACATATCCGTCCTTAGAAACCGTTAGTGTACAACAACATATATCACTAACTAGGACAACACATATCCGTCTCTACAAATAAATACATTATATACATACATGTATACTTATTCCACTCACCTCGAACTCGAGCAATACAAACCATGCGTGAAATCTCCACCAAACGCAACCGAGCAAGCTTTTACCTATAATACGCATATAAGTATACAAACAATCAACATACATTCTCTACAAGAGAATTCGACTTCAACACCCTTAACCAAGGGTTTATACCTACCTCCACAAACCGCCCATTTAGACACCTAAAGGGGACTTCACCAATTACCACTACGGGTGGTGATGTCGTAGCGTGGGGGTACGAAATACTTCAAAACTTTAGCAGGAAATACTATTAAATACGATACAATTTTACACAAGATATTTATTTATTTAGAGAATGGATATACTTAAACCTTGCTACAACACTTATAGGCAGTGTACCTAATCGTACAGTAGTGTAGATTTTAGTAAGTCCGGTTCGTTCCACAGGGAAAATCTTTTAATCAAAGCTTAACGCTATATTAGTTTAATTTTATAAAAATACAAATATATATAAGTAATATTATTATTATAAAGGGGGGTTTTTACCGTTTAATGACCGGTTTGTCGATTTTAAAACTTTAGTCGCAGTTAAAACAAAATGTAAAATATTAAATAAATAAAAGACTTAATTTAAAGCATAAAGTAAATGACGATAATGAAATTGCGAATAATAAAAGTGCGATAAAATAAACTTGCGATAATTAAAAAGTACGATAATTAAAAGTGCAATTAAATACAATAACAATAAAAATGCGATAATTAGAAGTGCAATTAAATATAAAATAAAGGAAATTAAATATGAAATAAAAGAATTATGCTTATTTAAACTTCCGTAATCATGATGTTTGACGTGTTGATTTTAGTTTTATGCCCATGGGTTAATTGTCCTTTGTCCTGGATTATTTAATATGTCCGTCTGGTTTTTGTCCATAACAGTCCATCAGTCATAAATATAAAGTGCGAGTGTCCTCGTCAAATTATTCTTATACCCGAAGTCAAATATTCCAACTAATTGGGGACTTAAACTGTAACAAGATTTTAATACTTTGTTTAATAATTACACCAGGATGTCGACTGAGTGTAACCCAAAGTTTTAATACTTTGTTAACAATTATGCCAAGTGTCCTTGTACATAATTTCACCACTGTTTTAATAATTCTAGTGACTATTAATCCATTCCCGTGTCCGGTTAAATGAACGATTATTCGTACATATAAATACCCAGCCCATCGTGTTCGATTGAGTGTATATGGTTATTTATAGGGACGTTCAATTGTAAATCTTTATATTAAAATTAACAAACTATCATTTAGTTAAGCAAATATAAAGCCCATTAATATCCCATAGTCTAATTTTCACAAGTGTCGTTCTTTTGTCCAAACCCCAATTATGGTACAAAGCCCAATTACCCAATTTTAGTAATTAGCCCAACATCATGATTACTTCGTTTTAAATAAGCATAATAATAACTTAGTTACGATACATTAAATTAAAAAGGTTTAACATAACTTACAATGATTAAAAATAGCGTAGCGTTACACGGACAGAATTTCGACTTACACCCTTACAACATTTGCTAACATACCCTTATTATTAAGATTAAAATTAAAATTAAAATATAAATTATAAATATAAATATTACGTATAGATAGATGGATGGATATATATTGATATATAAAATGATCAGAATTCGTTTGCTTTTATAGGGAATTGAGTTCAGGGGGTCTCCGCGACTCGCGGCCTTTTCTGCCTTCAAACTCCGCGAGTCGCGGAGTTTGAAATTCCAGCTCACCAACTTTGGAGTCTTTCTTGCCGACGGATTTTTATTATTTATATAATATATAAATAATTATAAGAATTATTTAAATATTATATTATATTTATGTGCATAGTTGACTTGTAATTTTTAGTCCGTTGCGTCGAGCGTTGAGAGTTGACTCTGGTCCCGGTTTCGGATTTTCGAACGTCCTTGCGTACAATTTAATATCTTGTACTTTGCGTTTTGAATCTTGTACTCTTGTAATTTCGAGACGTTTCTTATCAATAATTGGAACCTCTTTGATTGTATTTTGTACTTTTGAGCTTTTTGGTCGTTTGCGTCTTCAATTCGTCGAATCTGTCTTTTGTCTTCACCTTTTAATATTTAAACGAATATCACTTGTAAATAGAACAATTGCAACTAAAAGCTTGTCTTTCTTGGGGAATAATGCTATGAAATATATGTTCGTTTTTAGCATTATCAGGTGGTAATCTCGACCCATCAAACAAGTGCAATTTAACCTAAATTATACTTGGCACCATTTAAACCAACATAGGTCTTAACACGAAATTACTACTTAGGTAGTAATCATTTCAAATGCCATTTAACACTTAACAAAAGTGCTTATCATCCAATTAATCCAAAATTAGTGTCATTACCAAATTTGACCCAATTCAATTCAATTCACCCATTTGACATAAGTCCCGAAAACATCCTTAATCACTAACGGCTAGTGATTAACTTTCCAAAACACCATTTAATGCATGAACCAAGCACTTACATACTTGATTCTTCAAATCTTGACTCAAAACTTAGTTTGACACCAAATCAAGGTTAACACCCATTTTATCATACAAACATGTTCTTATGAACATCTAAACACTAACACACTTAAAAGCTAGTGATTTAACACCCAAACCATGAACAAATTTGTCCTCAAACCCTAAATCCACAATAATCGGGTTTACTTACACAATACATATAGCAAAACCCCAAAATTCATGAGAAATGGGGTTTAGAACCCTAACAAGCTCAAACCTTAACAAGAACAAGAAGCTTAACAATTAAATCCGGAGTTAGAGCTTACCAACACTATCAAAACGTACCCAAGAACGAGATGAACAACTTTAACACTCGAGCTTTTGATCGATTCAAGCTTCTTCTTCTCCAAAACCCCAAATCTCTCTCTAGAACTCTCTCTCTCTCTCTCTAAGATTGATGAGAGTGTTTATGGATGTGAAAGTGATCCAAAATTGGATCTAAAACTGCTAATATGGCCACAGATCCGTTCTTAAGTGAAAAGACTAAAACGCCCTTCATTTAACTCAAAAGTAAAAAAAACAGAATTTTATCACAGGCAGAGTGCGCTGCGCGCACACTTAGAGTGCGCGGCGCGCACACACGCCTGGACAAATTCTGAGCTCCAAGGACTGATTCTGACAAGTCCTGATTCTGATGTAAATTCTGAAAATGCATAAGTGTTAGGTAGACCTTTTGTGGCACTTTCTGGTGCACACATTTTCTGACACTTTCAGGAACATTTTCTGACGCTCAAAATTCAGGGTGTTACAACTCTCCCCCACTTAGATTGGATCACGTCCTCGTGATCCGTACCGAATACTAGAAGTTAAGCACTTCCCTTTTGAACACTCTCGCTTCCAAATGCGGAGTCACACATGTAGTAATCACGTATCCGACGAAACACAATCAAGGCCGACGTCCAATAACATCTTACGTAAATTCTAAGATCTCACCACACGCTAATAATTACTAGCGTGCACTACCGCAACAAGCGATATCTCATACACTCAATGTCAAAATACGGAAAACACCATTATCCCTGCCAGTTCTCTCGACTAAAACTCGCAACAAGCTACATCTATAACTACATCACCTAACGCGATCTACTAGGTCCACTACGCAGTGAACCAAGTCTTGCATTAATCCCAATCGAGAAGGATTCATGCCGCGTCGAAACTCAGTACTTTCAACGGTCCATAACTGTACCACTCAACGATCGCACATCCGCTTATGTGGAAACATTTGTTTTCCACCCCAGAAAACCCGTGATTCGCAATTTTACAAGTCGATGCCAACGGGGCAATCGACACGCTCCTCCGACTAGTACTTCTTACAGTCACCACGACCGGTCAACAAAGAGATTTTGGTATCCCCAAATATTCACACTGGGAACACAAACTTTCCCATCAATCGGTCCGCACACGACCACCAGTCTCTGGACTAATCCAGGGCGACAATAATACACCACAGGCTAAACAATACATCAACACTCGACACGGGGTTTCTCCTCCAAACCCTACAACACAATCACACGAGACGGCTTACTAGTACTAGCATGGAGACTATTCACATACTAGAATCCGTCAACAACGAATTATCATCATAACAATTCGCGATTTGCCACACGACCCACAAAATTATTCACTCTTACAGGGTGAATCCTCCTATCCAGACCGTCCGTTAAGGATGGCCTCGAAATTTAAATGCAACCAACGGGTCGCATCACTAGGGAACACACCCTTGCAACCAAACAACATCCACGTGTCTCTACGCGAGACAATCGAAATCGACACTCTCCGCCTCACAATCGTCCATAAAGTGGAATAGTCCACTGATGATCTCCACGATTACGTTTCCCGACTGGGAAAATACAGTATCCTTCGCGATAACAAACTCGTACCGATCCAATAGTATTATCCGAGTTCACTACAACCCAGATTTCCACTATGAGAGCACCCGCAATGACAGCTTCATTCTCTCACTCCAGAATCTCTAACTTCACATTTAGTCTCATATCGCACATTGGTACTACACAACCACCTTACATAAGAAGACTTACACTTCCTTTCACCCCATCATCAGAATCTTCACGGATAACATTTCGAAATTGTAACTCACAATCGTAAAGCACGATCTCGAGTCGACATCAATAACCCGTCACTCTTCCTCGTTAGGAACTCCGAGTACCTATCGAGGCTTAGCACGGTACACTCTGACACTTCACTATACATAATACCACCGGAGCTTTCTCGGGCGGTAGCAATAACTCCCCCACTTAGGATTCAGCTCCACATTCTTACCACCAAGATGGTAACATCCCGCGGAATTGTAACTCCAATTCACACATGACCATTCTCATCGTTGGTCATATACTCCAAATCACCGCGTATTCACTTCAGGCTCTCAGAGCCGACGTACCATTCACTTAAAATGTTATACACGCGACAACATCACACCTTCATACCTTAAATCACAATTAACAATCCTTTATTGTTCGCAAAGCGAACTCCATCAAAATTCCCATATACGCCTCTAAGCCTAGGCATATGCCACTCCGCTTAATCAGTCGTGCATTTTAGTCAGGATTACCCAACCTTCCACCCAACGAACCTTTATCAACAATTGCTCACTCTCATGGAGAAGAGTGACCAATCCGACACAATAATTGCATAGAACGCAATATCGACACTTCATCATAACCTTCGGCCTAACCGAACATTAAGTCCATCACCGGCTCACTGGTCATCTTTACCCGCCAATTACTTAAGAGCAACAAGATTCGCTCATCTGTCACTTCATAAGAAGTATTCACCGCAATGCTCTTAAACTTCGACTTTCGCAACCGTCGAATTACCATCACCCGTCGGTCACTTTTGTAATCTCCGCTGCTTCCAAAGACATCTCAAGGACACCCTAAGCACAAAACGATCACACCATCACCGGAGTTGAACATTACACTAGCAGGTATAAGGAGGCACCTGACGCAGTGTCATGCAGACTCCCACCGCAACCTATCGAGATTTAGAAACTCGACCTTTGGGTTCCATACACCTGATGTCACCTATCTCTCCACAATAATGACCCGAAGTCATACCTACCCGAAAACCTTACGATTTATTGTCTTTTTAAAAGTTCCTAGCGATCACACCCTACCTGCAATTTTTGCAAGGCCAAACGATATAGCCTAGCGAAATCTTCCGTCTAACACTAGGAGGTGCTTGGAAACACCAAGTCTTACACCCTTCCACACATCGACACAACCACTACTACTAGGGATATTCCGTTAGGAATGTTACCCTATAATCCACAACACACTAACACATTCATCGTCATACGGGTCCCACTCACATGAGTTTAACAACCCGAAGACTCCTCGACTCGCAAATTCCAAGGCGAATCACAACTAGATCCCTAACACGATTCTCTAACCACACACTCTACCGAGTGTAACTCAAACTACAATCATTAGACTTGTCGCATTCCATTACGGAATTCAAATCTTCGTCGAACACACACGCACACCACTATGGGTTATCCTAGTTACGATGGGTAACCACAACCAATGACAATCTCTATAGTGCACCCACTACTTAGGGTGACTACGCACGCTCCGAACTCGTGAGTTTGCTCACTCACCTTAACTAACCGAATCCACCGTAACAATTTCTGACTCACAACAAATCCGATGTGACAACAAGCACATCACCCGAGACCACTATATCCTAGGAACCAATAAAAGATTCCTACTGGTCCCGATTCTACCCCAACCATGCTACGTTTCCACCGCTCGGTACTCGTCATGTCATGCTTGGTGCCAAGATACACGGTTGTAATAATGGTGATCGGTCACTATTACAATTGCGTACCTTACCATTTTCGCATGGTCACGTAAAGTACTTTACCCTGACTGACGCGACATTCAAACAAGATAACACGCGATAACTCCTAGTACCCGAATGACCAAAGTCCTTACCGCGAACTTGATCACTCAAACCGCCAAACCTTCGAATCTCTGCAATAGATTCATCCCTAGGACACCGCATCAAGTAGATATCTGTATATATTACACCTATATACAATGTAATAATAAATGTACATAAGTACACCGCACAATGAGTCAACCTACAACCTAGGTGACTATCACTAAAACAACGTTCAAGTTTGCCTACTTACATTAGGCACTATCCAACTAAGGCACTAATTTACACACGAAATAAGGCCCCACATAATCACACTTTGGACAAACAGAAGTTCTAGTTAGTCACCTACTCTAAGGCGCTAACAAATCTCAATCTGACCCGTATTCCAACAAGTCTCGCAAATAATACGTAACTGTCAATAAGTCTAAGACTAGGCACCTATTCCAAGGTCACCTAATTCCCTTAGACTATGCTCCGATACCACTTGTAACGACTCAACCCGTTATCCAACCGAATACGCAGCAATTTTTTTTATTTTTTTTTATGAGAGAAGGGTGCGCGGCGCGCTCCACTGCCTGTGCGCGGCGCGCACAAGGCCTGGTCAGCTTCTGTCCGAAATTTCCAATTTTCAATTAAAGATCTCCCACTTCCCGACACTTTTAGACGAACCGCTTTTCACAATATATAATAATAGATAAAACTAACACGTTCCAATAATAAAACGAGTTTTACAACACCGGGCCCACATCGGCCGTTTTACGACTTTCGTACAAAATACAAGTTTCAATCCCAATTTACATTTTGACGAGTTAGGACTCTATAACCCAACCCGATACCAAGAGCATAATCCCGGGGACTACCAATTCCCCAATCCGCGTTCGTATATCCAAAAGCTACCTCATCGAGCCCAAGCGCTCCTACGCAACTAGTCTAACAACTAGCTAGCCTCATAACACAATACCTGAAAAAAGGTAAACAACGAGAGGGGTAAGCCTAGGCTTAATGAATGCAATAATTATACATACACATATATAATCTACTTACTTGCAAACACTTACACACTACCGCATACAAGCTAGCAATTTGACAACTATGCAAACATTATGCATATACCAATATTCGCAATCATAATAAGCTAGCGATTCCAAAAGCATATAGTTCACAATTAAATATGCTTGTACAAAAATTCACACAACTATGGTTAACCAATCGTACAAAGGAATGGTACTCGAATTTCCCATCGGTGTTCATAACAACCGTTAGCGTACAACATCATATAACACTAACCCTTGGCGGAACGACAACACATATCCGTTCATAAAACCGTTAGTGTACAACGACATATATCACTAACTAGGACAACACATATCCGTTCATAAAAGTCGTTCATGTACAACAACATATATCACTAACTCGGACAACACATATCCGTCCTTAGAAAACGTTAGTGTACAACAGCATATATCACTAACTAGGACAACACATATCCGTCCCTACAAATAAATACATTATATACATACATGTATACTTATTCCAATCACCTCGAACTCGAGCAATACAAACCATGCGTGAAATCTCCACCAAATGCAACCGAGCAAGCTTTTACCTATAATACGCATATAGGTATACAAACAATCAACATACATTCTCTACAAGAGAATTCGACTTCAACACCCTTAACCAAGGGTTTATACCTACCTCCACAAACCGCCCATTTAGACACCTAAAGGGGACTTCACCAATTACCACTACGGGTGGTAATCTCGACCCATCAAACAAGTGCAATTTAACCTAAATTATACTTGGCACCATTTAAACCAACATAGGTCTTAACACGAAATTACTACTTAGGTAGTAATCATTTCAAACGCCATTTAACACTTAACAAAAGTACTTATCATCCAATTAATCTAAAATTAGTGTCATTACCAAATTTGACCCAATTCAATTCAATTCACCCATTTGACATAAGTCCCGAAAAATCCTTAATCACTAATGGCTAATATGGCCACAGATCCATTCTTAAGTGAAAAGACCAAAACGCCCTTCATTTAACTCAAAAGTAGAAAAAACAAAAATCCGTCGCCAGGCAGAGTGCGCTGCGCGCACACGTCTGGACAGATTCTGAGCTCCAGGGACTGATTCTGACAAGTCCTGATTCTGATGTAAATTCTGAAAATGCATAAGTGTTATGTAGACCTTTTGTGGCGCTTTCTGGTGCACACATTTTCTGACACTTTCAGGAAGATTTCCTGACGCACAAAATTCAGGGTGTTACAAAATAGACGATAAAAAGAACATTTCAACCGGCTTAGAATTGAAGGACAAATTTGCTTTATTTCATCCTGATCAGGTCGAGAAATCATCTCGTCCACTTTGTCGATGTCCACTCATTTACCTTTCCTAGATTTAAAGTTATACGAGATAACATTGCCCGAGTTACCATTAACAATTGCGCCCGAAGCTCAGAGAGTAATTAACCTACGGTTCGCCAAATCTTAAAAAAAAAACTTTTCTGATTGTCATCCGGATTGACCACCTCATTTTCATCTGAATTTGCATCTTTTCCATTTGACTCTTAATGGAAAGATGTGTCTAATTTTATGTCTCTCAGAAACATACCAAATGTCAGATTAAGAGGCAGATTAAGTGTCAAAGAAAAATCAATTTTATTTACTGAATTAAGAGTTTTACAGAAATAGATTATTAAGTGGAAGCTAAACATGCTCTTAGACTTGGATTTACCATTCTTTGTGTTAAATGCAAAGAATAAATCGAGGGTGGATAGGGAAGACGGTTAGGAATGGGTTTGCAAGTTGGATAACTGGATAAGTCAAGTTGACCCGTTCACATGCTTCCTAGATGTTGACATTTATCTACTTGACCCTCTGTCCCACTCACATATTTTCTTGTGATTAATTGACTCCAATTATGAAACATAGTTCTAACTTGACTTAACTAAAAATCAAGTTGATCTAATACCATTAGTTATAGTGTGGAGAGTTGGGTGAAGGATGTGAGAATCTGAAGCAATATACTTCATAGTAATGTTATAAGAATTTAAAGATGATCATTATGGCTAATGTTATGAGTAATGTTTGTTATGGGTAAATGGGTGATGTTTAATTTTCTTAGTTTTTCTTTTTTCTGAAGAAGTATTTTATGGTTGATCTCGTTTAATCTTTCTTAGTTTTTTTAGAAAAATGTTGACGTTAAGATGATATGGAGTTCAGTTTTTTAAAGAATATTTCATGATTGAGAATGATCCAAAGTAACTAAGAATCTAAATAATAATAATAATTTTAATTATTATAAGACTACTTGTAACGGTGAGATGAAACGCCACCATGTGATGATGTAGAGGGAAAGAAACGCTACAAAAGGAACGTACTATCTGTGTGTCTCTTTGAGGCGTTTTTAGGCGTGCGTTCGATTCCAACAGAAGAAGAAACGTGTGTTTCTTTTTTTTTATTAATTTAAAAATATTATTTTTATCACTTTTTAATACTTAACCTAATTATATTTTAACACATCATCACAATACTCCTAACCAACATCAAAAACTAACACCACCACTACTCCATCCTAAAAAGAAATATGTCCTAGTCATCAAAAAAGTACAAAAAAGAACAAACACGAACAAGAAACCCCTATCACCGTTACAAATGATCTAAAGAGCGTAATGTTCCATTCTTCAAATTAGTAAATTATATGTGTGAGATAATATCTTTAGTAAATACAGTACTCTGCAAGTAATTAGCAACATGTCACAATAGTCATAAACGCGTAGAAATTTGTCTGTTTTTGTGTTTAACGTCGCTTTCATCGCTCTGGATTGCTACGGAAGATGACGGCGGAAATAGTCCAGGAAACCAGTTGTGTCAAATCATCCACCTTCTCCAACCGTCCATCACCGCCTCGATCTCTTTTTTGACTGATTTTATTTTTTATATTTGTCATTATTTAAAGTAAAATTCCCTTCCAATCATCATTAAAAGATAAAAAAAAAAAAAAAAAAATTAATCCGTAATATTTGTGTGTGATAATATCCTTTAGGGTGACTTGTTATTTTTGCACTTTTCACTAAATTATCCAGTCGGTGGACCTTGTTTCCAGGATATCCAGTTTTAATCGGTTAACGCATTTGCCATTTAATATTAATTAAATATTTAACTTTATATTCAACGCCAAATAATGTTGCTAGAACGTATCCCTTCATCATCATCATATATATTAAAATCTCACTCTAATTTATTTGATTTAATATAATTATAATTATCCTAATATTCATACTCACTATTTCAACAATCTCACTCTAATTACTTTAACAACTGCAACTCTTACCATGGCTATGCCCCTGGCGCTGCCACAGTGCAAAGACGTCTCTAGGCATAGGCAAGATAGGCAACAGCCTAGGGTCTAAAAATTTAGAAGGACCCAAATTTTGAATATATTCTCAAAGTATTCAATTAAATTATATAAAAAAAACTGCTACAGAATAAAATATTTGAAAATAAAACGCTTTGATAAGTGTCTTGAAAACTTCTTTTATATTTAACAATTTAAGTATTATCTTTTTGTATGTAATAAAAATTTAACGTGATGAGTGTCAGTTGAAATAAATGATACACTGATGCAAGCTTGCCGTTCAAAAAAAAAATAAAAAATAAAAAATTTAACGTGTATAAGGGGTCTATTTCCGTTTTCGCCTAGGGCCTTCAAATTGTTGAGACGGCCCTGCAGTGCTACCGAATAGTGAATTTTTGTGTGATACTGGCCCGGCCCAGAGTAATACAGCTACATGGCCCACTCGTACAAGGGATATTCTAGCCCGTTACTTGTATTGATGGGCCTCAGTATATGTTACAGTCCAACAGCTAATTGCACGTATGTCAAAATGATCCAATCATTAATTTATGAAAAGCCCACCAAAATAACTCCAACACGTTAGCCCATTTTCTTATTTTAGGACAGAAGCTTTATTTTCTAGAACAGGCCCAACTCCTCATATGAAAAACCTCACTTCATCCATATGCTGATTGTTGTCCTGTTATTTTTACTCAGTTAGCCTGTGGCGATTCCAAGATACAAATTCAGTGGGGTTCAGAAAACTTTTTCAATACTAATTATATTTGAATACTATTTTAGTAGTTGTTTACTTTTAAAAAACTATAATTTCGGAAAATATATTCGGTCCGAGTAGTTAAAGATAGTGGTGTCATATATACATTTTTAAAGGAAAGATTATAAATTCGAAAAAGATATGGGGTCCTACAGTTAAATTTAATGATGTCTACAAGTATCAAGGTATTTTCTACTAATAATTTTCAAACTAGCGGTGTCCTATGATCCCACGGGTCACTATGTAAATTAACTCGCCTCTGCAGTTAGCCATCAACTCGCTCAGAACCACAGGAAGCCATGAAAAATAAAATTGCAGCCCTTTAAGTTAGAAACGTCTTGACTTTTGAATCACCTAAATCATAACTATTGTGAGTATATAATGGCCAAACCGATAAACATGCACAAAATTTGTACAATCATAATTTTCACATAACTTTACCACTTTTTTTTTTACCATCACATTGAAATAAATTGCATAATAAAATAAGCATTGAGAGCCCATGAAATCCACTTATATGACACGTAAATGAGCTCAAAGAAACCATTGAAAATATATAAAGCATGTGCAAAATAGGTAATATCATTGCTCATTTTATGTAACACTTTTTTATATCGTAGTTTGCTTTTACTAAGATTTGAGCAGGACTTCGGTTGAACAATTTTGTCGACGATAACAATTTTCTTTAACACACCGGAAAAGCCCTACATTTTCTTATTTTTTTTGTTTTTTAGGTTTGTAATCTAATCAAGCTACAAAACTTAACTCTATACCTAGTAATTACTATTATGTTATTATTCTTAATTTATTATTTATTACAGTAACATTATACGGAGTAGTTAAATTTAATGTCTTCATTAATATCATGGTCAAAAAGTAAAGTCTTGACCAAAGGTCATCTTATGGGTTTAATTTTGTCATTACGTTTAAAAAGGTGAAATGATGATTAAACACACATGTATTATGCCACCATGTATGCATTTGTAGACCAACATAGCTTTTAGTGCACTCGCATATATTAAGGAATATTGTATAACAGTTATCCTGGGAATTAAAATATATATGGTTTGGTTAAAGGCTTAATGGCCACAGGTTAAGAAAAGTACCCTTTAATACAACGTTAGTGATATATCCAAATGCAATTTTGATAAATCAAACTAAAAGTACTTAAATACCCTTATATGATAACTACACAGATTTTGACGTTAGAATTTTTCTAAGGGTACTTTGAGAAGAAAAACACCAAATATATGTGGATCTATCAAAATTGAATTTGGAGATATCATCTCCCTTAATACAACTCTTACAACATTTCTTTGTTTTGGCTTCAATTTCTCCTGCAATTCTCCAAACTTACACAACGCTCCACATTTGCATTCACTTATAAAAGGTAATATTTCAACATTTGATTATAGATTTAAGTTTATGAAAGACTTTCGTATTGGTTTCTAATAGATGTGTTTACCCTTCTTGTATTAATTTTAAGTTTAAAGTTGGTAAAATACCATACCAAAAATTAAAATTTATTATTTTATATGACATTAATGCCGTAAGCCCACACACATAGATTGGGATCACTATAAGACCATTATTAGTGGTGCCGGGGTGATTTGGCAGAGGTGATGGCGTAATGGCGTGATAAAATTTGTAGTGGTATGTGGTAATAGTTGTGTGATGGAGTTATTTTATTATTTTAATTGATTTAATTAAATTATAAAAGGATTTATTAATTTTTGATTGGTTAAAATCTCCATCACCCTCATGTGATGCAAGCATCACACCATCATTTTTTCGGACCATCATGCCTCATAAGTGGCGTGATCAATAGCGTGATGGCATCACATACCTACTATCACGCTCCACTATTAAAGGTCTAAACAGACATAAATTGAAACCTAGACATATTGAAAGACATATATATGTGTGTTACGAGTAGGGGTGTGCATGGTACGGGAAGAACCGAAGACCGTACCGGACCGAACCGATTTCGAACCGAATCGAGATTTTTCGGTTCGGTCCTTGGTCCATAATTTTACGGATTTTCGGTCTTCGGTCCGGACCGAACCGGACCAAAACCGAAAAAAACACTAAAAATACCCGAAGCGTACCGTACCGTACCGAACCGAACCGATAATATTTGGTCCGGTCCTCGGTCCATATTTTTGCTTCAAATTGGGATTCGGGACGGAACCGAACCGAACATGTTTGGTCCGGAACCGTACCACGCACACCCCTAGTTACGAGTAACTCTTTAAAATTGTAAGAAATATAATCCTGAAAACAAATTAATTACTAGTGTTCAAGTTCGTGATTATGTTCAGTTTGGGTGATCTCTCTATCCAAGGAAATCAACTAATTGATACATTTTATTTTTCAAAAATTGGTCGTAAGGAGAGATTAGTCACGATGAGGTTCATTATCACGATGTAGTCTGAAACTTTAATTTTGTATTATAGTGCAGTAAGTAATTTAATTTTGATTGTACGAAATAGCATTAATTAATGACTCAAAACATATCGAACAATGAGAGATGAGTCAATAATATCATGGTTTATCTTCATAACTTTTATGTGTATGTTGACACTCGTTAACACCATAACACAAACAAGTTGAAGTAATTAACAAGTGTTAGTTAACTTCACTAATTCTAAAATCTTTTATCAACATCAGCTAATCATTAGCGGTATGTAAATTTTGGAACATATTAATTAACGAGGTATGTAAATTTTGGAACATATTAATTAGGGAATCCAGGGGCGGATGATAGTTAAGGCGGGAAAGGGTGTGTGCCCCCTAAATTTTGAGTAAATCATTCGTTTTTAATTAGTTGTTATTTCACCCAACTCATAATAAGTGTCTCGTTTGACTTTTTAAAGTTTTAGTTTTAAAATTTTGATCTCAAATATTTTTTTTTTCTTTTATATGATATTTGATGAAACATATAGGAATAGATTCGGTTTTAAAATATGTTTTTATTGATATAAGTTTTATCAAATATTATATAACATAAACAATTATATTTTAAGTCATATTTTTTTAAAAATAAAACCTTGAAAAGTCAAGCATGACAATTGTTATGGGAACGGAAGGAGCATTTGTTTTGATTGCCCCAAAAATGATTTATGTTGACGTTGTACCGCTAAAATAAATGTTCAAATTCTACAGGATAAGGTTTAACTTTTAGCCGCGAAACCTACAAATCCTATAACAACAAAAATTCGACAAAGATCAAAAAATGAACTCGACTTCTGATAATGCAACTATGACCGGTTATCCAACGTCGAGTAAACTTGATGGGACTCCAGAACTCAAGAAGCGGTTTTCTGATGCTGTTGAAGATCTTGGACCTAAGAGTAATTTCTAAATAAGTCTCATGCTAATTTATACTACTATAATTATATAGTACTTGTATTTCATTCCTAATAATTACTTTTTTCACAACTTTTTAATTAATATATTTATGTTTACAGATGTCGTTACTTTGAAAATTTTACAGTCGATGAAGGTGAATGGATTGACACGAGATCATGTTGCAAAAACACTGCGAACTTAAAAAGAAACTCGTGCAAGCCAATCACAAAGTTGAAACTTCTTTCCAAGCAATGTCGATGATTGATCAAGAGCAAAACAATTGGATATGGTCTAATTATGGAACACCTGGAATTAACAATCTTCCTATTTTAGACACCTCAAAGTACCATTTTTAACAAAAATCTTCATTTGATCAAAAAGCTCTTTTGGGTTCGTCCTCAATTGAAGGTGCGCATTATTTAGTTAATATTAGTTGAGCAAAAGATATAATCTTGAGAATTTTATTTTGATGTCATCAGATTTACAGGAAACTCCATGCAAGTGATGGCCTTCAATCTTGACAAACGAAAGAACATATTTGTTAATGCTTCTGATTTGAGTGTTGAAAACTCGGTGAATTCTAATTTTCTTGAATTTGAAGAGAATTATAACGGTTTCATTAATGATCATGCAATTTTTTCAACTTATCAAGGACACTTATATGACGTTATTGAAACAAGCTCCTTATCAAATGGTGTATCGCATAAGGACTTGGAAATAATAGGAGACCACAAGAGATACACAAGCACTCTCTCCATGTAAGACCCAAATATTTATTGTACATAATGTATTTATGGTGTATGATGTGTATATGAAGTGTACGAAGCATGTACGTGTTGCTTGCTCGAAAGTCGAAGGAAACTGGACGTTGTCTGAAGTGACAAGGTGTGTACGTATCTTTTCAACCCCAAATAAAGTTTGAGTTGATGTTTCAAAGCCTTTCCATTAGAAAGAAAATCTTATTACGTTTTCTACGATATTTGATTCATCGAAAACGGAGCTACGGTCAAAAAGTTATGGCCAAAACAAGTTACTGAAAATTGTTTTTCCTCGACTGCCAGCACCTGAAGGTTGGAGCCGCGCTCCACCCTATGGAGCGGCGCTCCGATTGTGTCTGATGCAATTTTCAGCATTTTTAAAGGGGTTAAAGGAGGGGTACTTTGGTCTTTTCACTTGGGGTCGGTTTGGGATCATCAAAACTGATCCATGGGCTATCTTATCCTCTTTTCACTCACCAACACTCGCATCCTCAAACCCTAGAGAGAGAGGAGAGATAGTTGGAGAAGAAGAAGAGTGTTTCGGGTCAAACCTCAAGTATTAAAGTTGTTCATCTCGTCAACGGCATCATTTTGGCGGTATTGGTAAGTTCTAACTCCGAGTTTCATTGTTTGATTTGAGATTCAATGTTAGGGTTTTGAGATTGTTAGTTGTAAAACCCATTTAGTTGATGAAGAGGGTTTATGGAAACTTGCTATTTTGATATTTGGCAGGTTTTGGGTTGGTTAATGATTTAACCTTGTTTTAGGCTTGTAAGTAGTGTGTAATCACTAGTGTTAGTGATTATGGAAGTATTGGAACCAATTTAGGTGAATTTGGGTTGACTGATTTTGAAATGGGTCAAAATTAGGGTTTAGGTGTCAATTTGGGCAAGTTTGGTGTTTAACACTTACGATTGGGTTTAATTGGCGTATTAGGGTCATTCTCACTTGTGTTAGTGATTATTGGATAGTTTGTGAAATGTCCCGTTCTTATTGATTAAAAACGTTCCATATTAATTGATTTCGTTGCAAGGTTTTGACCTCTATATGAGACGTTTTTCAAAGACTGCATTCATTTTAAAACAAACCATAACCTTTATTTCATCAATAAAGGTTTAAAAAGCTTTACGTAGATTATCAAATAATGATAATCTAAAATATCCTGTTTACACACAACCATTACATAATGGTTTACAATACAAATATGTTACAACAAAATAAGTTTCTTGAATGCAGTTTTTACACAATATCATACAAGCATGGACTCCAAATCTCGTCCTTATTTAAGTATGCGACAGTGGAAGCTCTTAATAATCACCTGAGAATAAACATGCTTAAAACGTCAACAAAAATGTTGGTGAGTTATAGGTTTAACCTATATATATCAAATCATAATAATAGACCACAAGATTTCATATTTCAATACACATCCCATACATAGAGATAAAAATCATTCATATGGTGAACACCTGGTAACCGACATTAACAAGATACATATATAAGAATATCCCCATCATTCCGGGACACCCTTCGGATATGATATAAATTTCGAAGTACTAAAGCATCCAGTACTTTGGATGGGGTTTGTTAGGCCCAATAGATCTATCTTTAGGATTCGCGTCAATTAGGGTGTATGTTCCCTAATTCTTAGATTACCAAACTTAATAAAAAGGGGCATATTCGATTTCGATAATTCAACTATAGAATGTAGTTTCACGTACTTGTGTCTATTTTGTAAATCATTTATAAAATCTGCATGTATTCTCATCCCAAAAATATTAGATTTTAAAAGTGGGACTATAACTCACTTTCACAGATTTTTACTTCGTCAGAAAGTAAGACTTGGCCACTGGTTGATTCACGAACCTATAACAATATATACATATATATCAAAGTATGTTCAAAATATATTTACAACACTTTTAATATATTTTGATGTTTTAAGTTTATTAAGTCAGCTGTCCTCGTTAGTAACCTACAACTAGTTGTCCACAGTTAGATGTACAGAAATAAATTGATAAATATTATCTTGAATCAATCCACTACCCAGTGTATACGTATCTCAGTATTGATCACAACTCAAACTATATATATTTTGGAATCAACCTCAACCCTGTATAGCTAACTCCAACATTCACATATAGAGTGTCTATGGTTGTTCCGAAATATATATAGATGTGTCGACATGATAGGTCGAAACATTGTATACGTGTCTATGGTATCTCATGATTACATAATATACAATACAAGTTGATTAAGTTATGGTTAGAATAGATTTGTTACCAATTTTCACGTAGCTAAAATGAGAAAAATTATCCAATCTTGTTTTACCAATAACTTCTTCATTTTAAATCCGTTTTGAGTGAATCAAATTGCTATGGTTTCATATTGAACTCTATTTTATGAATCTAAACAGAAAAAGTATAGGTTTATAGTCGGAAAAGTAAGTTACAAGTCGTTTTTGTAAAGGTAGTCATTTCAGTCGAAAGAACGACGTCTAGATGACCATTTTAGAAAACATACTTCCACTTTGAGTTTAACCATAATTTTTGGATATAGTTTCATGTTCATAATAAAAATCATTTTCTCAGAATAACAACTTTTAAATCAAAGTTTATCATAGTTTTTAATTAACTAACCCAAAACAGCCCGCGGTGTTACTACGACGGCGTAAATCCGGTTTTACGGTGTTTTTCGTGTTTCCAGGTTTTAAATCATTAAGTTAGCATATCATATAGATATAGAACATGTGTTTAGTTGATTTTAAAAGTCAAGTTAGAAGGATTAACTTTTGTTTGCGAACAAGTTTAGAATTAACTAAACTATGTTCTAGTGATTACAAGTTTAAACCTTCGAATAAGATAGCTTTATATGTATGAATCGAATGATGTTATGAACATCATTACTACCTTAAGTTCCTTGGATAAACCTACTGGAAAAAAGAAAAATGGATCTAGCTTCAACGGATCCTTGGATGGCTCGAAGTTCTTGAAGCAGAATCATGACACGAAAACAAGTTCAAGTAAGATCATCACTTGAAATAAGATTGTTATAGTTATAGAAATTGAACCAAAGTTTGAATATGATTATTACCTTGTATTAGAATGATAACCTACTGTAAGAAACAAAGATTTCTTGAGGTTGGATGATCACCTTACAAGATTGGAAGTGAGCTAGCAAACTTGAAAGTATTCTTGATTTTATGTAACTAGAACTTGTAGAATATATGAAGAACACTTAGAACTTGAAGATAGAACTTGAGAGAGATCAATTAGATGAAGAAAATTGAATAATGAAAGTGTTTGTAGGTGTTTTTGGTCGTTGGTGTATGGAATAGATATAAAGGATATGTAATTTTGTTTTCATGTAAATAAGTCATGAATGATTACTCATATTTTTGTAATTTTATGAGATATTTCATGCTAGTTTCCAAATGATGGTTCCCACATGTGTTAGGTGACTCACATGGGCTGCTAAGAGCTGATCATTGGAGTGTATATACCAATAGTACATACATCTAAAAGCTGTGTATTGTACGAGTACGAATACGGGTGCATACGAGTAGAATTGTTGATGAAACTGAACGAGGATGTAATTGTAAGCATTTTTGTTAAGTAGAAGTATTTTGATAAGTGTATTGAAGTCTTTCAAAAGTGTATAAATACATATTAAAACACTACAAGTATATACATTTTAACTGAGTCGTTAAGTCATCGTTAGTCGTTACATGTAAGTGTTGTTTTGAAACCTTTAGGTTAACGATCTTGTTAAATGTTGTTAACCCAATGTTTATAATATCAAATGAGATTTTAAATTATTATATTATCATGATATTATCATGTATGAATACCTCTTAATATGATATATATATATTAAATGTCTTTACAACGATAATCGTTACATATATGTCTCGTTTAAAAATCATTAAGTTAGTAGTCTTGTTTTTACATATGTAGTTCATTGTTAATATACTTAATGATATGTTTACTTATCATAGTATCATGTTAACTATATATATATCCATATATATGTCATCATATAGTTTTTACAAGTTTTAACGTTCGTGAATCACCGGTCAACTTGGGTGGTCAATTGTCTATATGAAACATATTTTAATTAATCAAGTCTTAACAAGTTTGATTTCTTAACATGTTGGAAACATTTAATCATGTAAATATCAATCTCAATTAATATATATAAACATGGAAAAGTTCGGGTCACTACAGTACCTACCCGTTAAATAAATTTCGTCCCGAAATTTTAAGCTGTTGAAGGTGTTGACGAATCTTCTAGAAATAGATGCGGGTATTTCTTCTTCATCTGATCTTCACGCTCCCAGGTGAACTCGGGTCCTCTACGAGCATTCCATCGAAACTTAACAATTGGTATCTTGTTTTGCTTAAGTCTTTTAACCTCACGATCCATTATTTCGACGGGTTCTTCGATGAATTGAAGTTTTTCGTTGATTTGGATTTCATTTAACGGAATAGTGAGATCTTATTTAGCAAAACATTTCTTCAAATTCGAGACATGGAAAGTGTTATCTACAGCCGCGAGTTGTTGAGGTAACTCAAGTCGGTAAGCTACTGATCCGACACGATCAATAATCTTGAATGGTCCAATATACCTTGGATTTAATTTCCATCGTTTACCAAATCGAACAACGCCTTTTCAAGGTGCAACTTTAAGCATGACCATCTCTCCAATTTCAAATTCTATATCTTTTCTTTTAATGTCAGCGTAGCTCTTTTGTCGACTTTGGGCGGTTTTCAACCGTTGTTGAATTTGGATGATCTTCTCGGTAGTTTCTTGTATAATCTCAGGACCCGTAATCTGTCTATCCCCCACTTCACTCCAACACATCAGAGACCTGCACTTTCTACCATAAAGTGCTTCAAACGGCGCCATCTCAATGCTTGAATGGTAGCTGTTGTTGTAGGAAAATTCTGCTAACGGTAGATGTCGATCCCAACAGTTTCCGAAATCAATAATACATGCTCGTAGCATGTCTTCAAGCGTTTGTATCGTCCTTTCGCTCTGCCCATCAGTTTGTGGATGATAGGCAGTACTCATGTCTAGACGAGTTCCTAATGCTTGCTGTAATGTCTGCCAGAATCTTGAAATAAATGTGCCATCCCTATCAGAGATAATAGAGATTGGTATTCCATGTCTGGAGACGACTTCCTTCAAATACAGTCGTGCTAACTTCTCCATCTTGTCGTCTTCTCTTATTGACAGGAAGTGTGCTGATTTGGTGAGACGATCAACTATTACCCAAATAGTATCAAAACCACTTGCAGTCCTTGGCAATTTAGTGATGAAATCCATGGTAATGTTTTCCCATTTCCATTCCGGGATTGCGGGTTGTTGAAGTAGACCTGATGGTTTCTGATGCTCAGCTTTGACCTTAGAACACGTCAAACATTCTCCTACGTATTTAGCAACATCGGCTTTCATACCCGGCCACCAAAAATGTTTCTTGAGATCCTTGTACATCTTCCTCGTTCCAGGATGTATTGAGTATCTGGTTTTATGAGCTTCTCTAAGTACCATTTTTCTCATATCTCCAAATTTTGGTACCCAAATCCTTTCAGCCCTATATCGGGTTCCGTCTTCCCGAATATTAATATGCTTCTCCGATCCTTTGGGTATTTCATCCTTTAAATTTCCCTCTTTTAAAACTCCTTGTTGCGCCTCCTTTATTTGAGTAGTAAGGTTATTATGAATCATTATATTCATAGATTTTACTCGAATGGGTTCTCTGTCCTTCCTGCTCAAGGCATCGGCTACCACATTTGCCTTCCCCGGGTGGTAACGAATCTCAAAGTCGTAATCATTCAATAATTCAATCCACCTACGCTGCCTCATATTCAGTTGTTTCTGATTAAATATGTGTTGAAGACTTTTATGGTCGGTATATATAATACTTTTGACCCCATATAAGTAGTGCCTCCAAGTCTTTAATGCAAAAACAACCGCACCTAATTCCAAATCATGCGTCGTATAATTTTGTTCGTGAATCTTCAATTGTCTAGACGCATAAGCAATCACCTTCGTTCGTTGCATTAATACACAACCGAGACCTTGCTTTGATGCGTCACAATAAATCACAAAATCATCATTCCCTTCAGGCAATGACAATATAGGTGCCGTAGTTAGCTTTTTCTTCAATAACTGAAACGCTTTCTCTTGTTCATCATTCCATTCAAATTTCTTCCCTTTATGCGTTAATGCAGTCAAGGGTTTTGCTATTCTGGAAAAGTCTTGGATGAACCTTCTGTAGTAACCAGCTAGTCCTAAAAACTGGCGTATGTGTTTCGGAGTTTTCAGGGTTTCCCACTTTTCAACAGTTTCTATCTTTGCCGGATCCACCTTAATACCTTCTTTGTTCACTATGTGACCGAGGAATTGAACTTCTTCCAACCAAAATGCACACTTTGAAAACTTAGCGTACAATTCTTCTTTCCTCAATACTTCTAACACCTTTCTCAAATGTTCACCGTGTTCTTGGTCATTCTTTGAGTAAATAAGTATGTCATCAATGAAAACAATGACAAACTTGTCAAGGTATGGTCCACACACTCGGTTCATAAGGTCCATGAACACAGCTGGTGCATTAGTTAAACCAAACGGCATGACCATAAACTAGTAATGACCGTAACGTGTTCTGAAAGCAGTCTTTGGAATATCATCTTCTTTCACCCGCATTTGATGATACCCGGAACGTAAGTCAATCTTTGAATAAACAGACGAGCCTTGTAGTTGATCAAATAAGTCGTCGATTCTCGGTAGTGGGTAGCGGTTCTTGATGGTAAGTTTGTTCAACTCTCGGTAGTCGATACACAACCTGAATGTACCATCTTTCTTCTTGACAAACAAAATAGGAGCTCCCCACGGTGATGTGCTTGGTCGAATGAAACCACGCTCTAAAAGTTCTTGTAATTGGCTTTGCAGTTCTTTCATCTCGCTGGGTGCGAGTCTGTAAGGAGCACGAGCTATTGGTGCAGCTCCTGGTACAAGATCTATTTGAAATTCAACGGATCGATGTGGGGGTAATCCCGGTAATTCTTTCGGAAATACATCGGGAAATTCTTTTGCAATGGGAACATCATTGATGCTCTTTTCTTCAGTTTGTACTTTCTCGACGTGTGCTAGAATAGCATAGCAACCTTTTCTTATTAGTTTTTGTGCCTTCAAATTACTAATAAGATGTAGCTTCGTGTTGCCCTTTTCTCCGTACACCATTAAGGGTTTTCCTTTTTCTCGTATAATGCGAATTGCATTTTTGTAACAAACGATCTCTGCTTTCACTTCTTTCAACCAGTCCATACCGATTATCACATCAAAACTCCCTAACTCTACTGGTATCAAATCAATCTTAAATGTTTCGCTAACCAGTTTAATTTCTCGATTCCGACATATATTATCTGCTGAAATTAATTTACCATTTGCTAATTCGAGTAAAAATTTACTATCCAAAGGCGTCAATGGACAAATTAATTTAGCACAAAAATCTCTACTCATATAGCTTCTATCCGCACCCGAATCAAATAAAACGTAAGCAGATTTATTGTCAATAAGAAACGTACCCGTAATAAGCTCCGGGTCTTCCTGTGCCTCTGCCGAATTAATATTGAAAACTCTTTCGCGGCCTTGTCCATTCGTGTTCTCCTGGTTCGGGCAATTTCTAATAATGTGGCCCGGTTTTCCACATTTATAACAAACTACATTGGCATAACTTGCTCCGCCACTACTTGCTCCGCCATTACTCGTTCCGACACCATTTGTTCCTTTCGTTCTGTTAACCCCTGGTCCGTAAACCTCACACTTTGCCACGCTATGACCATTTCTTTTACACTTGTTGCAAAATTTGGTGCAGAACCCCGAGTGATACTTTTCACACCTTTGGCATAGCTGCTTCTGATTGTTGTTGTTGTTGCGGTTATTATTGTTGTTGGGATGATTGTTGTAGTTGCTGTTGTTGTTGTTGTTGTTGTTGTTGTTGTTGTTGTTGTTGTTGGGCCGTTTGTTGTAGTTGCGATTGATGTTGCGATTGTTGGGATAATTGTTGCCATTATTGTTGTAATTGCTGTTGTTGTTGTATTGGTGATTCTTATCACCGTTTTCCTCCCACTTTCTTTTGACTTGCTTCACATTGGCCTCTTCAGCAGTCTGTTCTTTAATTCTTTCTTCAATCTGGTTCACTAGTTTGTGAGCCATTCTACATGCCTGTTGTATGGAAGCGGGCTCGTGTGAACTTATATCTTCTTGGATTCTTTCCGGTAATCCTTTTACAAACGCGTCAATCTTCTCTTCCTCATCTTCGAATGCTCCCGGACACAATAGGCACAATTCTGTGAATCGTCTTTCGTACGTGGTAATATCAAATCCTTGGGTTCGTAACCCTCTAAGTTCTGTCTTGAGCTTATTGACCTCGGTTCTGGGACGGTACTTCTCGTTCATCAAGTGCTTGAATGCGGACCACGGTAGTGCGTACGCATCGTCTTGTCCCACTTGCTCTAGATAGGTATTCCACCATGTTAACGCAGAACCTGTGAAGGTATGCGTAGCGTACTTCACTTTGTCCTCTTCAGTACACTTACTTATGGCAAACACCGATTCGACCTTCTCGGTCCACCGTTTCAATCCGATCGGTCCTTCGGTTCCATCAAATTCTAAAGGTTTGCAGGCAGTGAATTCTTTGTAGGTGCATCCTACACGATTTCCTGTACTGTTAGATCCAAGGTTATTGTTGGTATGTAGCGCAGCCTGTACTGCGGCTATGTTTGAAGCTAGAAAAGTACGGAATTCCTCTTCATTCATATTCACGGTGTGTCAAGTAGTCGGTGCCATTTCCTTCAAAATAGTCAAATGGAACAAGTTAATCATACAGAATATTAAGAGTAGTTAATAGTATTTCGTAGCATAATATGAACTCATTTATAAAAGCTTTTTCTTCATATTAGCGTTTTATAAGTTTAAATTCGGGTAGTACCTACCCGTTAAGTTCATACTTAGTAGATAATATACAATTCAACTACTACAATTCTATATGAAAAACTGATTATAATAATATTTCGCGTTCAAACTTTTACACAATATTTTACAAACTTACAATACCGCTTATTTTACATATAGCATGAAATATAGCACACAATAAATTTGATACAAGATGGTTGTGAAGATAATTCTAGCTAGTACACAAGTCGTTCAGCAAAGGCAATAAAGACACGTAATTCATACGTCCAGAAACAAGTCATGCATTCTGGTTTTACTAGGATTACTTCCCATCCTTGGTCTTGTGGAACATAACTGTTATGGCCGTTGATAAGACAGCGTGTTGTAACGTCGTCAAAGGGACGAGGGTTACGTAATGTCCAACAGTCCCGTAACAATCTAAAAACCTCATTTCTTACCCCAATTACCGACTCCGTCACTTGTGGGAACGTTTTGTTTAATAGTTGTAGCCCGATGTTCTTGTTCTCACTTTGGTGAGAAGCGAACATTACTAATCCGTAAGCATAACATGCTTCTTTATGTTGCATGTTAGCCGCTTTTTCTAAATCACGAAGTCCAATATTCGGATATATTGAGTCAAAATAATTTCTTAACCCATTGCGTAAAATAGCATTTGGGTTCCCCGCAATATATGCGTCAAAGTAAACACATCGTAACTTATGAATTTCCCAATGTGATATCCCCCATCTTTCGAACGAAAGCCTTTTATAAACCAAGGCATTCTTGGAACGTTCTTCGAATGTCTTACAAATTGATCTCGCCTTAAATAGTTGTGCCGAAGAATTCTGACCGACTCTAGACAAGATTTCATCAATCATGTCTCCGGGTAGGTCTCTTAAAATATTGGGTTGTCTATCCATTTTGTGTTTTTATACTGTAAAATAGACAAGAGTTAGATTCATAAAAAAATACTTATTAATACAAGCAATTTTTACATATATCATAAAGCATAAGCACACTATATTACATATATTACACCACACGAATACAACTATCTTATTCCGACTCGCTTGTTTCTTATTTTTCGGTTTTGGTTCGTTTTGCCAAGTTTCTAGGGATATATGATGTTCCCTTAATACGAGCCGTCGTTTTCCACATTGGTTTAGAAAAACCTGGTGGTTTAGAGGTTCCCGGGTCATTGTTACAACTTAAGGACTTCGGGGGTTGACGATACATATAAAGTTCATCGGGGTTGGAATTAGATTTCTCTATTTTTATGCCCTTTCCCTTATTATTTTCTTTTGCCTTTTTAAATTCAGTTGGGGTAATTTCTATAACATCATCGGAATTCTCTTCGGAATCCGATTCATCGGAGAATTGGTAATCCTCCCAATATTTTGCTTCCTTGGCGGAAACACCATTGACCATAATTAACCTTGGTAGGTTAGTTGAGGATTTTCTTTTACTTAACCGTTTTATTATTTTCCCCACCGGTTCTATTTCTTCATCCGGTTCCGATTCTTCTTCCGGTTCCGATTCTTCTTCCGGTTCCGACTCTTCTTCCGGTTCCTCTTCGGGAACTTGTGAATCAGTCCACGAATCATTCCAATTTACATTTGACTCTTCATTATTATTAGGTGAGTCAATGGGACTTGTTCTAGAGGTAGACATCTATCACATAATATCAAACGTGTTAAGAGATTAATATATCACATAATATTCACATGTTAAAAATATATAGTTTCCAACAAAATTTATTAAGCAATCATTTTTCAAGTAAACACGGTCGAAGTCCAGACTCACTAATGCATCCTAACAAACTCGATAAGACACACTAATTCAAAATTCTGGTTCTCTAAGACCAACGCTCGGATACCAATTGAAATGTCCCGTTCTTATTGATTAAAAACGTTCCATATTAATTGATTTCGTTGCGAGGTTTTGACCTCTATATGAGACGTTTTTCAAAGACTGCATTTATTTTAAAACAAACCATAACCTTTATTTCATCAATAAAGGTTTAAAAAGCTTTACGTAGATTATCAAATAATGATAATCTAAAATATTCTGTTTACAAACAACCATTACATAATGGTTTACAATACAAATATGTTACAACAAAATAAGTTTCTTGAATGCAGTTTTTACACAATATCATACAAGCATGGACTCCAAATCTCGTCCTTATTTAAGTATGCGGCAGCGGAAGCTCTTAATAATCACCTGAGAATAAACATGCTTAAAACGTCAACAAAAATGTTGGTGAGTTATAGGTTTAACCTATATATATCAAATCATAATAATAGACCACAAGATTTCATATTTCAATACACATCCCATACATAGAGATAAAAATCATTCATATGGTGAACACCTGGTAACCGACATTAACAAGATGCATATATAAGAATATCCCCATCATTCCGGGACACCCTTCGGATATGATATAAATTTCGAAGTACTAAAGCATCCGGTACTTTGGATAGGGTTTGTTAGGCCCAATAGATCTATCTTTAGGATTCGCATCAATTAGGGTGTCTGTTCCCTAATTCTTAGATTACCAGACTTAATAAAAAGGGGCATATTCGATTTTGATAATTCAACCATAGAATGTAGTTTTACGTACTTGTGTCTATTTTGTAAATCATTTATAAAACCTGCATGTATTCTCATCCCAAAAATATTAGATTTTAAAAGTGGGACTATAACTCACTTTCACAGATTTTTACTTTGTCGGGAAGTAAGACTTGGCCACTGGTTGATTCACGAACCTATAAAAATATATACATATATATCAAAGTATGTTCAAAATATATTTACAACACTTTTAATATATTTTGATGTTTTAAGTTTATTAAGTCAGCTGTCCTCGTTAGTAACCTACAACTAGTTGTCCACAGTTAGATGTAAAGAAATAAATTGATAAATATTATCTTGAATCAATCCACGACCCAGTGTATACGTATCTCAGTATTGATCACAACTCAAACTATATATATTTTGGAATCAACCTCAACCCTGTATAGCTAACTTCAACATTCACATATAGAGTGTCTATGGTTGTTCCGAAATATATATAGATGTGTCGACATGATAGGTCGAAACATTGTATACGTGTCTATGGTATCTCAAGATTACATAATATACAATACAAGTTAATTAAGTTATGGTTGGAATAGATTTGTTACCAATTTTCACGTAGCTAAAATGAGAAAAATTATCCAATCTTGTTTTACCAATAACTTCTTCATTTTAAATCCGTTTTAAGTGAATCAAATTGCTATGGTTTCATATTGAACTCTATTTTATGAATCTAAACAGAAAAATTATAGGTTTATAGTCGGAAAAATAAGTTACAAGTCGTTTTTGTAAAGGTAGTCATTTCAGTCGAAAGAACGACGTCTAGATGAGCATTTTAGAAAACATACTTCCACTTTGAGTTTAACCATAATTTTTGGATATAGTTAAATGTTCATAATAAAAATCATTTTCTCAGAATAACAACTTTTAAATCAAAGTTTATCATAGTTTTTAATTAACTAACCCAAAACAGCCCGCAGTGTTACTACGACGGCGTAAATTCGGTTTTACGGTGTTTTTCGTGTTTCCAGGTTTTAAATCATTAAGTTAGCATATCATATAGATATAGAACATGTGTTTAGTTGATTTTAAAAGTCAAGTTAGAAGGATTAACTTTTGTTTGCGAACAAGTTTAGAATTAACTAAACTATGTTCTAGTGATTACAAGTTTAAACCTTCGAATAAGATAGCTTTATATGTATGAATTGAATGATGTTATGAACATCATTACTACCTTAAGTTCCTTGGATAAACCTACTGGAAAAGAGAAAAATGGATCTAGCTTCAACGGATCCTTAGATGGCTCGAAGTTCTTGAAGCAGAATCATGACACGAAAACAAGTTCAAGTAAGATCATCACTTGAAATAAGATTGTTATAGTTATAGAAATTGAACCAAAGTTTGAATATGATTATTACCTTGTATTAGAATGATAACCTACTGTAAGAAACAAAGATTTCTTGAGGTTGGATGATCACCTTACAAGATTGGAAGTGAGCTAGCAAACTTGAAAGTATTCTTGATTTTATGTAACTAGAACTTGTAGAATATATGAAGAACACTTAGAACTTGAAGATAGAACTTGAGAGAGATCAATTAGATGAAGAAAATTGAAGAATGAAAGTGTTTGTAGGTGTTTTTGGTCGTTGGTATATGGATTAGATATAAAGGATATGTAATTTTGTTTTCATGTAAATAAGTCATGAATGATTACTCATATTTTTGTAATTTTATGAGATATTTCATGCTAGTTGCCAAATGATGGTTCCCACATGTGTTAGGTGACTCACATGGGCTACTAAGAGCTGATCATTGGAGTGTATATACCAATAGTACATACATCTAAAAGCTGTGTATTGTACGAGTACGAATACGGGTGCATACGAGTAGAATTGTTGATGAAACTGAACGAGGATGTAATTGTAAGCATTTTTGTTAAGTAGAAGTATTTTGATAAGTGTATTGAAGTCTTTCAAAAGTGTATAAATACATATTAAAACACTACATGTATATACATTTTAACTGAGTCGTTAAGTCATCGTTAGTCGTTACATGTAAGTGTTGTTTTGAAACCTTTAGGTTAACGATCTTGTTAAATGTTGTTAACCCAATGTTTATAATATCAAATGAGATTTTAAATTATTATATTATCATGATATTATCATGTATGAATATCTCTTAATATGATATATATACATTAAATGTCTTTACAACGATAATCGTTACATATATGTCTCGTTTAAAAATCATTAAGTTAATAGTCTTGTTTTTACATAAGTAGTTCATTGTTAATATACTTAATGATATGTTTACTTATCATAGTATCATGTTAACTATATATATATCCATATATATGTCATCATATAGTTTTTACAAGTTTTAACGTTCGTGAATCACCGGTCAACTTGGGTGGTCAATTGTCTATATGAAACATATTTCAATTAATCAAGTCTTAACAAGTTTGATTGCTTAACATGTTGGAAACATTTAATCATGTAAATATCAATCTCAATTAATATATATAAACATGGAAAAGTTCGGGTCACTACAGTTTGGGCGCGGTTTGAGCTTGGAAGTGCAATTGGGTCGAAATTGCACTAGTTGTCAAATTAGGTTGGTTTATAAATCCATCCTAATTGTGTTGTTGTATTTGTGATAATGGAATAGGTACATTCCATTGGCGAGTTGCGGATTATTTTCGGTTTCATTCATCAAGGCGACAAGGTGAGTGTTAATATCCTATGTGCATATGTATGTGTAGGATGGGTGCGGGTCGGGTAAAGTGATTCTCGGTTATAGAGCTAACTTCACATATAGGTGGATTTGATGGACTTGTGTATAGGTCTAAGTGGCACGGTTGTGTATTTTGTAACATCCCGCCTTTTTCCGTTTACTTTTCCGTTATACTAATTTAAACTCCGTTACATGTCTATAACATCTCCCGTTAATACGCGTTTTAAAATATTCCGTTTAGGTATTTTCCGCACCCGACTACAAACTCGAGGGACTAAAATTGACACGGGGCAAACTAGTTGACTAGGTCACCTAGTCCACCCCAATCACCACCATTCAACCATCTCTCTCTCTCTCTCTCTTTCTCTCTAGCAAGAACACACCCAATTTCCAAATTCATTCAATCATCATCTAAATTCGATCTAGGAGGCTTACAACAAAATAAATTACATATTCGTGATCCTCTCTTCATCCTCTTCGTTTTGGTACCAACTTCATCTCGTTTGGGTAACATTTCTAAAACACTAGTTTTCTTTAAAATTGTGTTCTTGACTTAAAAGTATGTTAATTAGTGTCTATGGCTCATTGTGATGTCGTGTAAGTAATTTGTGTGCTCGATTTGTTGTTTTTGGTGTAACAAGTTCATTATGAAAATTACTTGCTAAATCCTTGATTTTGGATGATCAAATGTTATTAGATTGTTAATGTGCATGTTTTAAAAGTGTACTAGTATCATTAGCTTCATTTGGATGTAAAGATTGATCTAAGAAACCTCTTAAACTTGATTATGAAATTTGGTGATTTTTGGTTAGGGTTTCATGAACTAGGAATGTATTTTTGATGCATTAAATGACATGAAATGTTAATTGTAAGTGTTAGGTTGTGTTGTATGCTTAATTACCTTCGAAACGGCATATTGTTCATGTAATTTGGCTATCGAATCATTAAATGGCGTTTATGACTTGTATGCATTGAATGAGGAGCATTGATTGCGGTTTTTGGTTGTTGTAAATGAAAGTTTGATTGATAAAAAGTGCATAGTTGCGTTCCTTGTCAAAATACCTTTCCGATGATATAAAATGCATGCCTTGAATGTTTGCGGTTTGTAAATTGTGTTGGGTTGAGTTTTGATTCGTGCACTTAGGAGTTTCAGCAACCAGGGCCTGGAAACACCTCAGGACGCCGTCCAGATACCCAGGACGACGTCCAACTTTTCTAACCTAGACGCCGTCTAGGAATTGGGGACGCCGTCCCACTCTTTTAATCGAGACGCCGTCTAGCCATTTGGGACGCCGTCCCATTTGGCTAAAACTGGCTGTTTGCTTTGGTCATTTGACATGAAAATGTTTGCTATGCTACGGACCTCCGATTAACATGAAACTTGGCCAACATGCTCATATATGATTATATAACTTAGAAAAATTGTCGGATATCCAACCCGACCCCGTTGACTTTTCTGTTGACTTTGACCCGACCAAGTTGACTTTTAATCAAACTTAACCAAATAATTGTGCAATCGTTCTAACATGTTTTTATACTTGTACCTTGCATGAAACATGACAATTTGATTCACATGCTATTAGGATCGAGTCTTAACGAGCCATAGGACTAATTGAACATCTTTGACCTATCGTGTTTACCGTTATTGATACAAACCTATTGTTTAGGTCAAGACTAGCATTATTCTTTGCACACGTTTACTTGTTGAAGTACTTTACTACTCGTACACTCAAGGTGAGATCATAGTCCCACTTTTACTCTTTTTGAACTTACATTTGGGATGAGAAAACATAAACATTTCTTTTACTAAGTGAACACAAGTACAGGAAAACAAACATTCTACATACGAGTTTAGAACAAAATCCTCAATTCGATTATCATTAGTTACACTTGCCGGGTGTAAGCGAGAACTTATGTTGTATGGATCCATATGGGTTTGACAAACCCTCATTCAAACGGTTCGCTACCGTTTACGAATGAAATATATTTTCGAGAAACAGTGTATGTTCTAGCACTAAGTGATGGGGTTCAATGGAAGGAAATGTTAAGCATTGATAATTGGGTGCTCGTGAAACAAACTTTTGGAATGTATTACTACTAATTCATTGATGCAAATCTTGTGGTTCACTTGTACTTACTTACTTAAACCTATGATTTCACCAACGTTTTCGTTGACAGATTTCTATGTTTTTCTCAGGTCCTTGAACGATACATGATACATGCTTCCGCTCATTGTTTGATACTTGCATTGGATGTCGAGTATATGTGCATTTCATGGAGCGTCTTTTGACTTTACTTTAAACCGTGTCGCCTAGATGTCATTCGTATTATAACGTTGTAACTTAACTATTGGTTGAACAATTCTTGTAAACTTTGGGAACAAATCTTTATTTTGAAATGAAGGCGACATATTTTGGTCAAACTTTGTCTTAAAGACTTATGACCACGTAACGGCGCCTAAGTAGACGGCGCCGTCAAATATGAATTGGTCGGGTCGTTACAGATGGTATCAGAGCGTTGGTTGTAGGGATTTAGAGTTCATTGGTGTCGACCCCGAGTCATAGGGTACATTGGTGAGTCTAGACTACAACCGGCATATAGACTCGAAGTAGGAATTACTTGACTACTTGTGCATTTATACTCGAACGCTTCTACTCATATCTACTCTTAGTTCATCTTAATCTCACGTTGTTTAATTTGATTGACACGCCACCTTGACTATATGAAATGATGTCGAATGCACATATGAATCAGGGTAATATAATTTCCGGGATTATATTACGGTGACTCATATGAACGTTCCGACATTATGACATAAAGAATTTAAGGCGAGTCGAGGAAAAACTTCTCTTTATCTTTATTCTATATCACGGTTAGTATTATTGAGAATACTAATCAATGATATTCTTGTGTCTTGAAGGAACAATGGCTCCTCGTCGTGTACGCCGCAATGAAACTCCCGAACAAGCTCTCGAACGGATGATAGCCACCGCCGTAGATGCGGCCATGGCCGGTCACTCATCCAACAACAATAATAATAACAACCACAACAACAACAACAACAACAACAATGGAGCCGGAAACTCAAACGAGGGATGCTCCTATAAAGCTTTCATGGGGTGCAAACCTCACACTTTTGATGGAACCGGGGGACCGGTCGTGCTCACCCGATGGTTTGAGCAAACGGAAGCCGTCTTTAGCATAAGCGGTTGTCGGGACCAAGACAAGGTCAAATACTCCACTCACACTTTCTCCGGAATTGCTCTAACAGGGTGGAACACCTATGTTCAATCGGTGGGTACCGATGAGGCTCATGCCCTCTCTTGGGCCGATCTAAAGGAAAAGATGATTGTTGAATATTTTCCGCGCGAAGAAACCCGAAAGCTTGAGGAAGAACTAAGAGCTTTGAAAGCGGTCGGAAACGATCTTAAAGCTTATAATCAACGCTTCGCCGAACTATCCTTGATGTGTCCTAATCTTGTTAACCCCGAATCTCAAAGGATTGAGCTCTACACGCTCGGTCTTCCAAAAAGCATCAAACAAGGGGTGATGTCATCCAAACCCACTACTCATCAAGCCGCTATGAACATGGCTCGCCAACTAATTGAAACGGTTGACGAAATCGTAGTTCCGGCACCTAAGGCCGAGGATAAATCGGGCGGCAACAAAAGAAAGTGGGAACCCTCCCAATCAAGCAACAACAACTTTGCCAAGAAATCTTTCACTTTCGACGGCAAGAAGGGTTATGCCGGGAATCTACCTTTTTGCAACAAATGCAACAAACATCACTTTGGCGAATGTAGTAAGCTAATTTGCCATCGGTGCCAAGGAATTGGTCATAAGGCCAACGATTGTAAAAGTGCCACTCCCGTCGCTCGAAAGTGGCCCAATGCACCAAAGACGGGCACTTGTTACGAATGTGGCCAAACGGGTCATTATAGAAATGCATGCCCAAAGAAGAAAGATAACCCCAATACGCGCGGCCGAGCTTTCAACATCAACACCGAGGAAGCCCGGGATGACACTGAACTAGTCACGGGTACGTTTCTTCTCAACAATTCTTATGTCTCTTGCTTATTCGATTCGGGTGCCGATAAATGCTTTGTATCCAAGACTTTGACTCATTCTTTTAGCACTCCACCTCTTCCATTAGATACCCCTTATACCATTGAAGTGGCTAACGGGAAACTATTAAGTGCCGACACATATTACCGGGGGTGTGCGTTAAACATTTTGGGTAAGAAATTTGAAATTGACTTAATACCCATGGAACTAGGAAGCTTTGATGTAATAATCGGTATGAATTGGTTAGTCAAAACGAAATCTCACATCCTTTGTGATCTTAACGCAATCCGAATTCCTATCGAGAATGGTGAACCTTTGATTGTTTATGGCGATAAGAGTTGCACCAGACTCAACCTCGTTTCGTGCCTTAAAGTTAGAAAACTACTCCGTAAGGGTTGTTTTGCGATCCTTGCCCACGTTAAGAAAGTCGAGTCCGATGAGAAGCATATCGATGATGTGCCAATTGTTAGTGACTTTTTCGATGTATTTCCCGACGAATTGCCGGGTCTTCCACCTCATCGACCGGTTGAATTCCAAATCGATCTTATTCCGGGAGCCGCACCCGTAGCACGTGCACCATATAGACTCGCTCCATCCGAAATGCAAGAATTGCAAAGTCAAATCCAAGAACTACTTGACCGTGGTTTTATCCAACCTAGCCATTCACCTTGGGGCGCTCCGATTTTATTTGTTAAAAAGAAAGACGGATCCCTACGAATGTGCATTGATTATCGTGAACTAAATAAATTGACGGTTAAGAACCGATATCCTCTTCCTCGCATCGATGACCTCTTTGATCAACTACAAGGGTCTTGTGTATATTCGAAAATCGATCTCCGCTCGGGTTATCATCAATTAAGGGTTAAGGGGGAAGATGTCTCCAAAACCGCTTTCCGGACTCGCTATGGTAGTTATGAATTCCTCGTCATGCCATTTGGTCTCACTAACGCACCGGCGGTGTTCATGGATCTTATGAACCGCGTGTGCAAACCGTATCTCGATAAATTCGTTATTGTGTTCATCGATGATATATTGATCTATTCTAAAAATGAAGAAGAGCACGAACAACATCTCCGACTTGTGCTTGAACTCTTGAGACAAGAACGACTTTATGCCAAATTCTCCAAGTGTGAATTTTGGTTGAAGGAAGTTCAATTTCTTGGTCATGTTGTAAGTGATCAAGGCATTAAAGTCGATCCCACGAAGATCGAAGCCATTAGTAAATGGGAGACTCCTACTACTCCTACTCACATTCGTCAATTTTTAGGTCTCGCCGGGTACTATCGTAGATTCATCGAAAATTTCTCTTTGGTTGCACGTCCTCTAACCGCATTGACTCACAAGGGAAAGAAATTCATTTGGGCGACCGAACATGAATCCGCATTCCAAATCTTGAAAACGAAGCTAACCACCGCTCCTATCTTGTCACTTCCCGAAGGCAATGATGACTTTGTTGTATATTGCGATGCCTCAAAACATGGTTTTGGGTGTGTATTGATGCAACGAACGAAAGTCATTGCTTATGCTTCTCGACAACTCAAAATTCATGAACGAAACTATACGACACATGATCTCGAACTCGGAGCCGTTGTCTTTGCACTTAAAATGTGGAGACACTATCTTTATGGAACCAAGAGTACTATCTTCACCGATCACAAAAGCCTTCAACACATTTTCGATCAAAAACAACTAAACATGAGACAACGAAGGTGGATTGAAACCTTAAACGATTACGATTGCGAGCTTCGTTACCATCCCGGGAAGGCAAATGTAGTAGCCGATGCCTTAAGTCGAAAAGAAAGAGCGGTGCCTCTCCGTGTCCGAGCTTTAAACATCACCATTCACACCAACCTTAATAGCCAAATTCGGGTAGCCCAAGATGAGGCTCTCAAGGATGAAAACATCTCTCTCGAACACTTGAACGTCCTCACCTCTCGATTCGAAGTTAAAGAAACCGGACTACGATATTTCGCCGGAAGAATTTGGGTGCCTAGTTATGGGGATCTACGAAGCCTTATTTTAGATGAAGCCCATAAGTCACGATACTCGATTCACCCCGGTGCCAATAAGATGTACCACGATCTTAAACAACTATATTGGTGGCCGAACATCAAAAGGGACGTAGCTACTTATGTTTCCAAGTGTTTGACATGTTCCAAAGTCAAAGCCGAACACCAAAGACCGTCCGGACTACTTCAACAACCCGAGATCCCGCAATGGAAGTGGGAAAGGATAACGATGGATTTTATCACCAAGCTACCAAAAACGACGGGCGGTTATGATACCATTTGGGTTATTGTTGACCGTCTCACCAAATCCGCACACTTCCTTGCCATGAAAGAAACGGACAAAATGGAGAAACTTGCACAACTTTACATTAAGGAGATCGTAGCCCGACACGGTGTACCTTTATCGATTATCTCCGACCGAGATGGCCGTTTCGTTTCTAGATTTTGGCGTACATTGCAAGAAGCGTTGGGAACGCGTTTAGACATGAGCACCGCATATCATCCTCAAACCGATGGACAAAGCGAACGTACAATCCAAACCTTGGAAGACATGTTACGAGCTTGCGTGGTTGATTTCGGAAAAGCTTGGGACAAGCACTTACCTCTCGCGGAGTTCTCTTATAACAATAGTTATCACGCGAGTATTAAAGCCGCACCTTTTGAAGCGCTATATGGCCGCAAATGTCGTTCACCTCTTTGTTGGGCCGAGGTAGGCGACGTGCAAATCACCGGACCCGAACTCATTCACGAAACCACCGAGAAAATCGTTCAAATCCGAGATAGGCTTAGGACGGCCCGAAGTCGTCAAAAGAGCTATACCGACAAACGACGCAACGATCTTGAATTTCAAGTCGGTGACCGAGTAATGTTAAAAGTCGCACCTTGGAAGGGTGTAATCCGTTTTGGGAAACGCGGGAAGCTAAATCCGCGGTATATTGGTCCTTTCGAAATCTTGGAGTGTATTGGAACCGTTGCTTATCGTTTAGATCTTCCGCCTCAATTGAACTCTGTTCATCCTACCTTCCATGTATCTAACTTGAAAAAGTGTCTTGCCGAACTCGATATCGTCATCCCTCTCGAAGAACTTACTATTGATGACAAACTTCATTTTGTGGAGGAACCGGTTGAAATTGTGGACACCTCCGTCAAGACATTGAAACAAAGCCGAATCCCGATTGTCAAGGTTCGTTGGAATGCCAAAAGAGGACCCGAGTTTACTTGGGAAAGACAAGACCAAATGCAAAGGAAGTATCCTCATCTATTTGTGAATTCAGAAACGCAAGATCTCGAGGAAGAAACAACGACTACTACGCCTACTTAAATTTCGGGACAAAATTTCTTTTAAGGAGTAGGTAATGTAACATCCCGCCTTTTTCCGTTTTCTTTTCCGTTATACTAATTTAAACTCCGTTACATGTCTATAACATCTCCCGTTAATACGCGTTTTAAAATATTCCGTTTAGGTATTTTCCGCACCCGACTACAAACTCGAGGGACTAAAATTGACACGGGGCAAACTAGTTGACTAGGTCACCTAGTCCACCCCAATCACCACCATTCAACCATCTCTCTCTCTCTCTCTCTCTCTTTCTCTCTAGCAAGAACACACCCAATTTCCAAATTCATTCAATCATCATCTAAATTCGATCTAGGAGGCTTACAACAAAATAAATTACATATTCGTGATCCTCTCTTCATCCTCTTCGTTTTGGTACCAACTTCATCTCGTTTGGGTAACATTTCTAAAACACTAGTTTTCTTTAAAATTGTGTTCTTGACTTAAAAGTATGTTAATTAGTGTCTATGGCTCATTGTGATGTCGTGTAAGTAATTTGTGTGCTCGATTTGTTGTTTTTGGTGTAACAAGTTCATTATGAAAATTACTTGCTAAATCCTTGATTTTGGATGATCAAATGTTATTAGATTGTTAATGTGCATGTTTTAAAAGTGTACTAGTATCATTAGCTTCATTTGGATGTAAAGATTGATCTAAGAAACCTCTTAAACTTGATTATGAAATTTGGTGATTTTTGGTTAGGGTTTCATGAACTAGGAATGGATTTTTGATGCATTAAATGACATGAAATGTTAATTGTAAGTGTTAGGTTGTGTTGTATGCTTAATTACCTTCGAAACGGCATATTGTTCATGTAATTTGGCTATCGAATCATTAAATGGCGTTTATGACTTGTATGCATTGAATGAGGAGCATTGATTGCGGTTTTTGGTTGTTGTAAATGAAAGTTTGATTGATAAAAAGTGCATAGTTGCGTTCCTTGTCAAAATACCTTTCCGGTGATATAAAATGCATGCCTTGAATGTTTGCGGTTTGTAAATTGTGTTGGGTTGAGTTTTGATTCGTGCACTTAGGAGTTTCAGCAACCAGGGCCTGGAAACACCTCAGGACGCCGTCCAGATACCCAGGACGACGTCCCACTTTTCTAACCTAGACTCCGTCTAGGAATTGGGGACGCCGTCCCACTCTTTTAATCGAGACGCCGTCTAGCCATTTGGGACGCCGTCCCATTTGGCTAAAACTGGCTGTTTGCTTTGGTCATTTGACATGAAAATGTTTGCTATGCTACGGACCTCCGATTAACATGAAACTTGGCCAACATGCTCATATATGATTATATAACTTAGAAAAATTGTCGGATATCCAACCCGACCCCGTTGACTTTTCTGTTGACTTTGACCCGACCAAGTTGACTTTTAATCAAACTTAACCAAATAATTGTGCAATCGTTCTAACATGTTTTTATACTTGTACCTTGCATGAAACATGACAATTTGATTCACATGCTATTAGGATCGAGTCTTAACGAGCCATAGGACTAATTGAACATCTTTGACCTATCGTGTTTACCGTTATTGATACAAACCTATTGTTTAGGTCAAGACTAGCATTGTTCTTTGCACACGTTTACTTGTTGAAGTACTTTACTACTCGTACACTCAAGGTGAGATCATAGTCCCACTTTTACTCTTTTTGAACTTACATTTGGGATGAGAAAACATAAACATTTCTTTTACTAAGTGAACACAAGTACAGGAAAACAAACATTCTACATACGAGTTTAGAACAAAATCCTCAATTCGATTATCATTAGTTACACTTGCCGGGTGTAAGCGAGAACTTATGTTGTATGGATCCATATGGGTTTGACAAACCCTCATTCAAACGGTTCGCTACCGTTTACGAATGAAATATATTTTCGAGAAACAGTGTATGTTCTAGCACTAAGTGATGGGGTTCAATGGAAGGAAATGTTAAGCATTGATAATTGGGTGCTCGTGAAACAAACTTTTGGAATGTATTACTACTAATTCATTGATGCAAATCTTGTGGTTCACTTGTACTTACTTACTTAAACCTATGATTTCACCAACGTTTTCGTTGACAGATTTCTATGTTTTTCTCAGGTCCTTGAACGATACATGATACATGCTTCCGCTCATTGTTTGATACTTGCATTGGATGTCGAGTATATGTGCATTTCATGGAGCGTCTTTTGACTTTACTTTAAACCGTGTCGCCTAGATGTCATTCGTATTATAACGTTGTAACTTAACTATTGGTTGAACAATTCTTGTAAACTTTGGGAACAAATCTTTATTTTGAAATGAAGGCGACATATTTTGGTCAAACTTTGTCTTAAAGACTTATGACCACGTAACGGGACCTAAGTAGACGGCGCCGTCAAATATGAATTGGTCGGGTCGTTACATATTTTGGTTGACCACCTTTGGTGAGGTGCACATTTTGTGTGCACGTTATCACACGTGGTTGTGATGTGGATGATATAACCCCAATGGCGAAGGGTTTTGGATATTGAGAAGTGAGTCACGTTTGGATGCAGATTCACGATGACGCGTGTAGTTTCGGTCATCTTATTGAGTTGAGAAGTAAGTCATGTGTGGATGCGGATTCACGATGACGCGTGTAGTTCGGTCATCTTATTGCGGTAGTGATCTCGTGTGGTTGCGGATTCACTAAGGCTCGTGTAGTTCGGCCAACCTCGATGTGGTTGTGTTATTGAAGATAGTAGTCTCGTGTGTATGCGGATTTACTAAGGCTCGTGTAGTTCAGCCAATCTTCATTGTGGTATTTGGTTTTCGGTATTGGGTTAAGGAGTTAACCTTATTCGTTTATATATTGTTTTATATATATTGTTGTATTGTTGTGATGTAGCTAACCCTCCGGGTGTAGCTCATTGGCGTTGTTCACATCGTCGTTGGTGAACTAACTTTATTGTTGATGTTGTTAGCTTGTTGTTTAGTGAACGTACGGTATGTTTAGTTTAGCTTGCCCTATACTTGGATGCTCCGGTATGCGCTATTTGATTATTTGTGTGGCGTGTCCATTTTATGCATATATATGTATGTAGTATATTCTCACTCACTAAGCGTTAGCTTACCCTCTCGTTGTTTGTTTTTTTTATATAGATGTGCATGGATGCGGTGGCTCGGGTAAGCATGGGAATTAGTGGACTTACGTAGTTGCTTAGAAGACTTGCTTTTGGATTTGATTAAGATTGGGTAGCGTATCCCCAATCGCCATGCTCGGCTTTATTTTGTAATAAAAGTCATATGGTCTAAGTTTGTATTTTGTACAAAAAGGGTAATTTGGGCATATGTGGGGCCGGTGTCGTATAACTCATTTTATTATTGAAACGTGTTAGTTTTAACTATTATTAAATGTTGTGAAAACCGTTTCGTCTAAAAGTATCGGGAAGCGGGTGATCTTTTTACGGGAAATTGACTTTTGGGACAGCAGGGATCGGAGCGGCGCGCCCCTATATGGAGCGGCGCTCCATTTGCCTATAAACTTGATCTTTGTAAAAATAAAAAATGTAAGCGTGTTTTGGTTGGATAACGGGTTGAGATGTTAAAAGTGGTATCAGAGCATGGTCTAAGGGATTTAGGCGACTTGAGATAGGTGCCTAGACTTAGACTTTTGTGTGTGCTTAATTTTGTGCGGGACTTGTAGGAGTACGGGTCGGAATGGGTTATAGTTAGTGCCTTGTTTGTAGGTGGACTGACGTTTATATTAATATGCAGATATTATTAATATGTGATTGCGTTGTATTTGGTTTATGTTTGCGGTTGCATATATATCATTGAGCGAGGCGGTCGTTGTACTAACGAGTTGATGTGGCGTGTACGCGTAATAAGGACTTGCAAACCTTATTACGGGTGAAAATTGTGTCTAGCAAGTGATGTACGACGAGTGTTTAGCAAGATGGAGCGGTATTGTGTGTGCTTTATACGTTCATGATCTAATCGCTTTGCATTCCTTAGAATGGTAACGGGAAACGGGATCGAGACGAACGATTTGGAGTTTAACGCTAGAGTTGCGGCCGCCGTTGCGGAGTAAATGTGTGCGTTTCGAGAAGAAATTGATAGGAAGTATTCCGAACTTCAAGGTAGTAGTGGAATGGAGCGTTGTCTTAAGAACTTCATGAGGACTAAACCCCCAATGTATGACGGGAAACCGGATCCTTTGGTAAGTACAACTTGGATCTCAGATGTCGAAGGGTGTTTTCGTACTATTGAATGCCCTCCCAAGAAAAAGACAAGACTCGCTACTAGTTTGTTGCGGAGTAGGGCGAAGGATTGGTTGGATGGTAAGATTGATCTTGTCGATGGCGAAACATTTATGGCGTTATCGTGGGACGAGTTTAAGAAAGAATTCTTTGAGGAGTTCCGAACTTCAGCCGATTTGTCAGAAATGCTTAATGAGTTGCGAAATTTGCAACAGGGTTCTATGGATTTGAATACTCTCAAGACGACCTTTATGGCGAAGGCTCGTTTTTGCCCGGAGTATTTGGGGAATGACCATTTGTTGATGCAAGATTTCTATCGAACTTTGAATGATGACTTGAAGAATAATATTAGCCGGGGTTACGCGAAATCGTTTTCGGAATTATTTGACGTGGCTAGAGGTTTCGAGTCGTATTCGCGATCAAAGATGGGTGAACCTTCAAGTGAGAGAAGGGTTGTTTCTTATGGTGATCCAAGTAAGAGGACTAAGGGTCCGAGTGTGAGCACGGGTGGTACGCGGATGAGTATATCGGATTCTAGCGCGTCTAGATGTTACAATTGTGGCGTGAGGGGTCACAAGTCTTGGGAATGTTCGGTGCCAAAGGGTGATGGCATGGTGTGCTTCATTTGCCAAGAAGAAGGACATCGTAAGTCGGAATGTGCCAAGTTAGCGGGGACGGGTGTGGCAAGGAGACGTTAAGGTACATTTCATTTTAATAAATATGTCATTTGATTATTTATTATGCTCCGTTGAGTTTGAGTTTATTAGATGCATTGCTTGTGCATGTTATTGATATGGGTGACGTTCCTAATGGAAGTACCCTATGGTGACGTTTGATTGTCGGGCGAAGGGCGTAAGACTTGGTGCAACCAAGTATTCCTTAATATTTGGGAAATGTTTCTACCAAGCCATGGAAATGGGTTTTGGTGTTCGATTGTTAAGCGCGTGTTCGCTTTTGTGTTGAAGTTGATGAACCATGAGGTTCGACGGGTGGGATGAAACCCGAGAAATCGAGTGTTGATCTCGATGTATGTTGGTAAAAGAGTCTGCATGACGCGACATTAGGTGCCTCTTTCATACCTACTAGCGTGGTGTTCGACTCCGATTGTGTTGTGGTTACATTGTACTTAGGGTGCCGGAGAGAAACCCTTAGGTACATGAGTGACTAGGTGAAATTTGACAAGCTAAAGCAATTGGATGATTGCGAGAGTATAGTTTGTGTAATTTGTGGTACACTTTTCGTTCGAAGTGTTTAAGGATAGGTTAAGATCCTTAGTATGCTCAAGGTTACAGCAAGATATGGTGATGGGTCGTGTGAACCCAATTGTTGGTAAAGTCTACCTTTGGTAGCATTGTACGGTTGTACAAGATGCGGTTATGGAACGTAGTTCCAAGTGGGGGAGTTACACTCCCGCACGAGGAAGTTCTAGTGTGAGATTTCGGATGACGTTTTAGTAGATCCAGAATTTGTTTCGGGACCTAGATTTGGTCGATTGTGGTAGAGTACAATTTCGGTTAAATTGTACTTATAATTTTGGATTTGAATTATCACCGAGGTGGTAATGTGGTAAATCTCGTTGAGAGATAATGGACGTGTTTGACGAGCAAGGTGGAATCCCTCGGTTAAGGGATGTGAAAATCGGATTCTCTTCTAGAGAATTATTGTTTTGTGCCTATGTTTGATATAGGTGGTTCTTGCTTGATTGTGTGAATGGTTAGTGGTATTCGTTAGGATTCACTATGGCGTAGCAGAGCGCGATGTTACGTTACTCGTTGTATGAGGCCAAAAGAGCGTCTATTGGTGAAGCATGACCGTTGACGGGGTCCGCTGACTTCATCATGGGAGTAGTGTTATATCGGTATGGTATAACGTTATCGGGAAATTCGAGTACCGATGGGGAATGGGATTACCATTCCTGTGTTGAGATTGGGAAGTGGATCACGTGTGTTTGCGGATTCACGATGACGCGTGTAGTTTCGGTCATCTTATTGTGGAAGTGAGTAGCGTGTAGTTCGGATTCACAAATGACACGTGTGGTTGCGGTCATTATATTGTGGGGGTGAGTCACGTGTAGTTCGGATTCACAAATGACACGTGTGGTTGCGGTCATTCTATTGGGATAGTGACTCTCGTGTAGTTCGGATTCACTAAGGCGCGTGTAGTTCGGCCAATCCCGATTGTTGTGCGGTGGAGGCAGTGAGTCGCGCGTGGTGCTGATTCACTAAGGCACGTGTAGTTTTTGGCTAGCCTTCATGTTGTTGGATGTGTGATCTATCGGTTGTTTTATACGCCGATGGTGGGATCGTAAGGACCATGTTGTGTGAACTATTAGTTGTTTTATACACCGATGGTGGGGTCGTGAGGACCATGTTGTGGGATTAGTGATGCGATAGTCGTATTTCGCTCACATGTTGTTACGGGTGTGACAATAGTCGATTTTGTACACTTTGAGTGTAGCGTTGCCATAGTCGTTTGGGCGCTAACGGTTTTTAGCCGTTTGATTATGTTGTACGGTAGTTGCGTAGTAGCCGTGTTTGCGCACTACAAGGATTATTAAGTATGGATTCGCCTTTTCGGTCTTCATCGGTCGGATGGTTGACTTTATTGTGGTTGTTACTAGGAATGTACTTGGTATGGTATGCTAGGGGTTGATATCTCGGTTCGAGATTGGTTGAGTTTTTACCGATGTGAGGGATTGAGCATGGTTTTAGTGCTCGGATTTGTGGATTTGATAAATCGCGGGTGACAATTTTGTTGTTAAAGGTGATTCATTGGGAAATTGTCTAGGAAAGTCGGATTGGGACTCATGTTGAGGACCGTGGAGTGTAGTTTCGGATGGTTAAGTGACGAGGATCATGAGGACGTGATCGAGTTTAAGTGGGGGAGAGTTGTAAGACCCGAATATTTATTGTACATAATGTATTTATGGTGTACGATGCGTGTATGAAGTGTACGAAGCATGTACGTGTTGCTTGCTCGAAAGTCGAAGGAAACTGGACGTTGTCTGAAGTGACAAGGTGTGTACGTATCTTTTCTACCCCAAATAAAGTTTGAGTTGATGTTTCAAAGCCTTACCATTAGAAAGAAAATCTTATTACATTTCCTACGATATTTGATTCATCGGAAATGAAGCTACGGTCAAAAAGTTATGGCCAAAACAAGTTACTGAAAACTGTTTTTCCTCGACTGCCAGCACCTGAAGGTTGGAGCGGTGCTCCACCCTATGGAGTGGCCCTCCGATTACGTCTGATGCAATTTTCAGCATTTTTAAAGGGGTTAAATGAGGGGTACTTTGGTCTTTTCACTTGGGGTCAGTTTGGGATCATCAAAACTGATCCATGGGTTATCTTATCCTCATTTCACCTCTTTTCACTCACCAACACTCTCATCCTCAAACCCTAGAGAGAGAGGAGAGATTTACTGAGAGAGAGCTCCAATTGGAGAAGAAGAAGAGTGTTTCGGGTCAAACCTCAAGTATTAAAGTTGTTCATCTCGTCAACGGCATCATTTTGGCGGTATTGATAAGTTCTAACTCCGAGTTTCATTGTTTGATTTGAGATTCAATGTTAGGGTTTTGAGATTGTTAGTTGTAAAACCCATTTAGTTGATGAAGAGGGTATATGAAAACTTGCTATTTTGATATTTGGCGGATTTTGGGTTGGTTAATGATTTAACCATGTTTTAGGCTTGTAAGTAGCGTGTAATCACTAGTGTTAGTGATTATGGAAGTGTTGGAACCACTTTAGGTGAATTTGGGTTGACTAATTTTGAAATGGGTCAAAATTAGGGTTTAGGTGTCAATTTGGGCAAGTTTGGTGTTTAACACTTACAATTAGGTTTAATTGGCGTATTAGGACCATTCTCACTTGTGTTAGTGATTATTGGATAGTTTGGGCGCGGTTTGAGCTTGGAAGTGCAATTGGGTCGAAATTGCACTAGTTGTTAAATTGGGTTGGTTTATAAATCTATCCTAATTGTGTTGTTGTATTTGTGATAATGGAATAGGTACATTCCATTGGCGAGTTGCGGATTATTTTCGGTTTCATTCATCAAGGCGACAAGGTGAGTGTTAATATCCTATGTGCATATGTATGTGTAGGATGGGTGCGGGTCGGGTGAAGTGATTCTCGGTTACAGAGCTCACTTCACATATAGGTGGGTTTGATGGACTTGTGTATAGGTCCAAGTGGCACGGTTATGCGTTTTGATTGACCACCTTTGGCGAGGTGCACATTTTGTGTGCACGTTATCACACGTGGTTGTGATGTGGATGATATAACCCCAATGGCGAAGGGTTTTGGATATTGAGAAGTGAGTCACGTGTGGATGCGGATTCACGATGATGCGTGTAGTTTCGGTCATCTTATTGAGTTGAGAAGTGAGTCATGTGTTGATGCGGATTCACGATGACGCGTGTAGCTCGGTCATCTTATTGAGGTAGTGATCTCGTGTGGTTGCGGATTCACTAAGGCTTGTGTAGTTCGGTCAACCTCGATGTGGTTGTGTTATTGAAGATAGTAGTCTCGTGTGTATGCAGATTTACTAAGGCTCGTGTAGTTCGGCCAATCTTCATTGTGGTATTTGGTTTTCGGTATTGGGTTAAGGGGTTAACCTTATTCGTTTATATATTGTTATATATATATTGTTGTATTGTTGTGATGTAGCTAACCCTCCGGGTGTAGCTCATTGGCGTTGTTCACATCGTCGTTGGTGAACTAACTTTATTGTTGATGTTGTTAGCTTGTTGCTTAGTGAACATACGGTATGCTTAGTTTAGCTTGCCCTATACTTGGATGCTCCGGTATGCGCTATTTGATTATTTTTGTGGCGTGTCCATTTTATGCATATATATGTATGTAGTATATTCTCACTCACTAAGCGTTAGCTTACCCTCTCGTTGTTTATTTTTTTTATATAGATGTGCATGGATGCGGTGGCTCGGGTAAGCATGGGAATTAGTGGACTTGCGTAGTTGCTTAGAAGACTTGCTTTTGGATTTGATTAGGATTGGGTAGCGTATCCCCAATCGCCATGCTCGGCTTTATTTTGTAATAAAAGTCATATGGTCGAAGTTTGCATTTTGTACAAAAAGGGTAATTTGGGCATATGTGGGCCCGGTGTCGTATAACTCATTTTATTATTGAAACGTGTTAGTTTTAACTATTATTAAATGTTGTGAAAACCGTTTCGTCTAAAAGTGTCGGGAAGCGGGAGATCTTTTTATGGGAAAACGACTTTTGGGATAGCAGGGATCGGAGCGGCGCGCCCCTATATGGAGCGGCACTCCATTTTCCTGTAAACTTGATCTTTGTAAAAAAAAAATAATAATAATAAAAAAATGTAAGCGTGTTTTGGTTGGATAACGGATTGAGATGTTACACTCCATTACCCTCAAAACTCCGAATCAGGTAATAAATTAACTTACCGACAACTAATTTTGTTTTTAACAGCAAACGCACACATCATTTTTTCTACGACAGGACTCGAAGTCACAACCTAAGGTTGATGAGTTCCCTTGATAGCGCTATAGGCCAGAAGCCCTTCAGTTTCTGATTAGCTCTTGACATAGTGCAATGAGAACATCACTTTACAAATATCTATTGATCTGAATCAATGTGCCGTTTGTCATGTTCATGTTTAGTATTTGAAAGCGACGAATATTCAGAATGGTGTTTCGATCATTTAATTCGTACCACAGTGAAGAAATCACATCTGTTAGCGAGCATCAATGTTCTAATGGATGTCTTGTTGTGTGTGATTATACTTCTAATGTAGGGATAATTATTTGAAAATGCATTGAACTTTCACTACATTCCTATTGTATGCATCTAACTTTCAAATCTTCTATTGTATGCATACAACTATTAAATCTCTACTATTGTATGCATTGAATTACTTATAGCTCTCGTAGCAGGTCAATATGTAGAAAAAATTACATGGTTGGTCCCTCAATTTAACGTTCGTTAATTTTTTTTCGTTATGTTCCATTTGAAATTCATTAAAAAAAATTAAAACCCCATTTTATCTTCATACTTCATCTCCTCTTCATTTCTTTTTCTTCAATTGATGAAATTAAATCTTCATTTATTTTCCTGCAACAACAGTTTGTTAAAAAATTGCTATGAACATCAAATCTTCAATTGATGAAATTAATCTTGAAAATCAATTCCTCAAGCCTTCATAGTCAGCGATAAACACTTTTTGATGAGGATTCACAACTAAAACAACAATAAAATTTGGAAATCGAAGAAGAACACTAGTGACTTCTGCATATGGACTTTGAAGATCAAGGTTGAATTTTATAGATTTTCAGATAACATAACCTGAATCAAAGTAGCTTGTAATCATCTTGTAAACACTCGAAACTGAATCATTACATCTAAAACTCAGCAATCTGCTCGAATTAAATTGTTGACCGAAGAACAATAAACTTGACTTCTAAATCTGAAACAACTTTAGAGTTGTTAAATGAATCTGATGGTTGAAGAATGTGCGTTTTAGCTTTAGGAACTCAGATCCTGATCTCAGATTGTGGATATAACTTCAAAATCAAAAACACTTAAATCTGTTAATGATGATGAACGATGAAGATGATGATGAACAATTTCTGAATCTGCTTCGTTCTAGTGTTAAAGATGAATGATGATGAAGTAGAAATCTGATTTGGATAGGTGATATATGATTATCGATGGATTTATGCCCGTAAACTCAGATCTGTTGGATTTATAAAAGTGAATTTGGGTGAAATTATATAAGTGTATACGAATATGAATTATAATTTAATAAGTTGAGTTAACGAATTTACAGATGAATGTATACTAAATAATGATGAATGGATGAAGATGGACAAAAGGTTAAAGAAATTAGGGTAATAAGTTACATGAAGGACCAATGAAATTAAGGTTTAAATCATGAGGGACTAATAATGTAAATGTCTGGAAAGGTGATCTGGAAGGTTACCTGTTATAACAGGTTAAATGTATACAATAGTAGAGATTTAAATGTTGAATGCATACAGATTTGAAAGTTGGATGCATACAATAAGAATTTGGTGAAAGTTCGATGCATTTTCAAACAATTTCCCTCTAATTTAAGTTGAATATATTCTCTTAATTATATCTTAAGTATATATATCTTATGAATATGATTTTTTTCCTTATATTCTATGAACTGAAATCACGAGTCTTTGTTCCTTGGTAGGATGTGAACACGCAAATGTTTCATTTTGACGAGGTGAGTGCCTTTCTTATATCGATCCACCGAAATTATGAGTCTTTTAAAGCTATAAACACACCTATATAAATCTTATTATTGCTTTCTTAAACAGCCTAGCGCTATTGTCGACACCTCAAATGAGGTACCTGACAATCTTGACCTTACGCGACGACAATAAATCTTTCCTAAGATTGATATAAATTCTGTATCCGCCATTTTTGTTTGTTGCAGGAAGTAAACGAGCAAAACTTTATCTATAAAACACCATATATCAACGAAAGTCAAACTATCGATGAACTATTTTATGGTTCTGATCAAACAATATTCAACATGGTTAGTACTCTTCTTATATCTATGAAATTATATTTTTTCGGAGCAATTTAGTTACCGATACTTGATCCTTGCGTTATCAAACAGAACAACTAAGAGCAATCGATTGGTATAATATGGAGTCCTGAGCCCGTTGCAGATGATACGACCTTTCAAGTCGAGAATCCAGATGATCAAGATTGGTTTATAAATCAAGAATGGTATTAAATCCGACCAATTTTGGTATGTCAAGATTTAGTTTAGGTTTGTAATCATTTCAGTTGAAGTTTAGAGCACTAGTAGTGACATCGCGTTTACAATGTTTTTATTGATGCTCTCAAAACTTTACTTTTTATTTACGTTTGTAAATCAACATTAAGGCGGGGGAAATCAAACTTTACTTTTTACTTTAATGACAAGATGCACCGTCAAATTTATCATGAAAACTGAAATTTTCAGCATTAATATCGGTGTCTTCCATTAATTGATGGGTTAGTTGCTCAACTTTAGCTTACGTACCGTCTTAATAGAAAAAATTACGCGGAAAGAATTCTTATAATAGTAGCCATGGTACTCCACGAAGATCAATTAAGAAATGCACATGCGTCTTCAAGCGAAGGCAAGATAAACAACCGTCAATGGCCCAAAAATTTTGAAGGCCCAAAATTTTGAATATCTATATATACTTTTCTCAAAGTATTCTATTAATTAAATAAAGAATTATTAATTAAAGTTGTAATACTATAATTTTAAATAGTTAAATACATTATAAGTAAATAAATAATTAATTTTTTTTTTTTTTTTGTGACTCAGGAACCCCCCTACGAACGAATCCTTTGGACTCCCCCGCAGAGGGTAAACCTGGGGGAACGAGCCTGCTGAGCGCCAGACCCGCTACCGGGTGAATTGCCTGTAAAGGCACCCCTCATGGTCAACCTCCCTTTTTGAACGAACGAGGCGGAACTCAGATTCAAACCTGGGTGGGCTGCCAGCTAGGGCAACTCAGTGGCCATCCAAGCTATGGGCCCACTTTAATACATATAAGTAATAATTAAATTTAAGTATTACTTATATGTATTAAATATGGGCCCACTTTTGTTTTCGCCTAGAGCCTTCAAATTATTGAGACGATCTTGGTAACAACAACAACAATACCCAATACCACATGAGTGGTGTATGAGGAGGTAATATGTAGACAATCTTTCCCCTATCCGAGAATAAAGATAAGTCATTTTTTCACCCAGAGTGAAATACTCTCAAGAGACGATCTTGGTAAGAAGCGTAAAAATGAGAGCTCACTGAACAAAACAAATGTTTTAAGGTCGATCATAAGATTTCGGAAAGCTTATATTAATTGAAATTCATAGATCGAGTTCTCATGACTTTATGTGAATATAAAAGTCAAATTTATATCTTGTTAGTTGGAACAAAAATTAAGTTCGAATTGGATGAATTTCAGTGTTTGATATTGATGTTGCTTTTAAAATCGGGGATTTGAAAGATTTTTAATTTGGGGTATTTGAATGCGATGAGTTCTTTATAGTAATGGAGATTTGAAAAGGAGTAGAATTTATATCCGAAAGAAAAGGATCAAATAACCTCACGGCACATGTAAGTACCTAACGAGATTTTCTAAACGGGAGTTAATTGGGAGTCCATTTATCATGTATCTACTAGCCCATTTTCTGTGGGCCTTTAAATCTTATTTGGCGTTTGGCCTTATTGGTTTTAATATTATTGCGCTTTTGAAAAATAAACAATTGTTAGTGAAAAAAACTAACCATGTAATTGGTGGAAATTACAAGGAACAAAAACGTCGAAAAAAGTTCTCAGTATAGTGCAACAGTAGACAAACCACCAATTTTTTCATTGTTATTAGTATTAGTATTAGTATCCTGAGCAACTGATATTTGCGGTTTTATTAATAGCAACTGGACATTACCATTACCATTACCATTACCATTACCATTACCAATAATACTAATTATGGTGATAATGAATCACTATTCACGATGGAAGTTTCTGTTGGGGTGCAAACTCAATCCAACATAGGAGGGAGTTAAATTCCAAGGGCAACATATAAGTTAGTGGGCTACTCCCTCTATCACCAATTGGTTTTAGAGTAGAACCTAATTAGCTTATATGATTGTGATACTTGGTGGATAATTGGGCTAGAAAAAAATAAAAAAACATCCTACAAACTGGTATCAGAGCTATGGTGAGCCTAATTATAATGTGAAAGATAAATCTTCGAGATAAATTTCAAGGGCAATATATAAGTTAGTGGGCTACTCCCTCTATCACCAATTGGTTTTAGAGTGGAACCTCATTAGCTTATATGATTGTGATACTTGGTGGATAATTGGGCTAGAAAAAAATAAAAAAGGATCCTACAGTTTCTATGGTGAGAATGAATCACTATTCACGATGGCAGTTTCGTAAATACCTTCAACTTTGGGGCCATTTTTGTAAACCTTTTTTTTTTTTTGTGAAAAACTATTTTTAATTTTATTTTTATTACCTTTTTTACTTCTTTTCCCCTCCTTTTTCATTTCTTTATTTTTTAACGTTTAATTGCCCGTCTTTTAACCTTTTTTTTTACCAATCAGTTAACTGACCCGTTAAACGTTTTTAACGTTCAGTTAACTGATCGTTAACCTACTAAAACCACCCCGCAGTGAAACGCGGGCTGTTTATCCTCGTTATACCCAATAAGCATGTAAATATAGTCCAGCAATAATTTAGTAATTTACCCAATAAGCATCAAATAGAGTGTTATAATGGACATTAAATGGGCTTCTACTCTACTGTAGTGAGCTAAGTCATTTTTTGGATGACTAGTTCTATCTTTTATATATGCAACTAGATTTATGGTCCGCGCTTCGCGGTGGATTAGTGTCATTTTAACAATACTATGTCGTTAGACAGTTTTCGGCCTGAAAAATGGTCCAGAACCTAATTGGTACGATAATAACATAATTTTTGTATAAAACCATGTTAAAGATTCTAAAAAATATCAATATTCTCACCTAATCGATTAGAGTTTGAATTATGACCTCACATTTCAACCCACTTTTTTTATATGTAATGTTAAATGTTCAAACAATTATATGGGAAAGCATTTTCTTGTAAGGCTATATGAGGAGGATAACTATATGAGAAGGATAAGTATTTATATTCTGTTTGTATTTAGGCTAATTGTGATATCATTTGACTCTTTCATGATTTTTCGTCGATTACCAGTCGGTAAATTGAGCGTTTAAAAAAAGGTTAATGGTCAGTTAATTGAACTTTTTTAAAAATAGTTAATAATCGGTTAGTTGAACTTTTTTTAAAAAAAGGTTAGCATCGGTTAATTGAACTTTTTAAAAAATGGTTAACAGTAAGTTAGTTGAATGTTTATAAAAAAGTTAACGGTTGGTTGATTGAACGTTTAAAAAATAATTGGATGAATTCGAAAGTGGTGAAAATGAAGTGAAATTTTTTGTAAAAAATAATGGAAAAAGAGTTTTTTAAAAGGAAAAAATGTGATTTACCAAATTAACTGTTAAATTAGAGTTATTTACAGTGTTGCAACCGTAGATTCAACCCAAATACTATTAGTGATAGTTTAGAACAAACGGAGTATATAAAAATGTAATACGTGAATGAGAAAATTGTAGTGAATTTTATTTCAAGAAAAGAAAATTGAAGTTTAAAATTGTAATTATTCTTTTGAAATTTAACTTTAATGTTATTAATGTTATGTTATGGGCGTGAATCTTATGGCCCATGTATGGAATAAACGTTTAGTGACTTCCAACAAATTAAAAAATCTTAAAAAATATACGGAGTGAAGCTTATGGCCCATGTATGCTCGTGAACCTTAAGACCCATGTGTGAAACTGTAAATATGTTACTTTAGTTAGGGTCATGTCATAAACACACCAAACTTATCTTCCCACCTTCATCAACACTCCATCCCAAAAGACCCCTAGATCTAAAAAACTTATCTCCTTCCTCACATAACCTAGATCTAAAAAGCTTTTCTATTCCCTCCCTCACAAATACGGCGACCAACACCACCACCGAACCAACTACACCACCGGCCGAATGGGTCTTTCTCTATACATTAGATTCAGCACCATTACCTTAACAGCTAAATTAAACACATACCACCACTCAAGTGCTCTTTTCCCTCGTTTAAAGAAACCCTAAATTTACCAGATCCTAAATATCGTTCAGCCACCAACCTACAGCGGTCTCCGGCAACTCACCGCAGGTGCGATTTGTATCTTTTAGTTCCGTTTCTTTTTTTTAATTTTTGATCAGATTTGTTTGTATTTTATATCTGATGTCACCATCCTTCTTTTCTATTTTTTTTACTGTTTTAACAACGCATATTTTTCTTCAGATCTGGGCGGTGGTGGCAGTTACCGAGGTTGGTTGTTGCCGGAGGTCGCCGTCGATGATGGCGGAGATTATTGATAGAAGTTTGTTTGTTTTTTTTTTTTTCAATTTAATAAGTCGTTAATATTTGGTGTATGATCTTGTTTACTTTTTTTGGCGGTTGTAAAAAGACTAAAATACCCCTGGTCACTGTTATAATGTGGCTACTGTTATACTGTAGCGGAGGTGATATTATTGGTTGGCGTTGTCGATATTTAGAGTAGAGTAGAGTAGAGTAGAGTAGAGTAGAGTAGAGTAGAGTAGAGTAGAGTAGATTGCTAAAAATAAATAAATAAATAAATAAATTCAAATAGAGTGTGTGTTTTTTTGACGAGGTTTCAACCAAAACAAATTTAACATGCAAGTTAAATTTTATTCATACATACAGATTTAAAAAATCTACAGATATAAAAAATCTGGAATACCATGGTATGTGTCATGTGTGACAACAATAATATCTGTTTAGACCACTCTTAATCATGACGCACTTTCTTTTCAGGACACATCGCTACATCAGCGACACATCAGCTTTCTCTTTCCATTTATTTTTCACTTCCTCCTTATCACATACCACTAACAACCATGACATACTTCCTCCCACCACATACTCACAAAATTAATTAATTAATGTACAAGTTGTTAATGGTATTGATACAAGTAAATAAAGCACAAAAAGTAGGAGAGAGAATGATGGAGCCGTCCTCAAAATTGCATGGTGAAGAAATGAGTGAGGGCGGACCTCTTGAGAAAGCTTGAGGGCGGAATGAATGCCAACGGCGCCCTCTTGAGGAAGTTTGAGGGCAGAGCCCGTTGAGAATCGTCTTAGCCTGAAACCTTAATAGAATGTTCGGTAGAAATTAAGATCACCACCACACAATTAAATTGCTTTTGCTTAAAATAATTCAGCTCTTTATTCGATCAATCCTTTTCAAATGATCACCACATTATGTAGCCAAATTAGGACAAGTAAAATATCGCATGAGAAAGAAATTGCATAATATATAATATCTAGCTCATTCGCAACTCGAAAGTACTTAACACTGTTGGTTGTATAAATGAGTTTGTTACTTTGTTGGAGTGATACCAACAGTGACATATTTTCTCCCCAGAACTAGCTGTCACATCAGCAATTTATTTTTAGGACTGACATATTTCTTCAAATAAATTGAGACCCACTTAAATTATTTAATTAAAGAGTTTATAAGTTTTAATGCTAATAGTACAAATAACATATACATATACATCCGTCCACAAACATTTCAAAGAAAGGCAAGAAGGAGGGCGAAGGGAAAGAGGGCGGACTTGGACTAGCCCATGATTATTTGATGCCAATGGTGTTCTTCTGGGCGGATTGCTGGCGGAGGGGAGGAACCTACCGTTGGAACTCCTCTTAATGTAAACAAAATATCCAAGTAAAATGAGTAGTGGTGCAGTTAAGACAACAGATAATTGGGCGTTTGTTCCTCAACCCACTCCTAGGTGTCAGCACAAACGCCCCATAAATGCCCCCACAAACGCCTGTAGCGGGGCGTTTGTGGCCAAAATATTTTAGGGCGTATGTCATCGGATGCAGGCACATTTTGGAGCATTTTTGAATATATTTTTTTAGCTTTTTTCTTACCTTTGTAACATCTCTTTTACCCCAACTTTCAATTAAATCTTACCAAATCACCTAAAACTTTCAACAAACCTCTCAACAAATGCCCTCATGAGTCCCCCATTACAACTCCCTCATCCCTATCATTGTCATGTGAACGTCATATTTCAAAAAGTATCCCTTATTTACTTCACGTCACAATTCTCATTATCCATGGTCTAATAACGCCTAATATAGATTCAGATTCTGGATTAATAAAATATTTAAATGGATAAAATCATAATAGAGATTTTTTTTGGTTGGATAAAAAAGTAAATAATGTAAATTAGAATACTTGTGAAGTTGTGATTAGCCAACGTTATTAATTTTGTGCTATCCACAACATGTCCGAACACATAAAAAATTAAAAATGTTAACGACTATTAATGGAATACTTCATAATGTTTATAAACTTTCAAGTCTGTGAAAACAAAACAAAATATGACTAAAACTCAGGGCCGGGCCTGGGGCTGTGCAAGATCTGCGACGGTACTGGGCATCAAATTTTGAGGGGCATCAAGTGTTCAAGCAGATCTAGATATTATTGATGCGAAAAAATGATTTTTGAATACTTTAACGTATTTATATGATAATTCAAGTATAAACGATGCTTTATGTGATTATAGTCAGTTTTGTTTTGAAGTTTTGAGATGAAAAGAGGAAAGAACGTAAGATGTTTTTTAATGGAGAAATGGAGTTGCAGGGGTAACATGAGAAAGATGTGCAGGTGATGGAAGGGTGATGATTTGAGATAGATGATTACGTGTGAGGTTGTGAGCCACTAATTTGTTTTTTTTATAAATATTTACATCAAGTACCCTTCAATTATTATACATTATTCAAATTCGATTTCAAATTAAAATGATTACTCCGTATAATAATTATATTATAGGTAACAATTCTAATCCTATATTTAAAAAAGTTGGTTACAATTTTTATTTGGTACGCGAGGAAACTCTCGTATGAATGAGCACATAGACTCCCCCATAAAAGTAAAATTAACCTCGGGTAATTAAGCGTTCCGAGCACGAGATCTGGTACCGGGTGAATTGCGCATTATGCGCACCCTCTAGTCACACTCCCTTTTTGAACAAATTTGGCATAGCCAAAAATTGAACCCGGGTGGTGTGCTTCATTGATGTAGACGAAGTTATAAGGATCTTAGAATCGTTTGTGACTTGATCTAATGGCGGAAATCACTAGAACAAGGTTTAATCGAATAACGGGTCGTATCGGTATCGAATTGGTCAAACCTAGAATGAATACTAGATTAGAACGATTCCTAACGCGTTTATTCGGTGGGTATTGGACTTGGGAATCGACTGGAACGAAAACACACGAATTATGGTTTATAGGATGAGTAACCTCACAATGGAGGTCTTAACCCGTATATATACTGCCACCAAACACAGTCAGTTGACTGTCTAAGACAGTCGGTTGACTATGTGGACTCAACGATCGAGTGAGTGAACTCACTCCGTCGACCGTGGTTGCAATTTAACTATTGATTAAAATATAAACGCATACACATAAAGATTCAATAGTCACAATATAAACTGTTATTACATGACTGAGTGTATACAAATGATAAACGTAAAACTAGGGATTATGCACTAACAATTGGGTAACTCGGAAATTTTTTTATCACACTTGCTATGTACATATTTTATACGGAAAAAGTTTAACATTTTAAAAAATATTACCTAGTAATTCTATGACTTTAATAAACTCAGCTATTACTCTCGTAGAAATAATAATAATTAGTTAAGGAGCTTTTATAAGAGCATGTGTGGTAAAATATTCAGGCATACCTTGCAACAAACACATACAGTTATCCAAAATCAAATTAGAAAAACATATTAAAGTTACTTTTAGTTCAAGCTTGGTAGGGGCATCTTTTGAATGTTTCGCACAGGGCATATAATATGTCAGGACCTACCGTGCTAAAACTTCATAATGTTTATAAACTTTCAAAATTTTGATTCTATATCTAATATTCAATTATAGTTGATTGTATGTAATCTAAGTTGCATGTAAGATAAAGCTTCAAAATATTAGTGAAATGCATCTAGAAGCAAGAACGAGATAAGACTGATTGAATAAGAAGATTATTTTAATCGACTTATTAATTAAAAAACTAACATGGATAAGACTGATTGAATAAGAAGATTATTTTAATCGACTTATTAATTAGAAAATTAACATGGCACTCCCGTAACAGCTCAGCTCTGAGAAACATAAGAGTGAGAGTATCTCATTCTCTCTATCTTTCAGCAACTAAACGGGTCCCTCCTAACCGAACGTTTAAAAAAAAAAAAAAAATGATGGAAATAGATAATGACCGAATGAATTATTAGGAGTTAAGGAGGTAAAATGGAAAAGGACTAAATAAAAAATAATCCTTTCAAATAAAGTTTTAAAGTTATCTAATTAAATTCTTAATCTACTCAAAATTTAAAGAATGAAGAATATAGAGAAAATGTTCACGACTATTAATGGAAAGAACCAGGGATGATAATGGATTCGATTCATCGGATATCCATCTGATCCTATCCATTCAATGGATATAGATTATCAAAATTGATGATAAGTGGATATGAATAGATGATGTGAAAAATTATTGGAGCGGGTATGTATGATAATTTATCATATATGGATATATCCATTTTACCACTCGAAATGTATATATACATTTAAATATATACATATTTACTTAAATATAATATCTACTTAAATATAAGAATATATTCATTTACTATCCGAAATATATATATATATATATATATATATATATATATATATATATATATATATATATATATATATATATATATATATATATATATATATATATATATATATTTACATATTCTTATACATGTACACTATAAACAATTAAAATGTTATCGAAAATATAAATTTCAAATATACAACTATGTGAATAGTAATAAATTCATATATCATATATATATCACATATTTTGTAGAAAATATTTTATTATTTCTATTCATAAAAGGAATATTTAAAAAAAAAACTTAACATTCAACGAATATCTATTAACCCGGTTAATTTAACGGATATTAATATGGATGAATAAATTATATTTAAATGAACATAAGTTTTAAAAATTAGATGAATAAGTATATAAGTATAGACTCAACCGATCCATGTGTCATCCATCGTCATTTCTAGAAAGGACTAACCAAGATCACATATATTGAAAAATATATTAAATAAAAGACAATCTACATAAATAAAAATTATAGAATAGAGGACTAAACACATTTTTCTATAAAAAACAATTTTCTATACTATTACGGAGTACTATTTATTACAGTATTATTAGCAACCCGAGTGACTGAAAGTGAAGCGTCCTTTGGTTGTGGGCCGCGCTTAAATGGCCCTAATGGCCCATATATGTCCTCAACCTCTTATACTTTCTTGTGTTATTTTTCGAAGATTTATTTTTTGAAATAGTATGTTTTGGAAACAAGTTTACTAAACTAGAAATTTTTAAAAAAGTTTTTACAATCTAGTAAAACCGAATTTTCAAATGCCGGTTTGCAACCTATCACAATAAACTGGCTTTTAAATAGCCGGTTTTGTCCATGTCACTAGAAAACCGGACTTTGAAGGTCGGTTTGCTTATGCGGCATTTTTTTTTTTTTTGAAATCTTACAAACTATTAGAAAGAAAAATATCAAACTTACAAAGATTTAATGTGAAAAATAAAAATTATAACGAGCACTTTCAGTTTAGGTTACAGTCATAAAATTTGTTTTTTGCTTAATTAACACAACAATGATAAATACTACATCTATTATCAATTAAATTTTAAAACTGTAACTAGATAAGGTTTTTCCTCAACGAGCCTAAATAATTTGAGCTAAACTACATTATAATTTGAGCTAAACTACATTAAATCTTTGTAAGTTTGATATTTTCCGTTCTAGTAGTTTGTACGATTTGAAAAAAAAATGACACATAAGCAAACCGGCCTTTCAAAGTTCGGTTTTCTGTTGACATTGACAAAACCGGCTTTTCAAAAGCAGATTTGTTGTGACAGGTTGCAAACCGATTTTTAAAAGTCCGGTTTTGCTAGATTTTTAAAACTTTTTCAAAATTTCTAGTTTTGTAAACTTGTTTTCAAAACATACTATATAAAATCCTTTATCGAATGTGAATGTAAATAAATAAACAAATTTTCTAAATATAGTCCTAAAATTTATCCTTAAGACATTAACACATTATTTACTTTATCTTGTCCTAACTACCTTGATAACTATAGTCCACAGCGTTATAATTAAACAAATCCATAAATAAACAAGATTTTTAAATTACAATTTCCTATTTTTATTTCATTTTTATGTTTATAATAAATAAAAGCGTTGCAGTCGCTTCTATATTCCACCTGTTAATATCACCAGTAATAGAAACCAAATATCATTTTATAAATATATTCGGAATTTTTTGACAATAATTTTTACAGATTTTGTTAACACGCATAAAATAATTTTACAGCTTGTAACAATAGCTTAGGGTATTCAATAAGAAGATATTTTAATAACATTAACATGTTATCATGAAATTGAAATACCACCGAGGTATTGCCTGAGTGGTACAACTCCTATGTTGATCTCGGACCCACATCCTTGAAATAATAGGCGAGGGTTCGAATCCTGGGAGGGGTGGTTTTCTCAAGGATTCTGTTGTGGTGATACCGCGCATGCCTTAAGCCTCTAAGTTTAATTCAAAGCACACCGGGTACCCAATGCGTCGATGGTGTGTGAAGAGTTTCTTCCTAACGCGTGTGTGAGTGACAAATGAGAGCGTTTGATATCAATTTCGCCGTTAAAAAAAAAAAAAAAAAGGCGTTTGTGGTGTAATATTATTAGAATATAAAGTTATTAAGAGTTTGTTTTTAATATTGATGATTTTAGTAGTTCTCTTTAACATCTATAATCAGGCAATAGTTCGTGTCTATTATGGACAACTTACCCTTTGAACAATAAGAAGCTTATTGAATTTAATTGGCGTTTTTTAAACTCAAACTCATTGATTAATTAATTATTACTATTAAAATATAGATTTTTCTAACTATGATTTTTAAAACTGTCAATAACAATACATAAAATACATGTACAATTAGATAACACCGCCATAATGTTATTAACCAACTGTCATATAAAAGTTTTTAACCTAAAGAATTGTCGTTAGCAAAATACTTAATTTAGATAAAAATGAAAGCTATTCATTTATTATTTTCTTAAAACAAAATCCATCCTTCGTATGCCCTAATGGTGATGACGTATTTCGAATCAAATGTTAAATCAAATTCACTATAAGTTGCATTCAAAATTTGTACTGTACAAGCATACAAATACAATTGTGGTGAATCAAATAAAATATCCAATGAATTTATCGTACCCATGCTCATAAATCATAATCAGAATAGCCTAGACAACCAACCAAATAAAAGTGTACTACATATGAAATTTGTGGGCATAAGCCACCCAAGTTTCTTCTAGAATCTAGACACAAATACTTAAAATACAATAATGTGAAGAACGATACTTAGATGTGGATGGTTGACAAACGTAGCCCATAAAAAAGATATTTTTATGCAGGAACTATGGTCCAATGGAAAAATCTGTTCTATATGCCACGTAACCTCAGATGGACAGACAATATATTTATATTCAATATTTAATTAGACCATTTCTAACTCCTCATGTGATATCACAGTCAGTTTGACCAAACAGTGTAAAAAAATGCAAACTGACTGTGACTAGGAACTGACCTTTTTTAACCGGTGTGTTAGTTTTTTGTGTCAAATATTAATTGTGGTGATGTGGTAAAATCTGATTGAAAATGGGGTGAGAAAAAATAAATTAATAATATAATATAAAATAATGGAAAATTGTGATTGGCCAAGACAAGGACTGACGGACCTTTTTTCCGTGGGATCTACAACTAACGCCCCATTTCAACTTTAACTAACGCTGCGTTAAATGGGTCAGTTGTTCGTCAGTTAAGTCCACCTAGGACTGACGGTGCAAAGTGACGCCTGGTTAGATGTGGTCTTAGTAAAGTGAATAAACAATATATTATCAAACATAATAGGATGCAATTACCAGAATGATCGATTAATATAAAAGTATGTGATAGTTGTTGACACTTCTTTAGTTTATAATTATAATTATAATTATAATTAACATCATAACATCATCATTTTTTTTAACGGCCAAGAATTTTATAACAAACTAAAACAAACGCTTCCTAGCAAGACGCTAAGGGAGGATTACAACAGCATAGATAGCCACAAGTTTCAATTTGAAACTAAATGACTCCTATGTTTAATCCAACGAAAAGCAAGATTTCTAATTACATCAAATAAACTACTAAGATTACAAAACGACTCGTTAAAAACAACACCGTTACGGTATCGCCATAAAGCCCATAACGAAGTACACATGATAGCCACGATCCGACTTTGACACAAAGTAGATAAACGAACCCCCTCGATCCAAACTAAAAAGGAATCCTATGAAGAAAAATAAGGCATGTTACAATCTAGCCATAATCTGATCTTGTGCCAAATACTTCTCGCCACCGAACAATCAAAAAATAAATGATCTCGGCTTTCGACCCCATTAGAACATAAAGGACACACAATAGAATTAATGTCTATACCTTTCGCGGATAGGTTCCAACGAACGGCAAGAGCATCATGCCTAAAGCGCCACAAAAAAATGTTAACTTTCCTTGGAAGGAACTTGAGCCATGTAGTAGATGCACTAGAAGAAGGAAGATAGGATCGATCTATGAATTCTCTCGCCACTTTAACCGTGTAGCAACCATCATTACTCAAAGTACACAACCACCGATCCTTGCGGTCCGTAAGATGGAACTCATTCAATATACTACGAAGATCATTAACCAACGCGATATTTCGACTTCCAATCGAGTCTATAGACCAGATGAATTGCCACTCACCATTATTATATTTATCAGCAATGCTGTCATTTTTACCCAAATCCAAGTGATAAATACGATTAAATTGAGAAGCTAAAGTTGTATTACCACACCAAACATCGTGCCAAAAACTAGTGTTGCGGCCATTACCAATATCCATCTTAAAAATATCCGAAGGCAACAAACTGTCCCTCGTCGCTTTGGAACAGGCAGAAATGATATTTCCCCACATGCTTGTGCAAGAATCAGAGGGAATTAGGACTTTATTACCGTATATAGAAATAATTACCTTCGCCCACAAATCGTCCGCATTGGAAATAAAGCGCCACCTCCATTTGTTAATCAAAGCTACATTAAACGCTTTTAAGCTTCCAACATTGAGACCACCTTTGTCAAATGAAGCTAGAACTTTATCCCACTTTACCCAAGATAATTTCTTAGCATCACCATTACCACCCCAAAAAATTTTAGCTCTAATAGATTCAATCTTTTTTAAAATCATTTCGGGACATTTAAACAAAGACATATAGTAAATGGCGAGGCTACCTAAAAACGATTTCGCTAAAGTTAAACGACCCCCCACCGAAATGAGACTTGCTTTCCATGAAGCTAATCTAGATCGGAACTTATCTACCAACGAATCCCAACTAGATTTTAATTTCATATTTAAACCAATAGGAATCCCTAGATAATTCGAAGGAAACGTACCAACACTAGTGCCAGTAGCATTAGCAAAAGCAATCACCTCGCTATCATGAACACCAATACTGAAAAGATGCGATTTGGAAACGTTAATCCTGAGGCCCGAGACCAAAAAGAATACCTCTAGAATAACAAGGATTCTTTTTAATTCTAACAAACACCAATCTGCAATAATAATAACATCATCTGCATAGAAAAAATGAGACAATTTCAAATTATTGCCACCAATGCTAATACCACGAATAAAGTTACTTTCCATGGCACGTTGGAAAGCTAAGTGAAGCCCTTCCATAACAACAATGAACAAGAATGGACTGAGTGGGTCTCCTTGTCTTCAACCACGTTTAATAGAAAATTCACGAGTCGGGCTTCCATTAATAAGGACGGACGTTTTGGCCGACTCGAGACACCCTCTAATCGATGCACACCATTTATGACCAAAGCCCAAAGAAGCTAGCATGAAATAAAGGTAATCCCAATTAACAGAGTCGTACGCTTTCTCGAAATCAACCTTGAATAACAAATTTCGTTGATTTTTAGATTTCACCCAAGATAGAATCTCACTTAGAATTAACGGACCGTCAAGAATCTGACGACCTAAAATAAACGCAGATTGAACGGGACTAATAACTTTATCGATGACAAACAAAAGCCGGTTCGAAAGAATCTTAGAAATAATCTTGTAGAAAAAACCCACCAAAGAAATTGGTCGAAAATCATTAATAAGAACAGGGTTTTTTACCTTCGGGATAAGAGAAATAAAAGCCGATTTAGCACCATGAGGCATAGAAAAGGTAGAGAAAAACAAACGAATATCCCTACACAAATCGACTTTAACTAAATCCCAATATTTCTTTAAGTACCGAAATGAGATCCCATCCGGACCGGGAGCCTTGGAACTCCCGCAGTTCCATACCGCGTCTTTAATTTCAAAATCCTCCACATCCCTTTCTAAAAAACAGCCTCTTCCCTGGACAGTTTATAACGAGGATCAATGCGTGTAAATTCAGCCCCTGTATTAACAACATCGAATTTATCTTGATAGAAATCGAAGAACTTCTGTTTAATAACGGTAGGATTATCAACCCAATTGCCATCAATCATAAGCCCCTGAATTTGTTGACAACTACGCTTGTGCTTCAGATAACAATGAAAAAACTTCGAATTTTCGTCACCCTCTACGTCCCATTTTATTCTAGCTTTTTGACTAGCGTCTAAATCTTTTAATTTCAACAAATCATTTCTTTCATTAAAGAGAGAATTACGCCTAGTAACTACATCGGAGGAAGCAGTTCCAGAGTCAATGATGGCATCAATATCAATAATTTGTTTTGCAATATCATTAACACGGCCTGTCTCCTTAACACGCATATCGAAAGCCCACTGTTTAAGATAAGCCTTCATACCGCGCATTTTAGAAATAATATCAGAATGACCATCATCAATAACAGAATCCCACGACTTTAACACCACGGCATCAAAATCGGTACGTTTAAACCAAGAATCAAAAATCTTGAATAACATCATCATAGTCATAGTTATTAGAATTCAGTTTATAAGTAATACTAAGTGTAACTTTGACCTTATATATTTATATACTCCTGAAAATTTATATCTAACTGTGTAAACGAATTAAACTTTATTCAAAAAAAAAATATATATATATTTTTATACATTATACGTGACGTAACCAAATTTTTTCGTTACCACTTTATCATGGCCACAGAGCAATATACTCTTAATAAATTTGAACTTATAAACCTGTTAGGAGGAAAGGGACCTCAACCCTTGGCTATATTGGGATGACTAACTAATTGAACTTTGCTAGTCATTAATTTTTGTATACGTCAACAAGTTCTTTTTGTTCTTCAAAAACACTTAAAACATATATAACGAAAAGTAAGGGTGCATTTGATAAAACTGAATGATTCCGCATTGAATGATTTAGTGTTCTGAACTATTCAAAGGCTCTGAATCAGTATGGTTCTGAATGAAATTTACCGTTTGATATGTATTCTGAATCAATACTCTGAATGATATAAAATTACCATTTTAACCTTAATTTATGTTCTGAATGATTAAAATTTGTTTGATTTGTTCTTATACGAATTACAGTATATTTAGATATTCTTTGGAAACACATAACGTTACACAAACTACTTCATATATAAATAATAAATAATAAATAATAAATAATAAATATATTTATATTTATATAAAACTAAACAATATCTAAATATTTATATAAATTCAATAAAGAGTTATTTTGCAATTCCATTCTTTGTGGATCATTTATCATCCAATCCAATACCAACATATAATTAGCACAAACAGAATTTTATCCTTCGGAATCGATCCATTACATGTGTGAAAAATAGTTTATCAACATTTCAAATATTAGTCAACATGATGTGTCGTAAAGTGGTATATGAATTGTCGTATAAAATAATATGGAAAAATACCGATTAAAGATTGCTACACACTAACGGGCAGTGTACCCGATCGTGTAGTAGTATAGTAACTGGTTTAGTTCCGTGTATCGTTCCAAGGACAGTTGTATTAGTCAAACTAGAATTATAAACTATATTATAATTAACTAAGTAAATGAAATTTAAAGGTACAAGATTTATGTTTTGTGGCTTATTTAACGATTAGCCAAATCAGAGAAGAGTAAAAGTAAAAACAATATTTTTGGTCTTTTAAGTTTATAAGTGCAAGGAAAGCAATTAAGATAGTTTTGATATCAAAGAGACGAAATATGCTCATCTAGACTTTTTACCCTCGATGTGAATGTTTATTTAGGATTAAGATCGGATCGATTGGTTATGCACGAGAACTAATTGATCGGTTTACCAAGAGTAGTCTTGAATAAACACTCAAACGGGATTACACGACGCAAGTGATGTTCTTGTCATCTAAGACCTCCTATTTGTAATCAACTAATTCAACTAGTCTAAAGACTTGAAGAATGATCGAGTCAATGGTGTGTTGATCATGATCCACTCCTATGTCAACTAATGGTTTAGCTTAGTTCATTCCCTTGATCTGGTTAAATGTTCAATTCACCCAACTCAAGTAATCAATTAAGTGTGGTAATAAGATCCCTATAAACGTCGCTAGATAAGGCAAATTACTAACACCTATTAGTTATATGGAATTGAGTAGTGAAAATATGCATGACAGATTCTAGGGAATTGATCGTTCACCTAGACAACTACACATATCAATTAAGCTATCTGAGAGTATCTACAAGAGTCGTTCTTACATTCCTATATAGATTAACCGTTTGAACGCAACTTACCCCTTTTGGTAAAAGACGGGCAAACACTTGTCACTAGGTGTAAATCAATATACTAAATCAGCAAGATGGTGTTTCTTAGTTGAACAAGTATACTAACTAGTTGAATCGAAAAGATTAAACTTAACAAGAATGGTTCTTGTATTCAAACATCAAACTATCGTGCATGGTAACTATCAATCAAAAGTAAACATTCAACATCTCGGTTATTTATCTAGATGAACATAAAAGGAACTAACCAACAATCATGCTAGAAAACTTAAATAAACATAACAGTAACAAAGATAGAATTCATTGTAAATACAAGATTGACCTTTTTAGAGTAATCTTGGATGAAGCCCTTGAATGATCCTTGAATCTTCAATGATTTTAGTGTTTAGATGCACTTTGATAAGCTCAAGAACTGTTTTGAATGATATGTTTTCGTCTCTGAACAGAAAGAAAACTGGCACACTTGGAATGAAGCTGGAAAGAGGTTTAAAAAGGCTGAAAAGTAGCTGGAAAGCACTGTGCGCGGCGCGCACATAAGGGGTGCGCGGAGCGCACTACTCACCTACCACACTTTTACTTTTCAGTTCACGATCGCACTTCAATTTGGACGTTTCAGGTACTTGTGCGCGGCGAAGTGCGCGGCGCTCTCTGTTGTGCGCGGCGCGCTCTGTTGAACTTGCGCGGGGCGCTCTCTGGTTTCCATTTTAATCAAATGTTCTGATCAAAGTCTTGAGTGCGCGGTGGTGTGCGCGAATAGTGCGCGGCGCGCACTGTAGCTTTCATTTTTCTGTTTCTTCGTTTCTTGTTCTGGTTTTGATCTTTGAGTTGTTTCATTCATTATCTTCAACATTTCTTCAAGTATTCAATGATTCTATGCTTAATTACAATACAACGGAATAATAATGGAAATATTACAAATTCGTATGAAATAACCGACGATAGGACTTGATATTGTGACTAATGATATGTCTATTTCGAGTAATATCACAACATTTCATTCAAAACTATGTCAACAATAGATCACATATAATACATATTTATACTTGGCAGAGTTAACACAATATATTAATGATTAATATATTGAAATAATGAACTCATAAAAATTTCCAAAAAAGCTAAAACCTTTTTTTCAATGAAAATCGTTGAAATCAAATACAAATTGGACCAAATCAGTTGAAAAATTGTCTTTGGTGGGTTAGAAGGCTAGATCTAAAGCCAACAAAAAATCAAAGGATGCTAATAATCAAATTAATAAAAAAAATCAACAAGTTTATATGTACAGTGCGTCTATGTTAGCGGAAGAATATAAAGTAAAAATTAAGGCGTTAAAGTTAAAGATATAGATAATGAAAGAAGATTTACTTGCTAAGAAAATTAATTGAGAGAACTTGAATTTTTTTGTGAATCAAAGAGAGAGAAATGGGAACACAAAATGAGAAATAAAAGAGTGGAAGGGGAAATATGTGGTTCTGGATGATGCAGAGAGACTTTGGAGAATGGTTCAGACTTTATTATTTTCTCGTTCAGCAGTAACCTTCAGTCAGAGGTGCAAATCAAACACACTGAATGCCGACCGATTCAGCATTCAGTTCTGAATGGTTCCATTCAGCACCAAACAAACACACCCTAAGTTTCATTAAAGATAAAACCCCTACAAACTTACACACTAAGATCAACAAACGAGCTCGGTAGCAACAAATCAACCAAGAGCTCACAACAACAACAACCACCAAAACAGCGACTAAAAAACCGTCAACTAGTACATACCTAATTATATCTTTTATTTTTGAACAGCCAAATATAATAAAAAACTAGCAGAAGCTAGAAAATATACAAGGGAAACCAAAGAGCAAAAGAAGATAAAAGAACAAAACTACATGAAATACTGAAGCGGGAAATTAAATTACAACGAATTAAGAGGATCTAGCAACCACTCCGCCCATTTTATCTTGGATTTGTGGTATCTCGAATACAACCAATAGAAGCCCGAAAAAACAATTTTGTCGAACCCGTGAGATTTTTTCTGATTACGATCTTTGAAGATGATACCATTGCGTAAATTCCAAATGTTCCAAAAAGTCGAGAAGACAACAATCAAAATTACAGTTTTCTTTTTCTCCTCATTAGAAAACGAGACCATCCAATCCCAAACCTCTTCTACTGAGTTCCAAATCGGGATATTAACTCCAAGCCAACGACCAATCTTACACCATAATTGGAACGTAGTGTCACATCTAACAAAAAGGTGATTATGTGATTATTCCGAAACATCACATAAGGAACAACATGAATTATCATAAGACAAACCCTTAGACTCCAAGTTACGAAGAGTTGCAAGTCTATGAAGTCTGAGACGCCAAATGAAGATGTTTATCTTGATCGGAACCGATTTACAACAAAACGTATTTAAATCAAGTCTAACTCGTAGTTAAATCAAGTCTAACTCGCCAAATGAAGACATACCTAATTATATCTAACTCGTATTTAAATCAAGTCTAACACAAATCGAACACATGTAGGCCATTCTTTCATAAATAACGTACTCAAATACCGTACATTTTATGTCCTAAATTGGCTTGTTTAAAAAAGAAAATAAAGCCATGAGATAGAAACACAAATACGGTGGTAGTTACATTTACATTATACCAAACTAAATAATTTATTAATTAAAAAGTCCATAAAGACAGGTCAGCACAAACTTCCACATCATACCCCACCATCTGAGGTGGCGGTACTACCATCAGTGCCTCAGCTAAAAATCCGGGCATCTGAAATATTTCCTCATCTTCATCAACATACAAAACAATTTCCGGCAACTCAATTATTACGTCAGCATGACGGAAATATTCTGCGGCCTTCGCTGCAGCAATTTGTATATCACATACATTACCGGACTCAGGTACCGGCAACCGCCATACGGAGTCAGCAAAATTCAAACACGCGGAAGGACCTCTCATGGCTAAAACTGCCACGTCATGAGCCCTGGCTGCCATCTCAGCCGTTGGATGTGTTCCTAACCAGACTCTTGATTGTGTGCGTGGATGTCTCACCTCACAAACCCATTTACCGGCGTCCCTACTTCTTACTCCCCGATAAATCGGATGTCGTGTTTCCTTAAACTTCTTTCTTCCGGCTCGTTTTTTAGGATTTTCGGATGCTAGTTTCACTTCGGGTTTCGAATGACAATAACCAGATTTATTTAAAGTTTCCATTGATTGAAGTGTTAATTTGTTAGTAAGAATTGAATAAGAAACTATGAATATTGAATTATTGATATGATATGGAATATCATGGTACGTGATGTGTATATATAGACATATAGTGATAATACTCGCTCATGTAGATATTTTTTGTTGGTGATTGTATGACCGGTCTCAAAAGTTTTAAAATTTTCTTAGACTTAACCAATAATATAAGTTATTAAAAACATATCCCTTAACTTCTAGCAAATAATACTAAGCTATTTAATTAAAAACGGTTCTTTGACCTTATTAAAATGCTAATGAACATCAATTTTTTTTATGAGCCTTTAATTGTTGTTTTTAATTTTACCATGCTTCGTGTTCTCTATTTAATTTGTGTTTCTCTATTCTCTAGTTTTCATATTTCTCAAATATTTATGTGCCTTTAATTGTTGTTTTTGCCCCTGAAATTTTGTGTCATAAGCGATCGATCAAATTGCTCGTCCGAATGGTGATCGAGGGTGTGTAAGTTATGAAGTGTCTGACTTTATATAAGTTTGACATGCTTGTCGAAAATCATATTTTAAAATTTTGAAGCTATTACACTTGTCATCTTTCTAATTTTTTTCCCTTCTAAATATTACTTTCGTTACATAATAGTTTGACACGCTTGTCATATATGTTTTAGGGTGCGTTTGATAAAACTGAATGATTTAGTGCTGAATGATTCAGAATCTGAATGGTCCAGAGCCTCTGAATAAGGTTTGCTCTGAATGAAAATAAGCTGTTTGATAATTATCTATAATGAACGGTATGAACTAACTAAAACTACATAATTAATGTCTGACATGAATAAAAAATTCAATATACTTGTTAGTTAAGTGATCGGGATATGATTTGAGAAGAATATTATAGATAATTCAGGCTCTTAATGGTTAAGAGAGTGTTTCATCTCTGAATGGTTCAGAGCTGAATTCTGAACCATTCAGCACCATATGTCATTCAGATGTCAGAAACAAACACACTGAATGCTGAATGGTTCAGCATTCAGTGCTGAACCATTCCATTAAGAGGCAAAAACGCGCCCTTAATCTTTTGACGTTATTAGTTATTACATATATACACTGTTAATGTTTCAAATCAAGCGTTGACTTAAAAAAATAAGTTTTGACTTTCTATCTCAATCGATAGAAAATTTATGTTTCAATTCAAACATTCAATTTGTATTTAATTCGATAGAAGATTAGTGAAATTAGGTGATATTTTAAGAGGAGAGCCGATCCTGAAGAATTTGAGGGCCTGGAACGAGGTAGAAAAAAGACATTCAGGTCTTAATGAATAATATAAACTATTTAATAAGAAGGCCCTTTCGGTTATGCTAGAATGCTAGTGAACTTTGATTTTTTTTCCGGGTCCTTTAATTGTTGTTTTTGAGCCTATTGTGCATTGTCTTTGCTGATTCAGTTGTGTTTGTGTTTTCCTAGTTCTCATGCTTCTCAAATCTCCTATTATGTTTGTATATATAAAAAATTTGGATCCCTTGAAATGTTGAGCACTGAGCGGTCGATCACTTTGTTTCTCCTCCAGACCTCCACTGTTTAAGAGTAAATAAATTAAGATCAAGATTAATGGAGGTTACTTAAATATTTGTAATTTTAATTGTTATATCGCTTGTAATAACACATAATTTTTCTATATCTTTTTAAGACCACTCCCAGTGGCCCGTGCTGGAGGGTTTCATCAACATCTTCTTGTGAGGGCGCCGATGGCAATCCAGCCGCCCTCGGCCGCCTTCTTCCGCCCTGGACCTCGTCGCCCTCCTTCAAATCATCACTACGCATAATGCAGGGCGAGAAAGTTGGTTTTTTGGTCAGTATTCGAACGTTACACGACAATTTTTGGAGCAACGGATAAATTTTTAAAAATTGTGACTCTATATATACATATACATATTAAATATACACTCCACAATATACACTTCACATTCATCTCACTCTCATTTCAAACACACTTTCATTTTTAACACACCAAAAAAATGTCAACACCATTGCTCGGTTCGTTCGACATTTACTTCGGCGGTTTGTTTGATTTCGAGTACAAATCATACTTTGACAGAAATGTTACGAAGGTTTCTTTCGAAGATGTCAATGTCGACCGTAGTGTCCAAACATTCCGAAAATTTGTGAAAGAAAACGTTTCGTTCAAATGGACGGACATTCTGTATTTTGCAGAGCCGAATCAGGCGGCTACGTATCTTACGACCAACGAACGTTGGTCCGAGATACAAGATTGGGTCGCGGATGGTGTCAAACCGATTACGCTATATTTAATTTATGAAGATGAGGAATCGTTGGGTATGCGCTACATTGAAGAGCTCAACCAGGGGTACGTCGCAATGGATGATTACATACCCTCGGGACCTGTTTACGACACCGATGGTCGTTTTTTTCGGATTCGGATTCCGATTATTAAAAACGTATTTGTGTTTGTATCCCGAATAAATGTTTGTAATCGAATTTAGTTGTATTTGTCCTTTTAATTATTATGTTTATGTTTGTGTTCGTGTTAAATAAACGTTTGTTTAAATATATGTTTCTATTTTATTAATTCGTTACATATAAAAATTAAATTCGTTACATATAATAATAATAATAATAATAATAATAATAATAATAATAATAATAATAATAATAATAATAATAATAATAATAAATAAAAAATAAAAAAAATTGAGGAAGTATGTCATGGTTGGCAATGGTGTGTTATGGGAGTGTTATGGGAGGAAGTGGTGAAAAAGGATGAGAGAGAAAGCTGATGTGGCGGTGAGAAAATGCTCATGACGGCGTCATGGTTGGGATTGGTCTAAGAGAGGCACAATCGTGTAGGGCCAAAGTAATCTAACAATGGTTAGTAGATGTTGTCATGTAGGATGAAAACGGGTTGTATCCAAGGCAGTGTTGTAAAAAACCCGATTATTCGCCGATTAATCATTTTTAGGAGCAATCCGTTTCGATTTCCAAAAATCCGTTTAATTAAACGGTCAACGTCAATTGATGGATCAAAATCGAATTTGGTAATCAAAGTCAGTCAAAGTAAAAAATGGTTAACATTTTAACATGAATTTAAACTAGAATTTTTTAGTTTTGAAGCAAAATAAACAATTTTAGGCAATTATGTTAAAATCATCTTTATATTTATGATTTTTTTTTCTATAGTTACGCATATAATTTTTAAAAGTTAATATTTAAATGTATACAGTACAATCCGATTAATCTCCGATTAATCCCCGAATTACCGATTAATCCTTCCAAAGTCCCGACCGATTAATCCCCAAATAGCGAATTTTGCAACCTTGATTCGAGGCATGGTTTGTAAAGAAAGGAAAGATGAACAAGTTTAAAAGAAATATTTTGGATTTTTAAAGATATAAAATGAAATGCAAATGGTCAAAAATTCATGTCCGTGAAGCTCGAACATTACTGTTTACAGGGGCAAATGAGTAACTTAAATACAACACAAATAGTTATAGTATATGATACGAGTATAATTTAAATCGAAAGAATGTTCTCATCTCCTAAAAAAATACTAGTTTTTAGTCCTTTTTATTATCAATAAAAGTCTTTTTTATTATCAATAATCTAAAAGAAAGAGATTTAAACAAAAATTGCATTATGAGAAATCTACCATCTATGTCCACAACATCTCAGATTCTCAGTGTTAGGCGGGTTTTGGTTGTGAGTTGTGTTGCTGTTATTTGAAAGTTTCCAGCCTACAATCTAGAAGCTTACCTTCTAGATGTTCAAAGTAGCCTTCTTTGAACACCATGTAGAAGAAGCAAAGATGAACACGATGACGGCCGCCCACCATCTCCGTTCACACCCTTCCACCGCCATAGAATTTTTACTATAAATAGAGGTGCAAACCTCAATTGTAAATCATCCCAAATCACTCAGAGAAGTGTAATCACAACCTAGAGAGTGTGTGTGAGTTTTGAGAGTTTTTTTTTGTAAGAGTTTTGTAATACTCTGTAAATCTATTCTTGTGAGTAATAGAGTTGTTTTTCTCTCAAATTTATATCTCCCAACGTCCAGGCGATCCCCTCTTCCTAACAAGTGGTATCAAGAGCTTGGTTAGAGACATTGGTTGAGTTTTTGGGTTTTCGGAAGTTTTCTCAAAATTCAATTTTGAGTGTACCATTGGTCCCTGAAATTTTCAGAATTTCATTTTTTTGGTCCCTGAAGTTTATAAAAATTATAATTTTGCCCCGTAAGTGGAATTTAAGCAGCGAAGTGTCTATTCCACCATTTTCAACCGTTCCGGACGTAACGGTGATCTCTGTTTTCTACAATTCAACCCCATTTGTGTTGAAAAATTATTTTTAAGGTGATAATGTCCACAGAAGAGTCAACATCATCTTCCGGAGCTATGATTATGCTCACAACAACAAACTACACGCTGTGGAAACCTCGGATGGAAGATCTCCTCAGCTGTAAGGATTTGTTCGATCCTATTGAATTGAAGGGTATAAACCCTGATTCTGCCAAAGAGAAAGAGTGGAAGAAATCAAACCGAAAAACTATTGGTCAGATCCGTCAATGGATTGATCATAGTGTCTTCCACCATGTTGCACAAGAGACAGACGCATATGTCCTCTGGAAAAAATTGGAGGACATGTACCAGGCCAAGACTGCTCGGAATAAAGCCCTGCTAATGAGGCGTTTAGTCAACATGAAGCTCAAAAGTGGAACTTCAGTTGCCGAGCATACCAGTGAGTTTCAGAACTTGGTCAACCAGTTATCGTCTGTAGAGATGCCGCTTGGCGATGAAGTTCAGGCGCTACTGCTACTTAGTTCCCTTCCCGATAGTTGGGAAACGCTGGTAGTAACACTCAGCAACTCAGCACCGAATGACAAACTTACCATGTCAATGGTCAAGGATGCCCTATTCAGTGAAGAGGCAAGGAGAAAGGACATGGGCACAGATCAGACCCATGCCTTTGTCACAGAAAATCGGGGGAGACAGCGAATGAGTAGCAAAAATAAATGGAGAGGCAGAAGTAAGAGCAGGGGCAGGTCAGCTGATGGCAGAAAACCAACATATAAATGTCATCATTGTGGATTAGAGGGACATATGAAGAAGAACTGCTATAGATTAAAAGAGGAACAAGGTCAAAGCAGTTCACAGCCGAAGAATAAGGGTGGAGAAACATTAGTTGCTATCACAGGTGATGTAGCTTATTGTTCAACCCATGATGAGACATGCCTTCACGTCTCACGAGAAGACACAGAATGGGTGGTAGATACTGCAGCTTCCTACCACGTGACTCCATACAAGGAATACTTCACAACATACAAAGCTGGAGACTTTGGAGCTGTGAAAATGGGAAATTCCAGTTCCGCTGAGATTGTCGGAATTGGTGATGTCAAGATAAACACAAGTTCCGGAAGCACAATCACTTTGAAGGATGTCCGCCATGTGCCAGATCTTCGGCTGAATTTACTTTCCGGAGTAGCTCTCGATAAACAGGGCTATGATAGTCATTTCAGTAGAGGCACATGGAAATTGTCAAGAGGCGCTATGATATTCGCTCGGGGACACATTTGTGGCACACTTTACAAGACTCATGTGAATGCACAGACAGTATTAATGTTGCAGAAAAGGAGGCTTCACAAAATTTATGGCACCAGAGACTCGGTCACATGAGTGAGAAAGGGTTGTCTACCCTAATAAAGAAGAAACTTATCAATGTAGACAAGGATGCTGCGCTAGATCCTTGCAATCATTGTCTGTTTGGTAAGCAGCATAGAGTCTCGTTTAATTCCTCTTCAACGAAAAAATCAGAGTTACTCAGTCTGGTACACTATGATGTTTGCGGTCCCTTGGAGGTTGAATCAATTGGCGGCAATCGATACTTTCTGACGTTTATCGATGATACTTCTCGAAAGGTGTGGGTATATTTCTTACGGACGAAGGACCAGGTGTTCGATTACTTCAAACAGTTCCATGTCATGGTAGAACGTGAGACAGGAAAGAAGTTAAAGTGTCTTCGATCCGACAACGGCGGTGAATACTCTTACAGGCAGTTCGATGCCTATTGCAGATCATATGGCATCCGACATGAGAAGACGGTCCCACGTACCCCTCAACATAATGGTATAGCAGAAAGAATGAACCGAACAATCATGGAACGTGTTCGGAGCATGCTCAGTATGGCTAAGCTGCCAAAGCCATTCTGGGGAGAAGCAGTCAGAGCCGCTTGTTATTTGATCAACCGATCTCCATCAGTACCACTGAATTTTGAAGTTCCGGAGAAACTTTGGTCTGGAAAGGATCCATCATACTCTCACTTAAGAGTATTTGGATGTTTGGCGTACGCACATGTATCCAAGGAGCTCAGGCAGAAGCTGGATGCAAGGACCACTCCATGCATATTCATAGGCTATGGAGATGAAGAATTTGAATACAGATTATGGGATCCAAAGGAGAAAAAGGTGATCAGAAGTAGGGACGTGGTGTTCCATGAAAGCCAGACAATAGAAGATATTGAAAAGCCCACAATATCTGAGAAGTCAAATGTTGCTGCTCAGGTGCCAGAGGCAACAACGGAATCATTCATGAGAAATGAATTTTCAGTGCAAGAAGAAATGCCAGAAGTAGAAGATAATGAGGAAAATGACGGTGTTGAGCAGGGGGAGCCACAACCCCATCTGCCAGACGTTTCAGCACCATCACATGGTCAAGATGATGGTGGATCTCCTCAGAATGTTCCAGAAGTTCGTAGATCTGAACGAGGTCGGATTCCATTGAGTAGATATCTAGAATCCGAGTACATTCTACTTACTGAAGATGGAGAACCGGAGAGTTTTCATGAAGCAGTAACTCATAAGGATAAAGAAAAATGGTTGCTCGCAATGCAGGATGAGATGGATTCTCTGCAGAAAAATCAAACTTATGAGATTGTAGAACTTCCACGCGGGAAGAAGGCACTGAAAAATAAATAGGTGTTCAAGCTGAAAAAGGATGGTAGTGGAAAAGTGGTGAAATACAAAGCACGACTTGTAGTCAAAGGATTCCAACAGAAGAAAGGGATTGATTTTGACGAGATATTTTCACCAGTAGTCAAGATGACTTCAATTAGAGTCATACTTGGATTGGTCGCAAGTATGAACTTGGAGCTTGAACAGATGGATGTAAAGACAGCTTTTCTTCATGGAGATTTACATGAAGAAATTTACATGGAGCAGCCGGAAGGTTTTGAGGTTTCAGGAGATAACCTCGTATGCAAGCTGAAGAAAAGTTTGTATGGTTTGAAGCAGGCACCTAGGCAGTGGTACAAGAAGTTTGACTCGTGCATGGTGAGTCACGGGTACAAGAAAACTGCAGCAGATGAGTGTGTCTACATTCAGAAGTTTTCTGAAGGAGATTTCGTTGCTCTTCTACTATATGTAGACGATATTTTGATCGTAGGGAAAGACGCAACGAAGATCAACCAGCTGAAGAAGGAACTCTCTAAGTCTTTTGACATGAAAGACTTAGGACAGGCTCAATAGATTTTGGGAATGCAAATAACCCGAGACAGGAAGAATAAAAGGTTATGGCTATCTCAAGAGAAGTATATTGAACGAGTGCTTTCACGTTTCAATATGAACAATGCCAAACCTGTTAGCATTCCATTAGCCAACCATTTCAAGTTAAGCAAGAGTTCTTGTCCCTCATCCAAGGAAGAGATCGGGGAGATGTCGTCAGTACCATATTCCTCAGCAGTTGAAAGTTTGATGTATGCGATGGTGTGTACAAGGCCCGATATTGCTCATGCAGTGGGAACGGTGAGTCGTTTTCTCTCGAACCCCGGGAAAGAGCATTGGGATGCAGTAAAATGGATTCTCAGATATCTTAAAGGTATAAAGAATCTATGTCTTTGTTACGGGGGAGCTGATCCAATCTTGGAAGGCTATACAGATGCGGATATGGCCGGAGATCCTGATAGTAGGAAATCTACTTCAGGATTCATTTACACTTTTGCAGGGGGGCTGTTTCATGGCAGTCAAGACTACAGAGGTGTGTTGCATTATCCACAAATGAAGCAGAGTATATTGCTGCCGCAGAAGCTGGAAAAGAAATGTTGTGGTTAAAGCGTTATCTCCAAGAATTTGGAATCAAGCAAAAGGAGTACAAGGTACATTGTGACAGTCAGAGTGCTCTAGATTTAAGCAAGAACTCCATGTACCATTCTCGTACAAAACATATTGATATTCGCTATCATTGGATACGCGAGGTAATTAATCGACAACTGTTGAGACTAGTGAAGATCCATACAAAGGAGAATCCTGCGGATATGTTAACAAAGGTGGTGACTCGAGAGAAGTTGGAGTTATGCAGAGACATAACTGAAATGTTCGTGGATTCGGCTGGAGGGGGAGAATTGAAAGTTTCCAGCCTACAATCTAGAATCTCACCTTCTAGATGTTCAAAGTAGCCTTCTTTGAACACCATGTAGAAGAAGCAAAGATGAACACGATGACGGCCGCCCACCATCTCCGTTCACACCCTTCCACCGCCATAGAATTTTTACTATAAATAGAGGTGCAAACCTCAATTGTAAATCATCCCAAATCACTCAGAGAAGTGTAATCACAACCTAGAGAGTGTGTGTGAGTTTTGAAAGTTTTTTTTTTGTAAGAGTTTTGTAATACTCTGTAAATCTATTCTTGTGAGTAATAGAGTTGTTTTTCTCTCAAATTTATATCTCCCAACGTCCAGGCGATCCCCTCTTTCTAACATTATTATCGTTTTATTGTCTCGATCCTTTCGTCATTTTTCAGTTCCAACATCAATTTTTTGTCAAGCGACTTACTACATGTTGGAGATTTAGTTTCTACCCCAGGGTTGGGATGTGTGTTTTACCGGCATATGTGGCTTGCGGCGATCACACTTCTTTGTTCTCAATTTTCTTCGGCACTACGCCCTTTGGCGTTTTGTTGAAGGTTCAGAACTTGCGAGGAATGGTTTTGTTTTCGTTTATTTGTTTGTTAGGGTGGCATATGACGTTCTTATTTCCCTGACTGATGTTCTATTTAGTTTAATTTTTTCTTTGTTTAATGTAGTTGATTGTTAGACGCTTTATGTTTGTACGGAGTATTTGTTTTTGGTTATTATTTTTGTAAATGTTTTTTTCATTTTGTTATTGAGACTGTGTCACTAACGTTAATTTAGTTACGACGCTTGGTTGATCTGGTTTGAATTTTCTAATGTAACTATTGATATTCATATATGTTAATGTTATTAAATTTTTCAAAAAATAAAATAAAATTCTCATTAGACCCCACAAAACATCAACCCATCAATAATTCAATCCGGTACAATATGATGTTATGATATTTCCGATTGTTAATAAACAGTCCCTCAACTTCTTCTTTATTACACTTTTTGTTTGAAAACATGTTTTCTTTTAATTAACTTTATCTCCTCGACTACAATGATTATATTATTACGCTTCTATCCATCTGTGTAAATAACATACCCGTTGTGTCTTAATCTGTGTAAATAACATACCCGTTGTGTCTTAATCGAATGTTTGTTTCACCCGTTGTGTGCTCATTTGTTTAGATGTTCATTAGTTATAGCTTTAGTTTAGTAGTTGTCCTAATCGAATGTTTGTTTCACCCGTTGTGTGCTCATTTGTTTAGGATAATATAGGTTAAGGCTAGTTTGTTGTATGTCTTTTATCAATTGTACTCGTTTGATCTTCGGATCTGTATTAATGTTATCGTTATTTTGCCAAAAAAAAACATACTCGTATTAAACTTCGATTGATTTTGGCCCAACATATATCCTCAAGCTCCACCTCCCTATATACTTATTACGGAGTAATATTTAATCTCAACTTGTCTACCACGCACCATTCATACTTAATATTATGTACTTATTCAAAAACATCAATGAGTGACATGGTTCTATTGGAGTTAGATATTTATTCAGCATTTTGAGCTCTTATGTTGCGTTTGTTTGTTGTTAGATTGCTCGGTATGTTCACTTAGTTTTAGTTTTAACGGTTTTTCCCGGTTGGATTCATTTGGAGTTAGCGTTGTTCTGTAATGCTTATTTGTCTCAAGCCTTCCGTGTTTGTTTGGTCTTGGATAGTGGCGAATTTAGGATTGAAACACAACGGGATCCTATACTATTTTGGTGATACTTTGTAATTATTTTTATTTCAAAATATGATTGTTACTTCAAAAAACCATCGATTTTAAAAATATATAGGGTGATATCTTTATATTTAGTGGTATCTAATAAAATTTTATTAGTAATTTATATAAAGAAATCAAATTATTGTGGGGTTCTTTGACCCCATACCATACAAGCTAGGATTACCTATGGTCTTGGATATATCAGTTTTAGTACTTCATTATTCGATGAAATCATCTTTTTTTATTCGTTATTTTTATCAAAAAAATATTTGATTGACATACAAGTTTAGTATTTAAGATTGTCAAAAAGTTATCTGCAGACGTATATATTTGTACTGGAGGAAACAAGAAAAATAGTTTTAGCTTTGAAATGATTAGAAATGGGTGAAAACAGAATTTAGAAATCGTAAAGGTGAAAAGGGTTAGGGAAGTGTTTATGACAAAATTGACAACTTTGATGAGGATGGTTTCTGCTATTAATAAAATTTCTGGGATAGTTTTAAAATATCCAAACAAGCACAAGGATGTTTTCGGCAACTTATTAAAAAATTCAAGCCTCGCATTTGCTCTTTCCTCTCTCTTTCCATCTCATCACACCATAAAAACCACCCGTTCCAAAAACTTTTCATCATTTCTCCAACAATTTTTTTTTCTTTCCGGTTAGGAAATAGTATTTCTCTCATCGCCGGAAAAATCATTCTCCGGCAGATTTCAGTTGTAGAAAACTTTCCGTTTTGAGAAAGATTGTCGGTGGTTATTACAAAATACTACAAATATGCCATCGAGGAGAACGGTTCAAGGAGTCTGGCCGGAAATTTGATGTTCTTGGGTTCGCCGGAGTTTACTAACACTAAAAGGACACCGGAGATGACGTGGATAACGGTGGTGACACGTCTTCATAGATTCCAACTTCCTAACCAGTTGTGCTTTAAAGTTTTGTTTAAGATGTTATTTGGATTGAATATGTATATATATATTTGTACTTGTTTATTGTTTATAAAGAAACTTCCTTTTTAAGACAGTAAGTGATATCTAATGTTTTAATAATTGTTGTTACTATATATAGTACTGTAATAAAATTTAAATGAATTACATTACTTTTATTCATTAATGAATTAAATATATTGATTTTACTTAATTAATAATTAAAAAATATTACTCGTAGTACACGGCTGAAAGCGATCGATCATCCACCAAAGATGCCACGCGGTTAAGTTAAAAAACTAAGCGACCTTGTGCCTTCATCCTACTCACCTTCATCCACATAAACACGTCATCACAAAACTCTCTCTATATATATACCACAATTTGTATTTGCATATCAATAACTTAAAACTCAAGCAACTACTACTTCACTCCTCACTAGCATCCAAACATATATATACAATAAACATATACATATATAAAAATGAACTCCTTTAACGACTTGTATAACCAACTATCATCCTCCTCTTCTTCTACTAATTCTGGAGGTGCAGCTGGCGGTAGTTATTCAGAACCCGAAGTGAAACTAGCATCCAAAAACCCGAAAAAACGAGCCGGAAGGAAGAAGTTTAAGGAAACACGACATCCGGTTTATCGGGGAGTGAGAAGCAGGGACAAAGGAAGATGGGTTTGTGAAGTAAGACATCCGGTCACACAATCAAGAGTGTGGTTAGGGACACATCCAACTGCTGAGATGGCAGCTAGGGCACATGACGTGGCAGTTTTAGCCTTGAGGGGTCCTTCCGCATGTTTAAATTTTGCTGACTCTGTTTGGCGATTGCCGGTACCGGAATCTAAAAATGTGAGTGATATACAGAAGACGGCGGCGGAGGCTGCGGGATGTTTCAGGGATACGATTGTGATGAAAAATGATGATTATAGTTTTGAAATAAATGAGTCGCCGGAAAATGTGGCTTACGTGGATGAGGAGGATATGCCTGGTTTTCTTGATAGTATGGCGGAGGCACTCATGGTACCGCCACCTCAGACTGTGGGGTATGGTTACTTTATGGATGATGTGGAATTTTGTGATGACGTCACGTTGTGGAATTTTTAAATTCTTTTATTTTTTATTCATACGTATTCTTTCATTGTATTTGTTACCTATTATTTTTCCATGGCTCATATTTTTGTTAGCCAAGCCATTTAGTTAAGGACTTCGATTATTATTAGTACTATTTTTGTCCAATTGTAATACGTTCAAATTCCTATTTTTAATGAGAATAAACGATAAACAATTCAAATAAAATCATTTATAATTGATCATACAAGCAAACAATAAGATATAATCATTTATACAAGCAAATTATTCCTATTTTAATTTAATGAGAATAAACGATAAACGATTCAAATATAATCATTTATACAAGCAAACAATCAGAGTATTACTTACTTGTTTTACTTCAATTATTTTTCCTTTGTATGATATTAATTAATAAAATATTCATACGAGTCTTAGTTCATTTGGCGTAAACTCATTTGATCTTTGACTCATCTCAACTAATCTTCATTCACTGTTCTATATTATTTACGCATTTCTCATCTACGAACAACAATGACCGATCAACCTAAGCATCGTGCATTTACACAGAGATTTCTTGCAACTACCTATGAGTTATTTTAGGGAGATATATATATATATATATATATATATATATATATATATATATATATATATATATATATATATATATATATATATATATATATATATATATATATATATATATATATATATATATATCCCTTGCTAAATACAACGTATTCCATCATTTATACAAAATATTTATATTTATACTTTATATGGACAATGATATTTTAACTTATAAAGATGAAAAATACATACATCTTATGCATTAGGTATTTACAAGGGCAATGGTAGTAGCCAGCACACTGATATTTGTTTTGAGGTTTTAACTAGTAATATTATTGGACAGTGTAAATTTTTTTGAATGAGACAATTGGATAATGTAAGTTTTTGTGAGTTTTTAACTAGTGACACCCGTGACTACAATTCTTATATCCGCTACTAGGTATTTATACCATACAAACCTGTTATACATGATTATGATTGAATTCATCAAGACTATAAGTGAAAATATCAACGGTCAATTAATATACACATATAATACAATTGTTATAAAATTCAATGAAAAAAATTATACATCTCAACACATCTCACCCGTTTATCCACAATTCCACATTATACTCAACCACAAGAATCGGATCACCGTTGCTTGTATTTATATATGAGAAATGCTATATGTTTTTTAAAAAGTAACTCACACATCAACTACTACAAACTACTTCAGTGATTTGATTCGACCAATGCGAACTGATAGAGTTTTATGAGCGCGTCAGTTGAACGAGAATTGTGAAAATATAACATAACAGATATCAAGTGTATAACAATAGCATAAGTTTAATTTTATAAATGTGGTATTGACTATTGGCAAGATCATGAACCAACTTAGTAGCAATTGTTTATTCTTTTAGTCATTTCACTTTTTTTTATTTTTTTTATTTTATGAAATGAGCTCATTGATTTGGCCACACAAGACATATCAGACAAAGTCTCAAACTAACGGCCATGATCATAGTTGTAACCCTCATCATGCCTATGACTAAGTAATGATATAATGTTGATGGAAGAGTGTAATTGCCATGTCATGGTCACAATCATAGGTATAACCCTCATCATTCCAATCACCAATATCATTCTCTGCCATATCAAGAAACTTGTAACACCCTGAGCCAGAGCCTGGTAAATTTTGACCAAATTGCCCTTGTATGGTGTTCAATAGTGATTTAAATAATTATAAATTTATAATTATTTTATGTTATTGCTCGATTCGTTTTGTGATAAGGGTCATAGAACATGTTCGGTTGTCTGATTTGGACTTCGTTAAGGCCGCCTAACGTGTTGAGTAAGGTTCCTGCAGTTTGCAGTTAAATACTCGTATATTGTGGGGGATTAAGTTTTAACACATATGCTGAGTTATAATCTGCTGGTGGGTTTCAATTACCATTTTGGAAACCCCTAAAAAGCTCTCCAACACATTCAACACCCATCTAACACTTTGGTTCACAAACCCTAGCCTTTAAATCTCGTTTTTGTGTTCAAATCAAGTATTGTTACTTGTTACTTGTGATTTAAAGGAGTCAAACAAGGTATTTGATGTGTCGATTTCATAGCTTAATCTGTAATTTAAATGGGTCTTGAGTTAGGTTTTGTAAAAGTGTGATTTTGGTGTCAAATTGCCCAATTTAATGTCGTTTTAGTGTAAAACTTGTAGGTTTATGTTTTCAAAAGGTTTTGTAAACAACTTGTGTTCAGTTTTGAGGTTAAAATCGAGTCCAGGATCCAGATTTGGTAGATTTTGGCTTGAAATTTTTTACTAAAGTTCCATTTTCTAGCCGTTATGCTGCCCGTGTGTCTTATTTTTATTAGACCACTATACTAACTTAGTTTATATTGTTCCCAAGTGATAAGAACAAGAAATAAGTTCATAAGTTAGATAACTGAGTTGTTGCTGGTAATCAATGAGTGGGACTGTCTCCGGGTGTAGTTTATAGTAGCAAGTTGTGCTACTAGGTTCTACATTGTTAGTTCTCTTATATAGTATTTGTATTGCTGTATAGTGTAGGGTTTGCTTGCGTTAGCTATAGTAGTTGAGTTGCTTGTGTCGTTTTCCTGGTTGTGCCCTTATTGTTAGAACCTCGATTGGCCAGGTTTCGCTCAAGAGATGAATCTCGATTGGTTGGGTTTATCTCAATGAGGTCAACCTCGATTGTTTGGGTTGGGTCATGTGGACTACTGCATGTTGAGTATAGTTCGAATGATGTATACGTTGCATGAGAATGGTTATACTTGATATTCAGTAGTTAGGACTATCGGTAGACCCTGGCCTGATCAACTAGTAGTCGAAGGGCCATACAAGCAGCCGATCCTCTTATTGGAGCATCGTTGTTGTTGTTGCCTGTTGTATGCTGTTGCTAGTTGTCGTTGCTTGGTACAAGTTATTACTATATGCTAGACCTATTAGGTAGTTTCATTCACTTAGCTTCGTGCTAATTCCCCACATTTCCTCTCTTACATGTTTTGGTTCTTTTGCATCCTAGGTTTATGGGAGGAGGTTCTCTGAAGATATGTTTGACGAAGCCAAATTTGATTTTTAGTATTTTATATGTGTAATCGTATATTAACGTAAAACATGTTGTTTTAATAATGATGTAATTAAAAACGGATGTATAAAAATTTCGTTTATATGTACGTAAGGGTACGTTTTTTATTTAAATATGTCTTCTGTTGTGATTAAAAAAAAAAAAAAATAATGTGTTACAAAACTCAAATATAGTGTTTACAACCCAACCTACCTATTTTTAAACTGGAGAAGTAGCGACTCAATTTCATGTATTGATCACACTCTTCATCCTTCAAGATCATTAAAACCATCATAATCAATTACTAAAGGGGCCAACTTGTGTTTCATAGCTATACAAATTGCTTCAAAGATCAAATTTTAAATTGAACTAACCATGTTCTAATCAGATCTTTTTGAATGCATAGTCAATATTAACTGATGATCCTCCTATATGAAAAACCAATTTACCATTACAAACTAATACATCAAAGCCTATGGACTTAACCATCATAAACAATATGTATATGCTGCTACAATGAACTTGGATGCTTAAACGTTCACTCTGTAAGCAACATTAAATACAAAATAAAACATTTCTCAAATGACAAGTATCCAAGAGTAGCCAATTTAAATAATCTAAAAAAATGAAATCGAACATTTAATTTATGATCCCGTCCATAAGAGAATACAAACCCTAGTATTAACAATCTGTACATCTAGTTTATGTTGTCTGTTGGATGATAGTTTAATTATTATAAAAATTAAACTTCCAAGTAAATAAAGCTTAATCATAATGTGTTCAATATTGTTATTTGTTGGATGTGAAGAATATCAAAACAAATGATTCGGACGAACGGGGAGGCGCTCCGCGACTTAGGAAGGCGCGACTCGGCCTAACACAAGAACAGAGCATCAGTTTGTGAAAAACGTCTGTCTGGAGATTTGCCTTTAAGGCGCGGCGCGGACCATATGGGCGCGGCGCGGCTAGTGCCTGACGGGAAGTTTCCATATTTATGTTTTTCTTGTTCTTTAAGGTGTTTTTGGCCTTATAAGCATCCTATTGTAACCCTCAGTTGTATCTACGAATTATATCAATAAAATCTACTTAGTTGGTCCGTGGATTAAAGTAATCGACATTCGATTACATATAACCACGTTAAATCTCGTGTTTTTCATTCTTTTTATTATTGTTCTTTCGTTTGTCGATTGTGAAAGGGTAATTCTCTGGAATTACTCTATTGTTTGGGTCCTATAATCCTTACAATTGGTATCAGAGCTCAAGGTTCGTGTTGGGATCGATGGCGGAAGGCGGTAAATTGAAGATTTAACGGTTTGATGGTAAAGACTTCGCCTTTTGGAAGATGCAAATAGAAGACTACTTGTATCAAAAGAAACTTCACCAACCTTTGTTGGAGACCAAACCCGAAGGCATGAACGATGCCGATTGGATGCTATTGGATCGTCAAGCTTTGGGTGCGGTTCGTCTTGCACTCGCCAAGAACGTTGTTGGTAATATTATGAACGAAAAGACAACGTTTAATTGTTTGAAGGCACTCTCCAACATGTATGAAAAACCTACGACGGCGAATAAGGTTTTTCTCATGCGACAATTGTTCAACACGAAGATGAAGGAAGGTATGAGTGCAACAGATCATATCAATGAATTCAACAATCTTGTTTCAAGATTAGAGTCGGTTGAAATCAAATTTGACGATGAACTAAAAGCACTAATCTTGCTTTCATCATTACCGAAAAGTTAGTCGGGTACGGTTACCGCGGTTAGTAGCTCTACCGGTACTACTAAGCTTGCGTATGAAGGAATTAGGGATTTAATTCTCGGTGAAGATATTTGATAATGCTAAAAATGACTATATTTTTCATAGCATTATCCCTCAAGAAAGACAAGCTTTTAGTTGCAATTGTTCTATTTACAAGCAATATTCGATTAAATAATAAAAGGTGAAGACAAAAGACAGATTCGACGAATTGAAGACGCAAACGACCAAAAAGCTAAAAAGTACAAAGTACAATTAAAGTGGTTCAAATTATTGATGAGAAACGTCTCGAAATTACAAGAGTACAAGACGCAAAACGCAAAGTACAAGATATTAAATTATACGCAAGGACGTTCGAAAATCCGGAACCGGGACCAAAGTCAACTCTCAACGCTCGATGCAACAGACTAAAAATTATGAGTCAACTATGCACAAGAATATAATATAATATTTAAATAATTATATAAATTATTTATATATTATATATATATTTAAAAATAACGTCGACAAGCAAGAAAACAAAGCAATGTGAGCTGTCCCAGATGGCCATGCGATCGCATGGCCTGGAAGCACGATTCTCATGCGATCGCATGAGCCCAGAATATTGGCCACATCTATAAATTGCAACGAATTCGGCCAGAATTATATATATATATATATATATATATATATATATATATATATATATATCTTTTTCTTTTCTCTTATCCTATGTATCAAATATCACTCCAAATATTAATCTCAATTTGTAATTTTAATTTTAAGTTAGTGATAATAATAAGGTTAGGTTAGTCGAATGTCTTAAGGTTTTGCAAGTTGAAACTCTGTCCGTGTACCACTACGCTATTAATATCCACTGTAAGTTATGTTTAATTTTATTGTTAAATTAATGTTTCGTAGCTAAGTTATTATTATGCTTATTTAAATTGAAGTAATCGTGATGTTGGGCTTAAAATATTAAAATTGGGTAATTGAGCATTGGACCATAATTGGGGTTTGGATAAAAGAACGACACTTGTGGAAATTAGACTATGGCCTATTAATGGGCTTTATATTAACTAAATGATACCACGTTAATTTAATATATAGACTTATAATTTGACGTATTTATATATAACCACATACGCTTGACTGGGCACGGTGGACGGGATATCTATAAATACCAATAATTGTTCATTTTACCGGACACGGAACTGGATTAATAGTTAATAGACTTGTTGAAACAGGGGTGGATTACATTCAAGGGTAATTGGTGTAATTGTTAACAAAGTATTAAAACATTGGTTTACACGCAGTCGATAACCTGGTGTATTCATTAAACAAAGTATTAAGACCTTGTTACAATTTGAATCCCCAATTAGTTGGAATATTTGACTTCGGGAATAAGAATAATTTGACGAAGACTTCCGCATTTTATGATTATGACTGATGGACTATTATGGACAAATTCGTATGGACATATCGAATAATTCAGGACAAAGGACAATTAACCCATGGGAATAAACTAATATCAACACGTCAAACATCATGATCACGTAAGTTTAAATAAGCATAATTCCTTTATTTCATATTTAATTGCACTTTTAATTATCGCACTTTTATTTACTGTCATTTTATTTAATTGCACTTTTATTTATCGCATTTTTATTTATCGCAATTTCATTATCGTTATTTACTTTACGCTTAAAATTAAGTTATATTTATTTTTAATATTTTACATTAGGTTTTAACTGCGACTAAAGTTTTAAAATCGACAAACCGGTCATTAAACGGTAAAAACCCCCTTTTATAATAATAATACTACGTATATATATTTTTGTATTTTTATAATTATAAGTTAAAAAAAAAATATAGCGTTAGACTTGGCTAAGTCTTCCTGTGGAACGAACCGGACTTACTAAAAACTACACTACTGTACGATTAGGTACACTATTGTAGCAAGGTTTAGGTATATCCACACTATAAATAAATAAATCACTTGTGTAAAATTGTATCGTATTTAATAGTATTTTCTTAGTAAAAATATAACTATTTCCTAGTACGCCTCGCACACATCAAGTATTTTTGGCGCCGCTGCCGGAGAACACTAAAATGCCGAAAGCGCAACGCTATATAAAAAAAAAAATTTATTAGAGTTTTATTAAGTTCTTTGTATAAAAAAATATACGTTTTAAATATTAAAAATTCAAAAATATAAAAAGAAAATATAAAAAAAATCTATATATTTGTTGTTAAGAGTTGTTAAAAATTTATAAAAGTATTTTTATTTTAGTTTTTAAAATTAAATTTTTATTTAAGTTATTTATATTTTATATAATCTAAAACAGAAAACAGAAAACAGAAAAAAAAAGTAAAAACACGAGGCCCGGTACTGTAGCAGCCCAACTCTGGCCCGAAACCCTAGCCCATACGATCGCTTGAACCCGAAGGTAAAAATCCATGCGACCGCATGAACGTTTCTGACACGCCACATTTGACTTCCTGCTGCAATAATTACATAATAATAATTATTATTATATATTTAAAACCCTAATTAGGGTTATATTTAATAATAATTTGTTTTAGTTTTATTTAATTTGTATTTTTAGTTTAATTAGTTTTTATAAATTATAAAATTAATACTTTTATAAAATAAATAATATAAAAATTATATTTTTATAAAAATTGTACTTTTTACAACTTTAAGTATATTTTTATATTTTGTATCTTTTTATTTGTTTTAGCGTAATTTTTGCATTTTTCGCTCGTACTTAGTTTTAAACTTAGTATTATGCCATAGTTATTTTTATTTCTAGATTTTTAGGCTTTGCCGTAAAATCCTTTAAGTGCTTTTTTTTAGACTAAGATTTAGGTGCTTTAGAATTTTGCGACGCCGTTTTTATATTTTAGTACCCTTTTTAAGTTATTGCCGTTTTGGATATAGAATTTATTTTAAGCTTTAATATTTTTAGACGCAACTTTTAATTCTTAGTTTTTAGTTCATTTTTAAGTTTCGACGAGCTACTTTCTTATTTTTATTTTTCGACGCCTATTATTTTTTTGACTTTTTATTTTTCGACGTTTTTCGACGCGCTCTTTTTCTTTCTTATTTTTCGACGCTCTAGTTTTTAGGACATAGAATTTTCTATTTCTTCTCTAAATTTTTTTAAATTTCAACGAAAAATTATTTTAAGCGGTTAAATTGATAGACATCCAAATTTTCTGCTTCGTAGTAATAGTTGGATTTGTTAGTGGCTGAGTTGTGAGCTTCCGATTTAAAGGGTTCTGGCTCCCTGCTGCATCTATTGGCTATTCGAAACGTGCGCAAAAGCAGAAAAGTCTATTAATTTGATAGCTTATATAATTATTATCTTTTATAACTAATAGGATATTCAGTGAATGCACCGAGCAAAACGTTCACCACCTTTTGTACGTTCACCACCTGTAACCAGATCAAGACATCTAGCCAATATTGTCGCCGTTGATTTTTCTTTAGAATCGTCATCCAGTCAACCAAGTACTCCAATTCAAATTTCCGATAATCCATTTTTTGAACCCGACCTCACAATTGAGAATCCGGAGGATATTCAAGGACAATTCAGAGATCCTGAACCACTAATCTTTCCTCTGGAACCACCAATCATTCAAACAGAGATTGAAGAGGAACCAACCATTAAATCAGAATCCTCTAGTGATTCAGATTCAACAAATTCAATTATGGAGAATCTGGAACCTCTAAGTATGGAAGACCGAATGCGAGCTAAACGCACTGGCCAAGGTCACGCAATTACTCAACCAGACATTAATGCGCTAGATTATGAAATTAAAGGACAAATTTTACACATAGTAACTAATCAATGCCAATTTAGTGGTGCGCCGAAGGAAGATCCAAATGAATATCTTCGTACCTTTAATAGGATCTGTACTCTATTTAAAATTCGAGAAGTTGAGGATGAACATATATATCTCATGTTATTTCCCTGGACTTTAAAGGGAGAAGCCAAAGATTGGTTAGAATAGTTACCTGAAGGGGCGATTGATACATGGGACGTTTTAGTTGAAAAATTTCTTTAACAATTCTTTCCGGCATCTAAAGCCGTGAGACTTCAAGGAGAAATTGTTACGTTCACGCAAAAACCAAATGAAACTCTATATGAGGCGTGGACAAGATTTGGAAAGTTATTAAGAGGATGTCCGCAACATGGTTTAGACACTTGTCAAATAGTACAAATATTCTACCAAGGATGCGACATCACTACAAGAAAAGACATCGATATAGCAGCTGGTGGTTCCATTATGAAGAAAACCGCAACAGACGCTTACAAAATTATTGATAACACTGCTTCCCACTCACATGAGTGGCATCAAGAAAAAGATATCGTTAGATCATCTAAAGCAGCTAGAGCCGATTCTAGCCATGACTTTGATTCCATTTCCGCAAAGATAGATGCTGTCGAGAGACGAATGAAAAAGATGACTAAAGATATCCACTCAATACGAATTAGTTGTGAGCAGTGTGGAGGACCACATTTGACAAAAGATTGTCTCAGTATTGAACTAACAATGGAACAAAGAGAGAATGTTTCATACATAAACCAAAGGCCTGGAAATAATTATCAGAATAATTATCAATCGCCAAGACCAATCTACAATCAAAACCAGAATTATAACCGAAATGTTCCATACAACAACCAACAAGGTCCAAGCAATCAACAAGTATTTAATAATACTTACAATCAGCAAAGACCTATTTTTCAAAATAAATCACCACAAACCGATGATAAAAAGCTAAATTTAGAAGATATGATGTCGAAGCTAGTTGAATCTCAAACGCAATTTTTCACATCTTAGAAACAAACCAATGAACAAAATGCTCAAGCTTTTAGAAATCAACAAGCTTCTATTCAAAATCTTGAACAAGAAGTAAGCAACCTAGCAAGGTTGATAGGTGAAAGAAAACCGGGAAGTTTACCTAGTGATACAAATGCTAACCTCCGGAATGAAATAGCTAAAGCCATTACCACAAGAAGTGGCATTACACTTAAACCACCTGAAATACCTGTAATTTCTGATGAAGCTATTCCTACTCCACAAGAACCACAACCTGAACAAGATAAGGAAAAAGAACCGGTAGTTGAAAAGGTTAATGAAGATAACACAGTTAAGGCTAAACCTTATGTTAAACCATACCAACCACCACTTCCTTACCCTAGTAAAATGAGAAAAGAGAGACTTGAAGCCGAGCAATCCAAATTCTTGGATATGTTTAAACAAATAAATGTCAATCTTCCTTTCATTGATGTGATTTCAGGAATGCCAAGATATGCTAAATTTCTGAAAGATCTAATCACAAATAGAAAGAAAATGGAAGAACTCTCGGCTGTTACTATGAATGCTAATTGTTCTGCAGTGCTTTTGAATAAGATACCAGAAAAATTATCAGATCCAGGAAGTTTCACAATTCCATGATTTCTGGGTAGTCTTAGTTCAATAGAAGCATTGGCAGATTTAGGTGCTAGTATAAATTTATTGCCGTATTCACTATACGCTAAACTAGACTTTGGAGAATTGAAACCAACACGAATAAGCATACAACTAACCGATCGATCAGTAAAATATCCTAGAGGGATAATGGAGAACATGCTAGTTAAAGTTGGTACTTTAGTATTTCCAGTAGTTTTTGTTATTCTGGACATGGAAGAAGATTGTCGAGTTCCTCTCATATTAGGAAGACCATTCTTAAACACGGCTAAAGCAATAATAGGCGTGTTTGGTAAGAAACTGACCCTAAGTATAGAGGACGAGAGTGTTACCTTTTCAGTGGATAGAGCCATGCAACAACCGCAATCTGCAGATGATACATGTTATTATATTCAAACTATAGATTCACATGCAGAATTGTTAGAAGAATTTCCAAAATTACAAGGAACAGGAGAATGTTCTTTAGGAGAAGGAACTGAACAAATTGATGAAGCTGAAATGTTAGCTACACTTATGGCTAATGGATATGAACCAACAACAGAAGAAATTCAAATGCTAAAAGAGGAAGACAGATATCGATATAAATCATCGATAGAAGAACCACTGACATTAGAGTTAAAGCCACTTCCAAACCATTTAGAATATGCTTATTTACATGGTGAATCTGAATTACCTGTAATAATATCGTCTTCTCTTACAGAAAATGAAAAATCTCAACTCATTACTGTGCTAAAAGCTCATAAACCAGCTATTGCATGGAAGATTCATGATATTAAAGGAATAAGTCCTTCGTATTGCATACATAAAATCCTTATGGAAGAAGGTCATAAAACATATGTGCAACGCCAACGAAGACTAAATCCTAATATGCAAGAAGTTGTTAAGAAAGAAATTATTAAACTGCTAGATGCAGGTTTAATTTATCCAATCTCTGATAGTCCATGGGTAAGCCCAGTTCAATGCGTACCTAAGAAGGGTGGCATGACTGTCATCACAAATGAGAAAAATGAGCTTATTCCTACTAGGACTGTAACAGGATGGCGTGTTTGTATTGATTATTGAAAATTAAATGACGCCACCAGAAAAGATTAATTTTTTCTTACCTTTCATTGATCAAATGTTGGAAAGATTAGCCGAAAATAGTTACTATTGTTTTCTTGACGGTTTTTTCGGATATTTTCAAATTCCAATAGCACCCGAGGACCAAGAGAAAACCACATTCACGTGCCCTTATGGTACTTTTGCTTACAAACACATACCATTTGGACTTTGCAACGCCCCTGCAACCTTTCAAAGGTGCATGATGGCGATTTTTCACGACATGATAGAAGAATGCATGGAAGTTTTCATGGATGACTTTTCAGTCTTCGGTGATACTTTTGAAACATGTCTAGTTAATCTTGAACGAATGCTTATTAGATGTGAACAATCAAATCTAGTACTTAATTGGGAGAAATGCCATTTCATGGTTAAAGAAGGCATCGTTCTTGGTCATAAAATTTCAAAAGAAGGAATTGAAGTGGATAGAGCTAAAGTAGATGTAATTGCTAAACTTCCACATCCCACCAATGTTAGAGGAGTTAGGAGTTTTCTAGGGCATGCCGGTTTTTACCGACGTTTCATAAAAGATTTTTCTAAAATTGCCACTCCTATGAATAAACTCCTAGAAAAGGATGCTCCATTCATCTTTTTAGATGAATGCATCAAATCTTTTAATATTCTTAAAGAAAAACTCACTAATGCGCCGATCATGATAACTCCAAATTGGAATATACCGTTTGAACTAATGTGCGATGCAAGTGATTTTGCAATGAGAGCCGTTTTAGGACAAAGGATTGAAAAATGATTTCAACCTATATATTATGCTAGTAAGACGTTACAAGGAGCACAAACGAATTACACAACTACTGAAAAAGAACTCCTTGCTATTGTCTTTGCTTTTGACAAATTTCGTTCATATCTCGTTCTAGCTAAAATGGTGGTCTATACTGACCATTCTGCTATTAGATACCTATTTTCGAAATAAGATGACAAACCAAGATTAATCCGTTGGATCTTACTCTTACAAGAGTTCGATATTGAAATTAAAGATAAAATGGGAGCAGAAAATCTCGCCGTTGATCATCTTTCTCGTCTTGAAAATCCTGAATTAGAAGTTCTAAATGAATCGGCCATACAAGACAACTTTCCTGATGAATATCTATTGAAGATAGATTATAATGAAATTCCATAGTTTGCAGTCTATGCAAACTACATAGTATGTGGATTCCTTGAAAAAGGGTTGTCGTACCAAAAACGAAAGAAATTCTTTAGTGATATAAAACACTATTTCTGGGAAGATCTACATTTGTTTAAAAGTTGTCCCGATGGAATAATACGCCGATGTGTATTCGGAGATGAAGCCAGTCAAATCTTAAACCATTGTCACACAGGACCAACAGGAGGGCATTATGGGCCTCAGCTCACAGCAAGAAAAGTTTACGATGCTGGATTCTATTGGCCTACAATTTTTAAAGACGCACACCTTCTTTGCAAATCCTGTGATGCTTGTCAAAGGGCTGTAAAAATAAGTCAACGTGATGAAATGCCACAAAATGCCATTCAAGTATGTGAAGTATTTGACATTTGGGGTATTGACTTTATGGGTCCATTTCCAAAATCACATAATAATCTCTACATTCTCGTTGCCATTGATTATGTATCTAAATGGGCGGAAGCACAAGCTTTCCCGACTAACGATGCACGAGTTGTAGTCAACTTCTTAAAATGTCTTTTTACAAGGTTCGGAACACCGAAAGCTTTAATAAGTGATCGGGGTACTCATTTTTGTAATAATCAACTTGAGAAAGTTCTCAAAAGATATGGAGTAACTCATAAAATCTCAACCGCTTATCATCCACAAACAAGTGGACAAGTTGAAAATACCAACCGAGCATTAAAACGTATTCTAGAGAAAACCGTAGGATCAAATCCGAAGGAATGGTCCATGAAATTGGAGGATGCACTCTGGGCTTTTAGAACAGCCTACAAAACTCCAATTGGAATCACACCTTTTAAACTCGTTTACGGAAAAGCATGTCATCTTCCAGTAGAAATTGAACACAAAGCATTTTGGGCTTTGAAGACATGTAATCTTGATTTACATGAAGCCGGACGTCTACGATTAAGTCAGCTAAATGAATTAGAAGAGTTAAGACATGAAGCATATGAAAATTCGTTAATCTATAAAGAAAAGACAAAGAAATGGCGTGATAAAAGAATTCGAAGTTCAAAAGAATTTTAGGAAGGAGACAGAGTTCTTCTTTTCAATTCAAGATTCAAGCTATTTCCTGGAAAATTGAAATCAAGATGGTCTGGACCATTCTTAGACAAAAGAGTTTTCCCATATGGAACAGTAGAGTTGATAAATTCAAATGGGATTGAATTTAAAGTTAATGGTCACAGAGTTAAACATTACGTACATGATCCGATGGAAGTTGACAACGAAGTTAATCATAATTTCGACACCACAGCTAACTAAGTGTGGGGAGATTTGAATCTTTTTAGGGTAATATGTATTTCTGTTAGAGTTAGATATTCTGTTTTCGTGTAGTTCTCGAGAATGGAATCCGAATGGTCTTTCCCTAGCAGACCCTAAAGAACTAGTCTTCTCCCCCCATTCTGAATTTTTATTTTTTTTTAGGTTTTACGAGATGAGAATTCCTGTGAACTAAACCATGGTCTAATGCTACACGCTTTGATCACTAAATTTAATAATAACACACTCCCGAGTGACCTGGTATCAGTAATAAGAGCCAAATTGGACAGAGTAAGAAAAGAACTCAGAAACGATCATAATAAGTTACACTTTGGTAAAGGAAAATCAAAATTCGCAGCGAAAAGAAGAGCACGACACCTTGAAAGATGTCACAAATGCGGAAAATGGTCACACGAAGGAAAATGCTCGACGAATCAGACATATTCCAATACCGAGTTCGTTACTTTATGCATAGAAGGACCGTTCATATGTTTCGAAGAAAAATCATTGAATGCTCGAGGTTATGCCTATGTAGCTATGGAAAACCAATTAGTCCGACTATCTTATGAGTGGGCTAAAGTAGGTCACTGAGAATTCTATCTCACAGGTAAGTTTGTACAGTTTTTATTTTTTATTTTTATTACTTTTAACCTTTTAATAATAAACGCTAAATTGTTCGCTATAAAGTATTAAATTGATACTCAATAAAATTAGGTTTTGCGACCGAAATTATTGATATCATACAAAAAATTATTACATCACTGCGAAATTTACCGTTTATTCTTAAGGTATAAATATCTTTAATCAATCAACGCAAAATATTTCAAAAATTCGTCAGGAGTAAAACTAGGTAATATAGCCGAAATTACTTTACCGAAAAGAGGGGCGTATATTTTTGATAATATTTGATTGATTAAAGTGAGATAAAAGACCAAAAAGATTTTTAATTTTTACTTTGTTTTTAAAATTAATATATTAATATTAAATTATTATTATAAACTTTTTAAAATCAATATATATTTAAGTTTGTAAATATTTGAAAAATTAATATTTTTAATATAAGTTTGTATGTATAAAAACAAAAATATAATATAAGTTTGGTGTGAATTTTTAAAATTTTAATAATATGAATTTTTAATTTTATGCATTTTAAATTTAAGTTTGGTGTGAATTTAAAAATAAAAATTTACTTTTTTTCACTAAGTTAAAAATTTGATTTTTAAAATTCGTTGTGAGTTGAAAACTAGGTCGTTGAACCGAAATTGCTCTACCCAAGGGAGGGATGAGAACTTTTATTATCATTAATTTTAATCTTATTGAATTAAAGTATGCCAAAAACATTTAAAAAACCCAAAAATCTTTACTTTTAAAACCGCGCTTAAAAAAAAAATTTGACAAATTTAAAAATTTTGTCGAGGGACGGACTAGGACATCGTTCCGAAACGCCCTCATCCTAAAAAGAAACAAAATTTTAATTTTTAATTAATTATATGTGTCATTAGTATAAGATTTTTATAAAAAAAAAAAGGGGGGGGGGACCTCATGCGATCGCATGAGATTTACCCTGTAACCTCATGCGATCGCATGAAGCTGAAAATCAGGCCAGAAACAAAAAGGGCAGCGAGCTGTTCTCTGTATCCACACACACACATAAACACACGAACATACACCCCAAAACCTCTCAAATTTTATCAAGAAGGGTAACAATTACATCCCTACACCTCTTTAAATTTGATTTTTAGTGTTCTTGAGCTATATTTTTCCTAATTTGATTTTGTTAATTTCTAGTGTAATTAGAGTTAAATTGTTAGTATATTATGCATGTATAACCTAAATTGATGCTATTTAACATGATTTGAAGCCAAAAACTTCAAAATTTTTAGGAATCTAGGGTTTGTGTTCTTGAGCAAATTGGGGCTTTTTGATATAAACAGGTTATGGCCGATTTTTGTCATGAATTATTGCTAAATTAAGTAGTGTAACATGTTTAGGTAGCTAAATGATCCAAACTTTGATCCTAAACATGAATTTGAGAATTAAAGTGGACTTTTTAAGTCTAAAATTCATGAACTTGATTAAATTGATGTAAATGCCATTTAAGACTTGTTTAATTGCTAGTAATAACTATTTTAACATGTTATTTGAGTTAAATGCTTATGAACTTTGTAAACATTTTCATATATGCTTATTTGAAAAAGTGTAGAATTGTAAAAATTGTGAAAATGTGTATAAGTTTAATTTTGATTTAACATGTTATTGTAATTGTTTCAATTTGTTATTTTGCTAACACTAATGCATATTTGGATGCACAAATTTTGTGTTTAATGTGTTTTGCAGAGATTTACAGATACTGATGGTGCAACATCATCATCCAGGCAACCTGCTCCAGAACCTGAACCTGAAATGCAATATGAACATGAACCGGAACAACAACAGGAACCACAAAAACAGCCTGATCAACACGTACCTTATTATGATCCGCTATAATTTATTGATGCCTTTATAGTATTTCTGATGCATCCGCCAGTAGAATACCCAACGATTCCTGAACACACGTTGCATCCTAATCTGAGATTTGAAAGAAGCTGGAGAGTTTACCCGACATATCAAAGTAACAAATTCAAACTGATACCGAAAAATGTAGAAGTGCCAAGGGTAATCGATTGGGAGCCTTTAGAAAGGGTCCAACTTGCTAACTCAGTTAGGGAGCATCTGATCCAAAGGTATGGCAGTTCTTCTTTTCATGATTGGGAACGTCTATTCACCATTCGTAGACCTGTATATAAGGAATGATGTATTGAGCTTATGAGTACTATTTCGTTAAATGCGAATGTAGATAGATTAGATGATAGAAGTTTTCTTAGATTTATACTTGGCCGTAGGATGTACATGATGTCCATGCTGGACATGACCAGGGCTTTGCAGATATATACTCCTAGTGAATTACTACTACCCGATTGTATGAATTTGATTTATCGTGGTGAAAGGGTAGATAGGAATTTTGACGCGAACGCCGTCTGGAGGCGTATGTCAGATTATAATGTTTTTACGCTGGGAGGAAAACACTCCTACTTACATATTAACAAAGCCGAGCTTCGTATAATTCATAGATTTTTGGCTAACTCGATTACACAGAGAGGTCACAACAAGGAGAAAATGACCTTACATGATTTATTTTACCTAAAGTGTATTCGAGACCCAAGAGGCTTTGTTAATATCCCTTACTGTGTTGGTTTTTATTTGGCTAAGATGGTAGAAGGAATACAGGAAGGGGGGATAATAGGAGGAGGTATTTTTGTTACTCTCATTGGAGAGTATTTGGGTGAAGATAGGGACCAAGGAGGTCCACTTTTGAAATGTAGGGAACAGGTTGAGCCTTTAGGATTGAAGGTCTATCAGGGTGCTAAGGTATTAAAGAGCAGACGAAACCAGGAAGTACCCTATGAAGGTCGTCATCTACAGGTAGAGAGAGGATCAGATGAGGAAATGGAGGAAGCGGATGACATTAGGGATGTCATTAGGGAGGCTATGACTGACGTCTACCAGCGTGTAGATGAGGTAGATATGACAAACGGGGAGAGATTTAGTCGGATGGAGCAGTGGCAAGCCCGGAATGATTACGAGCATTCCAGGCAACGACTGCATGATAGATGGGACTATCATCAGCGTCAGATCATGAGCTGGCTGTCACCTCAGGATCACTACGTACCGACCCGACCCGCTTACTATCCTCCACACCAGCCCGAGATGAGACCACCATATACTCTCTACGACCCTAACCAGGCCTACCAGTACACCTATCACCAACCATGGAACCCGGACGACGACATGAACTGGAACCCCTATCCAGATTGATATAGTTCCAGTTGGTGATTTCTATGATTTTTATCTTTTCATTATTTTTATTTATTTATGTTTAAACATATGATATTGTGATATATTAATGTATTGTTTGATATTTTTATTATTTTGTACTAATATTTCATATTTGATTTGAAAGTGGGATTTTAAGTCCCATTTCAAATTACCATACATGTTTATATTTGTATTGTATGTATTTTATTTCATATACACAACAGGGTAAAACAGCACATTTTCAAAGACTGGCATTAAGTTCAGCAAAAGCTACTGATTTTGACGACAAAACGAAAAACAAATGTGATGTAACAACAAGACAGAATGAACAAATGATATGCACCATTTATCATTCAGCAAACAAACGCCAATATGTTTGGAAACTTTGGTAAAATTTAATCATTTTTCTACGCGAACCACCCTCAATAATTTAAATTGTTACTGATTTCTTGCAAATGAGGGCATTGCAAGATCTTAAGTGTGGGAAGATGTTAAATTCTTTCGGATTTTAAAAAATTTTAATTTAAACACTTGGTTACCATTAAAAAAAATACTAGTAACGCAGTAGTTGTATTAGAATCTAGTGCTCTCTGATAATAAAGAACAGCCCTAGTCTTATATACTGACTACCCAATTCTAGTAAAATTTTTCAAAATTTTCAATTAAATGAATTCAAAATCATGTTTATACATATTTATGAACGATAAAACTAGGTGTCAACACCGAAATTATTGTTACCTCAGAAAGGACATAAATTGAGAAACAAACCAAAATGTTAGAATTCATTTAAAATGGAATAGAGGACAATAAAAAGGAAAATAAAAACCAAGTGTGAAAAAAATTTACCAAATTATTTAAAAACATATATCACATATTTTTGTACAAATAATTGAAGATACTTTTGTTTTGGACAAAATTAACCGTTTTACCCAGTAAATTGTAAGATATTTGAAAGAAAGATGGATCTACACGATGAATCAATTCCATCATTAAAAAGAAGTAAAGTCTTCCGAAAAAGAAAAATCGCTTCTTGATTTAGGTCAGGAAGTTGTCGTCCAGACCAGTTGTAGAGTCTACGAAAAACCTTGAAAAGTTTTCTCGAAAATTAGCTGGAAATTCACGGACCTCAGCATCAAACAGGGTCGCCAAGTGGTCAGACTTATCCTAACCATGAGAGGATCTGTCTCGTAAAATGGGGAGGACGCCGTGCAAATTAGCTTGATAAGACTAATGAATCAGATCCCCAGAAAGGATAATCTCCTTAAAAGATCAAAAATCAGCTTTTAAGCCCGATATTACTCAATCCTAGAGATTGACTTTAAAGATTGAGAATTACAAACTCATGGAATTCGATGATATCTAAACTCGAGCTTGAACGAGAAAATATTTTGATCAAAATTACAAACCGATTTATTTTTTGAAAAAACCCATTTTTAATGCGTTCATTACCATTGAACGTAAAATTCTAGGAATTCACCTGGAATTCATTAGGTCACCTGAACCAAATCGGGTGTCAACCGTAAGAACGGTGGTTGCATAGCATAGTCGAAGACAGGACCTTGTACCAGACCGAAAAATTATAGGGTGAGCTTTACTATTGCTCCTACAAAGGATAGTAATTGCATCCGACACGTTATAGACCATAATTAAAAGCATGTCAGGGGACATTGCCTTAACAGTTGCTTGTTCAACGCTTTCCTTTACAACCGGATGGTAGTTTACCGAAAGGTAATATACGGAGCAAGTATACTGGACGTGTTGCTTTCCTGATACAAGGTTAGCAAGTGGGTGACACAAAACCGCAAGTTTTGAGCTAAAATTTTCAAATCTGAAACCCACCAAACCCACAAAAACAATTTGCAAACACCGGTGAAGCGTTATTCCGAAAAACTTATCTAGGGTAAAAGCTAGATTTAATTTATAAAAAAAAAAGATCAAATGTTTTCATAAAGATCCAATTTCCTAAAGGATCTAATTTTTTTATAGTCATGTGGGACTGTAAACCACAACGTTACTATCATTGTTTATACCGCCGTATAGAAATCACTGATGTACAAAGTGTGAAGAATAAAGAAGTGATTCTAGTATTTTTATTTCAAGACTATATTAGTTGAGGACAAGCAACGCTCAAGTGTGGGAATATTTGATAATGCTAAAAACGAACATATATTTCATAGCATTATCCCTCAAGAAAGACAAGCTTTTAGTTGTAATTGTTCTATTTACAAGAAATATTCGTTTAAATAATAAAAGGTGAAGACAAAAGACAGATTCGACGAATTGAAGACGCAAACGACCAAAAAGCTAAAAAGTACAAAGTACAATCAAAGTAGTTCAAATTATTGATGAGAAACGTCTCGAAATTATAAGAGTACAAGACGCAAAACACAAAGTACAAGATATTAAATTATACGCAAGGACGTTCGAAAATCCGGAACCGGGACCAAAGTCAACTCTCAATGCTCGACGCAACGGACTAAAAATTATGAGTCAACTATGCACATGAATATAATATAATATTTAAATAATTATATAAATTATTTATATATTATATATATTTAAAAATAACGTCGACAAGCAAGAAATCAAAGCAATGTGAGCTGTCCCAGATGGCCATGCGATCGCATGGCCTGGAAAAACGATTCTCATGAGATCGCATGAGCCTAGAATACTGGCCACATCTATAAATTGCAACGAATTCGGCCAGAATTATATATATATATATATATATATATATATATATATATATATATATATATATATATATATATATATATATATATATATCTTTTTCTTTTCTCTTATCCTATGTTACAAATATCACTCCAAATATTAATCTCAATTTATAATTTTAATTTTAAGTTAGTGATAATAATAAGGTTAGGTTAGTCGAATGTCTTAAGGTTTTGCACGTTGAAACTCTGTCCGTGTACCACTACGCTATTAATATCCACTGTAAGTTATGTTTAATTTTATTGTTAAATTAATGTCTCGTAGCTAAGTTATTATTATGCTTATTTAAATTGAAGTAATCGTGATGTTGGGCTAAAATATTAAAATTGGGTAATTGGGCTTTGGACCATAATTGGGGTTTGGATAAAAGAACGACACTTGTGGAAATTAGACTATGGACTATTAATGGGCTTTATATTAACTAAATGATACCTCGTTAATTTAATATATAGACTTATAATTTGACGTATTTATATATAACCACATACGCTTGACTGGGCACGGTGGGCGTGATATCTATAAATACCAATAATTGTTCATTTTACCGGACACGGAACTGGATTAATAGTTAATAGACTTGTTGAAACAGGGGTGAATTACATTCAAGGGTAATTGGTGTAATTGTTAACAAAGTATTAAAACCTTGGTTTACACGCAGTCGATAACCTGGTGTATTCATTAAACAAAGTATTAAGACCTTGTTACAATTCGAATCCCCAATTAGTTGGAATATTTGACTTCGGGAATAAGAATAATTTGACGAAGACTTCCGCATTTTATGATTATGACTGATGGACTATTATGGACAAATCCGTATGGACATATCGAATAATCCAGGACAAAGGACAATTAACCCATGGGAATAAACTAAAATCAACACGTCAAACATCATGATCATGGAAGTTTAAATAAGCATAATTCCTTTATTTCATATTTAATTGCACTTTTAATTATCGCACTTTTATTTACTGTCATTTTATTTAATTTCACTTTTATTTATCGCATTTTTATTTATCGCAATTTCATTATCGTTATTTACTTTACGCTTAAAATTAAATTATATTTATTTTTAATATTTTACATTAGGTTTTAACTGCGACTAAAGTTTTAAAATCGACAAACCGGTCATTAAACGGTAAAAACCCCCTTTTATAATAATAATACTACTTATATATATTTTTTTATTTTTATAATTATAAGTTAAAAAAAAATATAGCGTTAGACTTGGCTAAGTCTCCCTGTAGAACGAACCGGACTTACTAAAAACTAAACTACTGTACGATTAGGTACACTGCCTATAAGTGTTGTAGCAAGGTTTAGGTATATCCACTCTATAAATAAATAAATCACTTGTGCAAAATTGTATCGTATTTAATAGTATTTTCTTAGTAAAAATATAACTATTTCCTAGTACGCCTCGCACACATCAACACTCGTAGGAGAAGTTTGGGGGAATTGTTATCCGGTTCTTTGTTGAGTACCGACAACCGTGGTAGGAAAGTTGATCGCAGTGTGAAGAAGATTAAAGGGAAGTTCAAAAAGAGGTATCCATTGAAAGACCGAAGTGATGTTATTTGTTGTGGTTGCAATCAAAAAGGGCATTTTCAAAGACATTGTAAGAATGCTCCGGTTAAATATGTTAACTTGACCGCGAAAGATACGGAGGATGAAATACTATGCAGTATTGAAATTTCGATGTAGTCTTGGGTCTTGGATTCGGGAGATTCGTTTCACGCTACACCCACTAAGAGCGTGATGCGGAATTTTCGGACGTATCAAGGTAAAGTTAGATTAGCAAACAACAAAAGTCTCGAGATTAAAGGTATAGGAGATGTTGTATTGAAGACTACTCTTGGTTCTAATTGGACTTTGAAGAACGTGAGGTTTATTCTTAAGTTAAAGAGGAAGTTAATCTCGGTTGGTCAATTAGATGAAGAAGGTAATGAGGTTACTTTCAAGAATCGCCAATGGGAGGTGATTAAGGGTAGTAGTGTCGTAGCTCATCGACATAAAAGGGGAACTCTTTATATGGTTGAGGTGTTTGAAGAAGACACGGTGATTGCTACGGTTGACATTGGAGCAAGTTCTACTCTATGGCACCGAAGACTCGGGCATATGGGTGAGAAGGGTATGAAGGTTCTTAGTTCGATTGGGAGGATTTCGGATTTGAAAAAGATAGAGCTTGGGTTTTGCGAACCATGTACTTATGGGAAGTAAAAGAAGGTAACTTTTGTTAAATCGGGAAATTCACCAAAGTTGAAGAAATTGGAGCTAGTTCATACGGATGTTTTTGGGCCAACGAATGTAGAATCACATGGAGGTTCTCGTTATTATGTCACCTTCATTGACGACTCCACTCGAAAGGTATGGGTTTACTTTCTTAAAACTAAATTCGAAGTTTTTGGTACTTTTGTGAAGTGGAAAGCTATGGTTGAGAATGAGACAAATTTAAAGGTCAAGTGTTTAAGGTCGGACAATGAAGGAGAATATGGTAGTCTTGAGTTTAAAGACCAATGTGTAAAGCTCGGTATTAGAATGTTGAAAATGGTACCGGAGACACCGCAACACAATGGGATCCACGAACGTATGAATCGTACGTTGAACGAAAGGGCTAGGAGTATGAGACTACATGCCGGTTTGCCTAAGATGTTTTGGGTGGATGCGGTTAATACTACAACTTATTTGATTAATAGGGGACCCTCAACACCATTGGGTTTCCGAATTCCTGAGGAAGAATGGCTAGGTAAAAAGGTTAGTTATGATCATCTTAGAATCTTTGGGTGTAATGTTTATATGAAAAAAAAGATATTGGTAAAGATAAACTTGAAGCTAAGTCAAAGAAGTGTACGTTCATTGGTTATGGTTCGGATGAAATAGGCTATCGTTGTTGGGATGATGAAGCTAGAAGAGTTATCCGATCGCGTGATGTTATCTTTGATGAAGATTCGGTCTATGGCAAACCAGAAATGGGGAGTCAAAGATCGGATCATGTTATTCTTGATGATGTTTCTCTTGATGATCTTGCGGGTTCTAGTGGGAGTTCGGGGAACAATGAATTGCCGATTAATGGTGATGGGTCGGATCTTGACAATGATGGGGATGGTTCGGATAGCGGTGATAATTCCGAACATAGTGGGAGTTCTAGTGATGAAGAGACTACGATTGAAACCGGTCCAACCATACCGGTTGCCCCTATACTTAGACGCTCGACTAGAGTGCCCAAACCTAATCCTAGGTATTCTCCATCAATAAACTACTTGCTCTATACCGAGAATGGTGAACCCGAAAGTTACTTTGAAGCAAGAAATTCCAAAGAATCCATACAATGTGTAACGACCCAACCCGTTATCCAACCGAATACGAATTTTTTTTTTTAAAACAAGACAGAAGGGTACACGGCGTGCTCCACTGCTTGTGCGCGGCGCGCACAAGCCTGGTCAGCTTCTGTCCGAAATTTCCATTTTTCATTTAAAGATCTCCCACTTCCTGACCATGTGAGTTTTCAACATTCTAATATTAGATCAAACAAACACGTTCCAATAATAAAACGAGTTTTATGACATCGGGCCCACATCGGCCGTTTTACGACTTTCGTACAAAATACAAGCTTTCGACCATGTGAGTTTTAACACAAAATAAAGACCGAGCATGGTGATTGGGGATACTCTACCCAATCCTAATCAATCCAAAAGCACGTCCTCTCAAGCAACTACGCAAGTCCACTAGTCCCCATGCTTACCCGAGCCATCGCCTCCACGTAATCTATAAAAATGTAAACAACGAGAGGGTAAGCTAACGCTTAGTGGGTGTGAATATACTACATACATATATATGCATAAAATGGACACGCCACACAATAATAATCAAATAACACATACCGGTGTCCATGCATAGAAGCAATCTAACCTAAGCATACCGTACAATCGCTATACAACAAGCTAACAATATCAACAAAGTAATCTTTTAGGATTCACTATGGTGTAGCAGTGCGCGATGTTACACTACTCATCGTATGAGGCCAAAAAATCGTGTGTGATTGGTGGGTTATGGTCGTTGACGTGGTCCGCTAACTTCACCTTGGGAGTAGTGTTATATCGGTATGGTATAACGTTATCGAGAGATGCGAGTACCGATGAGGAATGGTAGTACCATTCCTGTGTTGAGATTTAGGAGGTGGATCACGTGTGGATGCGGATTCACGGTGATGCGTGTAGTTCGGTCATCTTATTGTGGAAGTGAGTCTCGTGTAGTTCGGATTCACAATGACACGTGTTGATGCGGTCATTATATTGAGGAAGTGAGTCTCGTGTAGTTCGGATTCACGATGACACGTGTGGATGCGGTCATTCTTTTGGGATAGTGATCTCGTGTAGTTCGGATTCACTGGGGCGCGTGTAGTTCGGCCAATCCCGATTGTTGTGCGGTGGAGGTAGTGAGTCGCGTGTGGTGCGGATTCACTAAGGCGCGTGTAGTTTTCGGCCAGCCTTCATGTGGTTGTGTTGTGAACTATTGGTTGTTTATACACAAATGGTGGGGTCGTGAGGACCATGTTGTGTGATTAGTGATGCGATAGCCGTGTTTCGCTCACATGTTGTTGCGGGTGTGACAATAGTCGATTTTGTACACCTTGGGATTTGCGTTGCCATAGTCGTTTGGGGCGCTGGCGGATTCAGTCGTTTGCTTACGACTTTATGATAGTTGCGTATTGGTCGTGTTGCGCGCTACAAGTGATGTTTAGTGTTAAGTGTTATCCGTAAGGATTCGTGTTGATTCGGTCTTCATCGTTTGGGTTGTTGACCTTAGGTTGAGACTTGGTTGCTTTTAGCATTGTCCTTGATAAGGGTACGCTAAGGGATTGATATCTCGGTAAGAGATTGATTGAGTTTTTCTCGATGTGAGGGATAGGGCAAGTTTTAGTGCTCGAATTTGTGGATTTGATAAATCGCGGATGACGATTTAGTTTTAAAGGCGATTCATTGAGAAGAATTGCCTAGAGAAGTTAGAAGAGAACTTGATGATTTCGCGTGTGTTAAGCGATCGTGGTAGATTTTGAATGATGTGTGCATTGCATGTCTCGGAATGCGTGCAAGTGTGTCTTGGGTATGTAGGAATAACCTTCAAGTTTATGATAATTATGGTAGAAGTCGGTTTGGAACGTGTGTTTGAGGACCATAAAGTGTGGATCCGGTTGGTTAAGTGACGAGGATCACGAGGACGTGATCGATTCTAAGTGGGGGAGAGTTGTAAGACCCTAATATTTATTGTACATAGAGTATTATTGGTGTACATCAAGTGTGTGAAGCATGGAATAATTTGTAAACTGGCAGGCTGTTCTGACCTCTGTGCGCGCCGCGCAAGGTCAAGGGTGCGCGCCGCGCACCCCACCTGGGACAGTTTTTCTGTCTTGTTTTAATTAGAGTTTAATGAGGGGCTTTTTGGTCTTTTCACTTGAGGACAGATCTGAGAGCTTATCAGCTGGTTTGGCTCCAATTTTGGATCACATTTCACATCCACAAACACTCTCAACTATCTTAGAGAGAGAGGGAGAGTTCTAGAGAGAGAAGTGGGGTTTTTGGAGAAGAAGAAGCTTGAATTGATTAAAAGCTCGAGTGTTAAAGTTGTTCACCTCGTTCCTAGCTACATTTTGGTTGTTGGGGTAAGTTCTAACTCCGAATTTCAATGTTTGATTTGATATTCAAAGTTAGGGTTTGAACTTGATTTGTAGAGAAACCCATTTAAACTCTTGAAGTGAGTTCTTTGATGCTAGTAATCGAGTTTATTGTTGTTGTTGGTGGGTTTTGGGTTGGAAACCGACTTGGCCATTATTTAGGACTTGGAATTGGATTTAATCACTAGGTTTGGAGATTATGAAAGTGTTGGAAACCATTTTAGTGTATTTGAAAGACTAATTTTGAGTTGAGTCAAAATTAGGGTTTATGGGTGATTTTGAGAAAGATAAGTGTTTAACACTTGTGTTTGGGTTTAATTGGCGTATTAGGACCATTTTCACTTGTGTTAGTGATTATTGGTTAGTTTGGGCGCGTTTTGTGCTTGGAAGTGCAATTGGTCGAAATTGCACTAAGTGTCGTTTTGAGTTGGTTTGTAAATCCACTCTAAGTGTGTTACTTGTATTGTGATATTGGAATAGGTACATTCCATCGGCGAGTTGCGGATTATTTCGGTAGCATTCATCAAGACGACAAGGTGAGTGTTAATATCCTATGTGCATATGTATGTGTAGGATGGGTGTTGTTCGGGTGAAGTGGTTCTCGGTTATAGAGCTCACTTCACATATAGGTGGATTTGGTGGACTTGTGTATAGGTCCAATTGGCACGGTTGTGCGTTTTGTTTGACCACCTTTGGCGAGGTGCACACTATATGTGTACGTTATCATCATGTGCTTGTGATGTGGATTATATAACCCCAATGGCGAAGGGTTGATATTGAGTTATGTTTGGGAGAAGTGGGTCACGTGTGGATGCGGATTCACGATGACACGTGTAGTTCGGTCATCTTATCGGAAGTGAGTCTCGTGTAGTTCGGATTCACGATGACGCGTGTAGTTTCGGTCATCTTATTGAGGTAGTGATCTCGTGTGGTTGCAGATTCACTAAGGCTCGTGTAGTTCGGCCAACCTCGATGTTGTTGTGGTAATGAAGATAGTAGTCTCGTGTGGATGCGGATTTACTATGGTTCGTGTAGTTCGGCCAAATCTTCATTTTGGTAATTGACTTTTGGTATTGGGTTAGGGAGTTAGCCTTGGGCGTTGTACGCTTTATTGTTATATATATCGTTGTATCATTGTGATGTAGCTAACCCTCTGGTTGTAGCTTGTTGGAGTGGTTCATATCGTCGTTGGTGAACTTACTTGTTGATTATTAGCTTGTTATATAGCGGTTGAATGATATGCTTAGTTTGCCTTATACGTGGATGCTCCGGTATGTGTTATTTGATAATTTGTGTGGCGTGTCCATTTTATACATATATATGTATGTAGTATATTCTCACTCACTAAGCGTTAGCTTACCCTCTCGTTGTTTACATTTTTTATAGATTTGCATGGATGCGGTGGCTCGGGTAAGCGTGGGAACTAGTGGAGTCGCGTAGTTTCTTTAGAAGATCTTGCTTTTGGATTGATTAGGATTGGGTAGCGTATCCCCAATTGCCTTGCTCGGTCTTTATTTTGTGTTAAAAATCATGTGGTCATAAACTTGTATTTTGTACGAAAGTCGTAAAACGACCGATGTGGGCCCGGTGTCGTAAAACTCATTTTATTATTGGAACGTGTTAGTTTTAACTAATATTAAATATTGTGAAAACCGTTCGTCTAAAAGTGTCGGGAAGTGGGAGATCATTAAACGAAAAATGGAAAATCCCGACAGAAGCTGAATGGCCTTGTGCGCGTCGCGCACAAGGAGGGTTGCGCACCGCGCACCCTATATGTATATAAAAAAAATAATATTATTCCACGTTTTTGGTTGGACAACGGGTTGGGTTGTTACAATTGGTATCAGAGCATGGTCTAAGGGATTTAGGTGACTTGAGATAGGTGCCTAGACTTAGACTTTTGTGTGTACTTATTTGTTGCGGGACTTGTAGGATTACGGGTCAGAATGAGAATTTGGTTAGTGCCTTAATTTGTAGGTGGACTTACGGATATTATTAATATACTTTGCGTTGTGTTTGTATTTGTGTTTGCGTTGTGAATAACATCGAGCAAAATAGTCGTTGTACTAACGAGTTGATATGGCGTGTGTGCGTAATAAGGACTTGCAAACCTTATTACGGGTGCAAATCGTGTCTAACAAGTGATGTACGACGAGTGTTTAGCAAGATGGGGCGGTGTTGTGGGTGTGGTTTTATACGTTCGTGGACTAATCGTTTTTCATTCTTTAGAATGACGACGCGAAACAAGATCGAGATGAATGACGTTGAGTTTAATGCTAGAGTTGCGGCCGCCGTGGCGGAGCAAATGGGTGCGTTTCAAGAAGAAATGGATAGGAAGTATTCCGAACTTCAAAGTAGTGGGGAAATGGAGCGTTGTCTTAAGAGCTTCATGAGGACTAAACCCCCGATATATGAAGGAAAACCGGATCCTTTGGTTAGCAGAACATGGATCTCGGATGTCGAAGGGTGTTTTCGCACTATTGAATGCCCTCCCGAGAAGATGACAAGACTCGCTACTAGCGTGTACAAGACCACCAAAGCCTGGTTTTCATAATCCATTTCAAACCACAAGCATTGAAGTGAATCCAAAGCTAGTGAGTTCCAATGTGGAGAAAGATGCTACATTAACTGGTCAATCTAAAGCATTGACTACTACTTACGCAGATGAGGTGTGTGATTGGTCTATTTCGGTAGACACTGAGAAAGCTAATGTTGTTTTTGTGGGTAAAAGTGAAGCTGAGATTGAGGAAGAAAGGATTGTGAGAAGAAATGCTAGTTGTATGGGTAAAGATAATCCTGATTGCGCATGCTATGTATGCAAGTGTGATGCTAGGATGAAAAGGGTAGAAGAGGTAATGAAGATGTGTCTTAAGAAGAGAATCAAGGATCAGTTGTATGATAAGTTCCGCAAAGTTAAGGATCTGTCTGATCTTGAGTTTACTACTGATTCCTCTGATGATGATGAATCCATAGGAATGAGTTGTCATACGGGTACCTGGTTTAGAAAAGAGTGATAGGTCAGATCATGTTGAGATTAGAAGAAAAGACAAGTTAGAATGAGATTCGGTAAGTGTGAAGGAGATTCGGTATGAGAGAGAATCAACAAGATTTACATTCCACAGCTTCTAGAACTCATTTACAATGCAATGGCTATCTAATTAGGACTAGTTAGGTTCCTTATATAGCCCTCTTCTAAGGAACCTTCATTTAAGTATATTTCACATTAACACTATACAACTTCGGGGTCCTAACAATCTCCCCCTTAGTGTTAAATGTGAAATTTTTACAATATAATCCTATTTAAAACATCTAAAGGAACTTTGTTCCTTTGAAGTGAACTTTGGATTTGAATCCCTTGATATTCTCATATCTTCGTATGTTCACTCTTGTCTTTAGACGACTTTTCAATCTCGTGAGAATGTATTTGACAATCTCATTATCTTCAATTGAATAGTAGTTATTGATCAGTCTCCATTTTAAGTATTTGAAAGCATACATCGATGTTCCGTCTGAGTATCTTCTGAAATCTAAGACTCTGATGAATACCTTTGTATAGTGAGAATTGACAAATGCAAACCCATATGGACAGTCACTCACTTCAAGTAAAGACATATATCTTAGCTCTTCAATCACTTGATTTGGCGGTTTGATTCCGAGCTTTTTGTGTCCAGATTCTAACCCCATCTGAAAATCGTGAACGGACATCCATCTCATCGAGTCAAGAATAAATCTGTAGACTGCCTTCATCGCAGTAGCATGATAAACTGTTGCAGATTCATTCAAGTCTATCAAGTAATTGTAGATGAAAATAATGTCGTCCATATTCAGTTTATCAAAATCCGCTTCAGAGAACTGATAATCCTCATCATCCATTCTTGTCACTTGAAATAATGGCATCTTCACTCCATCCTTGTTAATCATCAAAACTTTATTAATGCTTTTGATCTCTGAATTCCGTTGTACTTTAAGTTTCTCTTCATTCTTCAATTTGTATTTGTCGTGAACAATCAGATAAGCTTTGAGATATTCCGAATTCTTATGATATTTCCATGCACCCAGAACACTCATTGATGCAGAAAGAACGAGATTAGAATCACCATAAATTCTATAAGCTTGTTGTTCAATGAATGGTGAATGAAGAATCATCTTTTCTTCATCCTCATTAAGTTGGAAATCAGCATCACGTTCAAGAACAATCTCTGCAACTTGAAATGGAACATTTTGATTAGGAGGAGTCGTAGTATCTTCCTTACCATTAGAGAAAATCTCCTTTTCAAAGTGTATTCCAAATTCATCGGTTGGAGATATCAATTTAACAAATTGACGTTCATTGAATTCATTGGCAACACTCGACTACCCCTTCAAAATATTTTCAATATTATCAAAATTTTGATTGTCCTCTTGAGCTGTCATATTCTCAGTTTGATCAGCTGAATCCATAATCATTAGCATCCCCGAGTCACATTCTCTCTGACATCCCGATTCATCTAGGAAACTCTCACATTGAATTTCCTCAATCTCATCACTTTTAGAATCAGATATATCAACAACATCGTGATCCTTTTGTTGACTAGATGAACCAGCTTCATGAGTAGATCTTTGAAAACCACTGGACCGATAACCACCTTGTCTATTCTCCCCCTCATGAAGATTATCGGGATTGAAATCGCCATGGTCAGGCATGTGAATTGGTCCAGGTGACTTACATGGAGATAAAGGATATACTACTCTTGCTTGCTCAAGATAAATCATCATGGTCTCGGGAACTTCATCAAGATCAGTTCGTTTAACAAATTCAGCAAGATATAGTTCCTCCACCACATTGTCAGAGAGATATCTAAATCCATATCTATTTGAAATCCGAGAAGGTGACCTAGTTGGTGAAACAACGGTGTAACCATGAGCAACATCAGCATCAGCAGCAACTGTTGAAGGCGATGTCGGTGGAAGTATTTGATTTGCCGTGAGGGCAGGTAAGGATATACGTGCGGTATTATTCTTATATGTAGGGCGATAAGTACTACTAGTCAGATTCGTGATATCCCATTCTGATGGAGGTTGGGCAACAACCAGAGTTGTCGCCAACGAAGTTTCTTTCAAAGCATCCGCCTCCATGACTTTAGTCTCATGGGACTCTGACAAAGTAGTAGAACTACCCGTCGGTTTAGTTCTCGCAGAGATATTTCTATCTCCAACTCCTGAAATCATTGATAAACCATGAGGTGACACATCTCTTTCAGTTAAAGACTCTTCCTCCAGACCCTGAGATTCAAAATCCGGAAGAGAAGTGGTTTGAACCAATGGATCAATTTCTTGAACCAAGGGATCAGTCTGCTGGAAGTCTGATAAATATCCCGAAGGATTGTCTTGTTGACTCGTTTCCATGGGACGCGGCAGATCTCCCTCATCAAGATAAGCTGGACCTCAAGACCCTGTTGTACGTTGACGCACAGGAGGATTTCCAGCCGATACGCAGGATGCCTTTACTTCCTTAGATGCTGAAGCATCATGCTGTGTAGGATTTATTATTAAGTCCTGTTTAGAATGGATGGGCTTATTGGTCTTTTTACCATCCGTGCGTTTAGCTCTCTTGCCTACCAAAGCTTGCGCTTCATTTAGTGCAGGGCTTACTGTTATTATTGGATGTGATACGGAAATTGGTGAGGGTGACCTAATAGGCTCTAAGTCTTGGTCCGTATCACCAACTGTTGGAGTAACTGTTTGGCGGACGATAGGTGTCGAAGTCCTAGATCTAGTTACTCATTGGGTTGGCGGAGTCTGAATCATCTCATCGGGCATAAATCGAGTTCTCTTAGGAGAATGTTCAGGAGATGATTCAGTTGCTGATGAATCGGTGTCACTACTTCCCTCAGGTGTTGTTGAAAGGGTTGGTTCAATCCTAGGTGACCTAGGTTCCCTGATCCTCACGGTTTGAGCTTGGTGTGCTACCCTAGAACGTTTGAGGTTTACCCTAAGTGGAGGATTAGCTGTTCCGGGTGGTTGTACTACAGGTTCCTCTACAACCTCTGGGGCTGGAACCACAGCGGGTTCAACTTGTTTTTGTTGTACCGGGTTCGGAAGAGGTATTCCTACAGCCTCAAAGTATGAACGCATTCGAGCGTCTTGGGGTGCAGCTAGCCCCACTAGTCAATTTGGAATCGGCGCAGTGAACTGGTTGTCAGAAATCACCGGGGTATTCATCTTCAGCTCCCCAAATCTTTTCATCAGTAATCCATGTGTACCTGGTACAAATATATTTGCATTTCTGCAAGCATTTATAGCATCATGGATAAAGATACAGAAAAACCTTTCACAAGGGATGTATGAACCCCTTGGTTTATCAACTTGGGCCTAAACCAAATCCCATAAAAGTTCTGCATAGTCAGGAGTCTCTACTCTTATGAAAGAGTAGAACAATCTCAGCATTGGCACAGTCAGGGTGTAGGATCCACTCCTGGTCATCAGCAAGCATCTGTTGATGATTTAGAAGATCACATACCACCTTGAGTGCAAGTATTTCTTCTGAAACTTAGCCGGTGGAACATTGGTAGCTCCAACATAACCAAGATCAAAGATTAATGACATCATCTGCTGAGTAGCAGGGAAAGCAGGAGCATTCTATACAAGAGGAAGCTGAAAGATCCTCCTGAAGTCAGCTTTTGTGATACTCTTCATCCCTTGTACATGTAACAACCCAAACCAAATCACAACCGAACCCGCTTAAAATATAACAAATTTTTTTCTCTGTTCAGCTAATGGCGCGGCGCGCCAAAAGCCTGAGCGGCGCGCCAAAACGGTCTGTCCCATTTTTTCATTTTTGCGAAAAATATCGGCCACTTCCCGACATAATTAGACAAAATGCTTTTAACCACATATTCAAACATGTAAAACTAACACGATTCAAACATAAAATGAGTTTTACAAAGCGAGGCCCACATCAGCCGTTTAACGAGTTTAATACATAACGAGAGTTTCGACCACCAAAAAGTTTAAATGCCAAACGACTCAAAGAGCATGGTGTTTGGGGTTAAACTACCCAAGTCTCGGTCAAACTCCAAAAAGCCAACACTTTCAAAAAGGCATCCCCTATCAACAAAGCGGGAACTCTACTCCAAAATAATGCCCTTACCCTTGTCCACAACCGAACCTATAAAAAGGTAAACAACGAGAGGGTAAGCAAAAGCTTAGTGAATGCAATAATTATACATATACATATATAATATATCTACTTGCAAACACTTACACAATACCGTACACAAGCTAGCATTTCGACAACCATGCAAAACATTATGCATATACCAATAACCGCAATTCACATTGAGCTAGCAATAACAAAAGCATATAGTTCATAATTAAATATGCTAATACACAATTCATACAACCATGGTTAACTAATTGTAATAGGAATGGTACTCAAATTTCCCATCGGTGTTCATAACAACCGTTAGTGCACAACACATATATCACTAACCCTCGGACAACACATATCCGTTTATAAAATCGTTAGTGTACAACACATATAACACTAAATTGGACAACACATATCCATTCATAAACCATTAGTGTACAACACATATAACACTAAATTGGACAACATATATCCGTTCTTAAAACCGTTAGCGTACAACGCATATATCACTAACTTGGACAACACATATCCATTTCTAGAAGTAAACACATCTTATACATACATGTATACTTATTCCACTCACTTTACGCCTTTGGTGAATCAATAAACCAAGCTTGAATCTTCAAGGTAACGCACCTATTATAATGTACATATAATCAATCAACCATTCAAGTTGGTCAAACTCACAACACTCACCATTACTAAGTCATTTTGACCCATTTGGACACTTACCCTAAAATCGGGTCAACTCACACCAAAACCCTAATATTAGCCAAGATAGGTTTAAAACACACTTCAACACAAGGTTTATGCATTAATCACAAACATTAACTAACTTAGGTCCATTTTGACCCATTTGACCAATTTAAGATCAACACGCCCATTTCGGGTCATCCACTAACCCACACATCACCCATTTACACATATATAGGTGTGCTAGCAATTTACTAACTAATTTGAGTTTATAACATCAATTTAACACTTTGAAAACCCTAGTTAGTCATCTTTGAGTCTACATAACCTAAATTCACCCAAAACACCCAATTCACCAACAAATGGGTTTTAAGTTCATCACTTACCCCAAACCCTAACCCTTAATCAAATTAAAATCAAGAAATCAAGATTAGAGCATACCACTACCACCAAAACGTAGCTAGCAACTAGATGAACGACTTTAGAACTCTCACTAAGACCCGATTCAACCTCCTTCTTTCTTTAATGGAGCTCTCTCACTCTAGAACTTCCTCTCTCTCTAGGATTTAATGGAAAGTGATAAGGTAGATGGAAATGGAGTAAATGAGACTCCAACAATTGATCCAAGCCTTAAAGTCAGGTCCCATGTGAATTTACCAAAAAGCCCTTAAAATATCTAATTTAAAAGCAAGAGATGAGCGGTCAGCCCGTAATGGCGCGGCGCGCCATAATTCCGCGCGGCGCGCAGATAGCCTGGGCAGAATTCTTTTCTCTTTTTAAAACATACAAAGAAACCCCACAATTCATTCAACCTAATTACACATATGAACAAGGAAATATTCGGGTCTTACAACTCTCCTCCACTTGAATCGGAACGCGTCCTCGCGATCCAAGCCGCATGAGAAGAGGGAAGATAAACCAACACGAACTCTTCGGGCTCCCACGTAAACTCGGAACCTTTACTCCGACGCCAATGAACTTTAAAAGTCCTCACTTCTTTATTTCTCAACCTTTTGACCTTCTTATCGAGTATGGCAATCGGCTCCTCAATATATTATAACTTGTTGTTTAGCTCAATTTCGTCTAATGGTACCCAAGATGAATCATCCGCAAGACACTTACGGAGATGTGAGACATGGAAAGTATTATGAATCCCCGCAAGCTCTTCGGGTAATTCCAAACGATACGCGACTTCACCAACACGAGCTAAAACCTTAAATGGCCCAATAAACCGAGGAGCTAACTTTCCCCGTTTTTGAAATCGAATAATACCTTTCCATGGTGAAACCTTAAGCATCACCATGTCACCTTCTTGAAATTCGATCGTTCATCTACGTATGTCGGCATACGACTTTTGCCTATCTTGAGCCTTTTTTCAAATGCTCTCGAATCATATCAATCTTGCTATTCGTCTCCAAAACCAAATTGGTACTTCCGATTTCCTTTTGACCCACTTCACCCCAACAAATTGGAGTTCGACACCTTCGCCCATAAAGCATCTCATAAGGTGGCATCTCGATACTAGTATGATAACTATTATTGTACGAGAATTCCACCAAAGGTAAGTACTATTATTGTACGAGAATTCCACCAAAGGTAAGTGCTCATCCCAACTACCACCGAAATCAATAATACACGCCCGTAACATATCCTCTAGAGTTTGATTCGTACGTTCGGTTTGATCGTCCGTTTGAGGATGGTACCCGTGCTCAATTTCAATTGTGTACCCATATCTTCATGAAACTTTTCCCAAAACCGAGATGTCAAACGAGTATCTCGATCCGAAATAATAGATATAGGAACTCCGTGTCGAGAGATGACTTCCTTGATAAACAACTTAGCCAAGGTCTCCGACGATATCGCTTCCCGAATGGGAAGAAACAAAGCACTTTTCGTTAATCGATCCACTATCACCCAAATCGAATCAAATTGGGTTCTCGCTATTTTAGGTAACTTTGTGATGAAATCCATGGTAATGTGCTCCCATTTCCAATTCGGGATTTCTAACGGTTGTAACTTACCATACGGCTTTTGGTGCTCAGCCTTAACTTGCAAACACGTGACGCATTGCTCAACATGCTTTACAACATATCGTTTCATGCCCGGCCACCAATAATCTTTCCTTAAATCAAGATACATTTTCGTTGCGCCCGGATGAATGGAATACTTTGACTTATGTGCTTCATCAAGTAGCACTTGTCGATAATCACCCATCTTAGGCACCCACACTCTTCCTTGAAAAGATAACAAACCATGCGAACCTATAGTAATGAATTCCGATTGCCCCACAATTCGTTCCGCATGCTTGTTGTGAACGTAAGCCTCTATTTGAATCACACCAAGTTTTTCAAGAAAATCGTTAGTAATAATCATACGTAACAATCCCAATCGTAACACCGGGTGATGACTCTTTCGACTTAACGCATCCGCGACCACATTCGCCTTACCCGGATGATAAAGTATTTCACAATCATAATCTTTCACCACGTCCATCCACTTACGTTGACGATAATTTAAATCTCGTTGATTAAAGAGATGTTTCAAACTCTTATGATCCGAATAAATCGTACTCTTGACACCATACAAGTAGTGGCGCCAAATTTTCAACGCATGTACCACCGCCGCCAACTCAAGATCATGAGTCGGATATCTCGTTTCGTGTTCCTTTAATTGTCGAGAGGCATAAGCGATGACTTTACCTCTTTGCATTAGAACACACCCGAGCCCATTTAACGAAGCATCACAATAAACTGTCATGTCTTCCACCCCTTCTGGCAAAACTAACACCGGAGCTTGACACAACTTCTCCTTTAACAATTGAAAAGCAATTTCTTGCTCGTTCTCCCAATTAAACTTCGCGTTCTTCCTCGTCAATTTTGTCAACGAAGAAGCGATCTTAGAAAAGTCTTGGATAAACCGACGATAATAACCGGCCAATCCGAGAATCGGACCTCCGTAGGCGTAGTCGGTTGTCTCCAACTCTTCACCGTCTCAATCTTCCCCGGATCTACTTGAATACCGTCTTTGTTCACAATGTGGCCAAGGAATTGAACCTCCCTTTGCCAAAATTCACATTTGGAGAACTTAGCATACAACTTCTCCTTCGTAATGTCTTCAAAACCTCACGCAAATGACGTTCATGTTCGTTCATACTTTTCGAGTAGACTAGTATGTCGTCAATGAACACAATCACTGACTTGTCCAACATAGGTTGGCACACTCGGTTCATAAGGTCCATGAATGCCGCCGGTGCATTCGTAAGACCGAAAGACATAACTACAAACTCAAAATGCCCATAACGCATTCGAAAAGCCGTCTTCTCAATATCTTCCTCACGGACCCGCATTTGATGATAGCCGGACCGCAAGTCAATCTTTGAGAAATACGTCGCACCTTGGAGTTGGTCAAACAAATCGTCAATCCGAGGTAATGGATAACGATTCTTGATCGTCACTTTATTCAACTCCCGGTAATCGATGCACATCCGCATACTACCATCCTTCTTCTTCACAAATAAAACCGGAGCACCCCATGGCGAAGCACTCGGTCGGATAAAACCCTTTTCAAGCAACTCTTGGGTTTGATTTAACAATTCTTGCATTTCCGTCGGCACTAAACGATAAGGAGTTTTAGCAATGGGAGTAGCTCCCGGAACCAACTCAATGCGAAATTCAACTTGTCTTTCCGCCGGAACACCCGGTAACTCATCCGAAAAAACGTCTTCAAATTCACTTACCACTAGAATTTCACGAATAGGTGGTGGCTCACCACGAGTATCAACAACATGGGCCAGAAAAGCCATGCCACTACAAACAAGAAAATGACGTGCCCGTGCAAAAGAACATATCGGCACAAGTCTTCTAAGCTTATCACCATGAATAATTAACTCTCCCCCACTTGGGGCCTTTACACGAATAAATTTTTCATGGCATGCAATATCGGCTCTATTATGATCGAGCCAATCCATACCAACAACGATATCGAAATCGCCCAAAGTCATCAGGATGAGATCGATTTTAAAACTTTCGGCACCAAACACAACGTTACAATTTTTACACACATCAACCACTAGCGCCATCTTACCATCCGCTATTTCAACTTCTACTGGACGACTTAACTTAACTAGCGATTTATTTAACTTAGGCACGAATCTTGGAGAAACAAACGATAAATTGGCACCACTATCAAATAGAGTTAACCATGAAAGTACCTGAGACAACTTCGTTCGATTGTTTGGCTTCATCATTGGTCATCAAATAATTTTGACCCCTAGCCGTACCCGCCACCTTTTCTAACCGCTTAACATTATCATTGCGCAACTCGGGACACTCGAGCCTCTTGTGCCCTTCTTTACCACAATTGAAACAAGTAAATTTGGGTGTGGAAGGTGAGTTGGGGCAATCACGAGAGATGTGACCTTTTTGCCCACAAGTATAGCAAGTGGGTACATGACCACCGGAGCCACCTTTCTTCACACTATTAACACTTTCGGAGCCCTTCTTGTTCTTTTTGTTGGAAAAGCTCGATTGACTCGAATTCTCGAACTTCCTCTTACCAAAAGTAAAACTACTCTTTCTCAACAAAAGCGCTTCAAAACCCTTCGCCATATTGAACAATTCATCAAAGCTCTTCACCACGTTCACACTAATTTTCTCTTGATAGTTATCATTCAAGATTCGATAGAAATCTTCTTTCAACTTTTTATCATTCCCGACATACTTCGGGCAAAATTGGGTCTTGGACAAAAACACGGATTTGAGAGTGTTCAAATCCATAGACCCTTGCCTCAAGGAACGTAGCTCGTCCTTAAGCCTAGTAAGATCGGCCGAAGTTCGGTATTCATCGAAAAACTCCACCTTGAATTCATCCCATGTGAACTCCATGCATTGTTCTTCGCCATAAAGTCGGATCTTCGCGTCCCACCACAATTTAGCATCACCTCTTAACATGCTACAACCATATCTCGTCTTTTTATCAAGAGGGCATTCACACGTACGAAAAGCCCCCTCCATATCGGAGATCCAACGGGCATTCTTAAGTGGGTCCCGTTCACCATCGAAGGTGGGAGGTTGAGAGTCCTTGAAATTCTTATAGAAGAAGTCCCGTCTCCCCACATTATCCTCTTGAAGAACGGCCTTAACTTGCTCCTTTACCACATTGACTAGTTGCTCGTCAATCGTGTCTAGTAACATCTTTTTAACATCTTCGAGAAACTCCGCTTTATGACGTTTAAAGATGGCCTCAACTTTGGCCGTGAACTCAACGTCCTCACTCGTACTTCCATCATTGGTGTCGTGTCCATTTCTCATCTTCATTCTATAAAACGGAAAAGATTTAAACAACGAAACGAAAGGACTTAACACATATGTATATACATATACACCACACTACCCCATCTTGCTCAAAAATTGTCGTACATCGCTTGTTTGACACGATTTGAACCAGTAACAATGGTAGCTAATCATTGTTACGCGAGCACGTCGCATTATCTTGCTAGTACAACGTCTATCTCGCTTGATGATTGCTAACACAACACAAAACAATTAGTGCAAGGTTAGTTCACATAAACCTAAGCACTAATCAACTCCCGGTCCGACCCGTCTCCTAAAAGTCCCGCATAAAGCGCATACACAATTAAGTCTAAGTCTAGGCACCTATCTCAAGTCGCCTAAATCCCTTAGTCCATGCTCTGATACCACTTGTAACAACCCAAACCAAATCACAATCGAACCCGCTTAAAATATATAACAATTTTTTTTTCTCTGTTCAGCTAATGGCCCGGCGCGCCAAAAGCCTGCGCGGAGCTCCAAAACGGTCTGTCCCATTTTTCCATTTTTGCGAAAAAGATCGGCCACTTCCCGACATAATTAGACAAAACGCTTTTAACCACATATTCAAACATGTAAAACTAACACGATTCAAACATAAAATGAGTTTTACAAAGCGGGGCCCACATCGGTCGTTTTACGAGTTTAATACATAACGAGAGTTTCGAACACCAAAAAGTTTAAATGCCAAACGACTCAACGAGCATGGTGTTTGGGGTTAAACTACCCAAGTCTCGGTCAAACTCCAAAAAGCCAACACTTCCAAAAAGGCATCCCCTATCAACAAAGCGGGAACTCTACTCCAAAATAATGCCCTTACCCTTGTCCACAACCGAGCCTATAAAAAGGTAAACAACGAGAGGGTACGCAAAGCTTAGTGAATGCAATAATTATACATATACATATATAATATATCTACTTGCAAACACTTACACAATACCGTACACAAGCTAGCAATTCGACAACCATGCAAAACATTATGCATATACCAATAACCGCAATTCACATTGAGCTAGCAATAACAAAAGCATATAGTTCATAATTAAATATGCTAATACACAATTCATACAACCATGGTTAACCAATCGTAATAGGAATGGTACTCAAATTTCCAATCGGTGTTCATAACAACCGTTAGTGCACAACACATATATCACTAACCCTTGGACAACACATATCCGTTTATAAAATCGTTAGTGTACAACACATATAACACTAAATTGGACAACACATATCCATTCATAAACCATTAGTGTACAACACATATAACACTAAATTGGACAACATATATCCGTTCTTAAAACCGTTGGCGTACAACGCATATATCACTAACTTGGACAACACATATCCATTTCTACAAATAAACACATCATATACGTATATGTATACTTATTCCACTCACCTTACGCCTTCGGTGAATCAATAAACCAAGCTTAAATCTTAAAGGTAACGCACCTATTATAATGTACATATAATCAAACAACCATTCAAGTTGGCCAAACTCACAACACTCACCATTACTAAGTCATTTTGACCCATTTGGACACTTACCCTAAAATCGGGTCAACTCACACCAAAACCCTAATATTAGCTAAGATAGGTTTAAAACACACTTCAACACAAGGTTTATGCATTAATCACAAACATTAACTAACTTAGGTCCATTTTGACCCATTTGACCAATTTAAGGTCAACACACCTATTTCGGGTCATACACTAACCCACACATCACCCATTTACACATACATAGGTGTGCTAGCAATTTACTAACTAATTTGAGTTTATAACATCAATTTAACACTTTGAAAACCATAGTTAGTCATCTTTGAGTCTACATAACCCAAATTCACCCAAAACACCCAATTCACCAACAAATGGGTTTTAAGTTCATCACTTACCCCAAACCCTAATCCTTAATCAAATTAAAATCAAGAAATCAATATTAGAGCATACCACTACCACTAAAACGTAGCTAGCGACTAGATGAACGACTTTAGAACTCGCACTAAGACCCGATTCAACCTCCTTCTTCCTTTAATGGAGCTCTCTCACTCTAGAACTTCCTCTTTCTCTAGGATTTAATGGAAAGTGATAAGGTAGATGGAAATGGAGTAAATGAGACTCCAACAACTGATCCCAAGCCTTAAAGTTGGATCCCATGTGAATTTACCAAAAAGCCTTAAAATATCTAATTTAAAAGCAAGACATGAGCTGTCAGCCCGTAATGGCGCGACGAGCCATAATTCTGCGCGGCGCGCAGATAGCCTGGGCAGAATTCTTTTCTCTTTTTAAAACATACAAAGAAACCCCACAATTCATTCAACCTAATTACACATATGAACAAGGAAATATTCGGGTCTTACAGTACCCCTCTTAGTTCAAATTCAAAACAAGCTTGCTCTCCCTCTGGATTAGCAACAGTAGGTTGTGTAGCTTCCACAAACCTAATCCTTCTATTCAGAAGTTCTATATCTGTCACAGCTACACTGACAGTAGAACTCAGAGCAGGCCATAATGTATGTCTCTCTAGAATTGCAGTCCAGTAGTTGCAGGGAATGTTGGTTTCAGTGTATAAATAAGAAATAGAAGACCACAAGATGTTATCATAAAATACATATCTCTATTCTTATTTCCTTTGAAATCCTTTGTATTTTCCAGATTTTATAATTTTTATGGATTTTCTAAGTTATAAAAACCATCCAATATGAACAAGCAATTGACAAGCATGATACTCTTATGATACTCATCACAATACACAATCATCATGTAAAGTTAATTATATAACACAAAGAATCAGAACAACACTTAGTCAATTTTAAGCACAATTCAAGCAGATTCGGTATTCATGAAAACTTCAGATTCGGTAACCAAATAAGCTTGAGTTTTCATATCAAAGACTTAAATAAAGCATGTTAAGTGTTTCAAGTTGAAAAACACATTATTTTTAAAGTACCAAAATACAGACTCAGTATCATGCCAAGAACAGATTCGGTATCTTCAAAAATCATAGATAATCACCCAAACATGCATATTTAGTCTTATATCATGCAAAAACATTATCATTATCAATTAACAACACAAACAAATCAGAAAAACATGTTAAACATTTGAACAGTCTCGGTACTGTAGCAAGAACACATTCGGTATGTATAGAATCCATCAAATACTCAATTAAACATGTAATCAGACTCGGTCAATTGATAGATCAACTAATTTAACATAGATTTGACAAGATTTCATGTTAATTAACCAAATCATAAGAGTTTAATCTAAGAATTAAGAAACTCGACTCAGATTCGGTATAATCAACACTTTTCAAAATTTAGAGTCACAATCATGTTATTTGCAATCCTTTCTTGTTTATAAGTGTGCAATTATCTCAGATCTACAATATGTGTATCTTAGATTCAATTAAAACAAAGAATTACCAACGATTTGAAGATACAGAAGACGAGATTCGGTAGATTAGGTAGATTCGGTAAGATTAATCAGATTCGGTATGTAATTAGTAAAAAGTGAGAGAAAGTTTGACTTTGACCCTGCTATTTATAGATACCGAATGTTTTTGAAAACATGGGCCTTACCGAATGGGCCTTATTTACCGAATGCAGTCCATTTTTCAAATTTAAACAAATTCTCTTCAAATTTTGACAAATCTTTATCAAAAATCATTCAAGATTATCACATTTTTAATGAAAAACATTTCTGAGACAATTTTTGAAAATTTTGAACTTACCGAATCTGTGCAGTTGGTTGTCAGATTCAGTATAATGCTAAAAATAGCATTTATTCAGTAAAATTCAAATCTTTTTGGATTTTAACTTTTCCAATTTTTATGAATTTTCTCAAAACAAGATTTGTACTTAGAAAAACTTTGAATTATGTACAAAGTACAAATCTTCAGTGATACCAATTATTAAAATGGGTTCATACTAAGATGTATACAAGCCTTAGTGAATTATTTCAGATATAAAACAAAGAGTTTATGAAATTCACTTTTGAAAATCCATTTTTCTTTTCATTTTCTGCCATTTTCTCCCCCTCAAAATGTGATATACAGAAAGTAAATCACCATTTTGATATGTTCCCAAGAAAATGAATTAACTCTCCCTTGAAATATGATATCAATGAGTTACCTCCCCCTTTCGTAACCATTGAAAAATAAACCCATGAAGTTAACATAAATCTAAAGGCTCCCCCTTGAAAGATGTTATCTAAAGCAGAAGAAATCAGTTGCTCCCCCTAGAAAGTATCTACTCCCCCTAAACACAAGATCCCAAGTATAAGTCCCAAAAGATCTAAGGAATGTTAAGCACTATATTCTACCATGCCAATCTCTTTGATCAAGAACTTTAGCCTAAGTTTATATAAAGGTTTAGTGAACATGTCAGCTAATTGCACTTTGGTAGGCACAAAGTATAACTCTACATCCCCTTTTTCTACATGGTTCTTAATGAAATGATAACAAATATCTATGTGTTTAGTCTTAGAATGCTGGACCGGGTTGCATGTAAGTGCTATAACACTTTGAGAATAACAGTAAATTGGAGTCTTAGAAATCTTAAAACCATAGTCCAAAAGTTGAGTTTGCATCCACAAAACTTGTGAACAACAGTGAGCTGCAGCAATATACTCAGACTCAGCTGTTAATAAAGACACACAGTTCTGCTTTTTGGATGACCAACCAACTAGCCTATTCCCCAATATCTGAATTGATCCAGATGTGCTTTTTCTATCAACATGGCAACCGCCATGATCTGTATCAGTATAAGCAGTGAGATTGAAATCGGATCCATGAAGATACCAGATTCCAAGGTTAGGTGTACCTTTAAGGTACTGAAAAATCCTAACAACCGCTTTGGAGTGGGATTTCTTAGGGTTTCACTGAAAGCGGGCACAGAAAATTACAGAAAGTGTAATATCTGGTCTACTTGCAGTCAGATACATTAAAGAGCCAACCATGCTTTGATAAAGCGTAATGTCAAAGGGTTCCCCATTAGCATCAGCATCCAGTAAAGTCCTCATTGGGGTTGTCATTGGTTTTAAAGCAGCCATTTTAAAACGTTTTAGCATATCTTTGATATACTTTGTTTGACTGATAAAAATCCCGTTTGATAATTGTTTTACTTGTAACCCCAAGAAGAAATTAAGCTGGTCAAGTATCCTCATTTCGAATTTGTTGGCCATAAGGTCACCAAATTCTTTGCATAAGGCCGGGGATGTGGAACCAAAAATAATATCATCAACGTAAATTTGAACCAAGAGAATGTGACCGTGGTTTTTACGGATGAATAGCATTGTATCAATCGTTCCACAAGAGAAGCCATTATCCAGCAAATACTGTGTCATGGTCTCGTACCATGTAAGCGGTGCTTGCTTCTGACCATACAAAGCTTTCTCCAAGTAGTAGACGTGGTTTGGATGAATGAGATCGACAAAGCCTTCTGGTTGATCCACATAAACTTCCTCTTGAAGATGACCATTCAGAAAAGCAGTTTTGACATCCATTTGAAACACCTTGAACTTCATATGAGAAGCAAATGCAAGGAAAAGACGTATAGCCTCAATCCTAGCAACCAGAGCAAACGTTTCATGATAATCAATACCCTCTTGTTGTCGATATCCTTTGGCCACAAGATGTGCCTTATTTCGAACCAAAATTCCATCAGAATCCTTTTTGTTCTTAAAAATCCACTTAACCCCTATTGGTCGTTGACCCGTTGGTCTTGGAACTAATCTCCATACTTTCAAACAATCAAACTGATTGATCTCTTCTTGCATTGCTACCACCCAGTTCGGATCTAGTAAAGCTTGAGCAACCATTGTTGGTTCAATCTTACTAAGAAAGGCAGTGTATAGACACATATTCTGTAACGACCCTACTTTTTTAGTTATCTTTTACCGTTAATTATTTAACGATCGTTAACTGTTATTCGTGCCACGTCATTTTTATGACCTATATTATTATTTTTGTAATAATATATTAATTATTATGTGTTAAATGAATATTTGTATTCATATTTTAAATTGTACGTTTATAAGAATCGCGGATTAATATCCGGCGAATCTTTTCGATTTTCAAACCAACGGTCGAGCTTTTGGGATTTTTAAGTCCTAATTATTTTAAATATGATATTTTAATATCATATATTTATATATGGTATTTATATATATTTTTTGTTACGTATTTGTTATCTCTCCGAATTTTCAATCGCGTAGTCGTGTTTTCGCGTTTCGGGTTTCGATCAGGCATTCGGGCCACAAGGAAATTACATTTAAAAAAATTAGGCTAGTAGGGCCCACCCACTCACCCCATTCTGTGACGAAATGGAAATTTCCGACCAAATTTAAACTTAAATTTTTTATAATTTCGACAAGATAAGCAAAGTCAGTTAAACCGAGTCTCAAAATTTTGAACTGTTTCGTATATGCATTTGATCTTTGACTGTTCTCAATGATTCATGAACCATTACTTGTAAAGAAATATGTGCATATATATATATATATATATATATATATATATATATATATATATATATATATATATATATATATATATATATATATATATATATATATATATATATATATATATATGAAGTATATTGGACATAAAAATATAGTTTCGAGTTTAGTTAGTAAACGATCGGAACACTCGCTTATCATTCGATGGTTAGTTAAATAAGTTAAATATGATTTTAAAAATAAATTGGTGGAACACGTTTTAGTTTATTTTATTATATTATAATTAATGTTATATTATTATTATTAAAATTATTGATCTCCGTTTTCAATTGATTAAATGTCTAATAATATTACTTTGAATTGAAGTTCAATAATTTTCCTTTCGGTTCTCCATCCCTGTCAATATATGAACTATTTGTGTACACTTGTTTACTGTGCATAAATGTTGATTGAGAAATACTGTTCTTGATTGATCACCACACACTCTGCATGATCTATGTATTCACTTTAATCATTCTAGTATCCATTTTTCATTCGACATATCCAACCACTCTTCTAGGATTCTATCATGCTGCACCTTTTAAATTTTTGATGTTAAAGCGAAGGGGTATAAAATAGTTATATTTTTACTAGGAAATACTATTAAATACGATACAATTTTACACAAGTTATTTATTTATTTATAGAGTGAATATACCTAAACCTTGCTACAACACTTATAGGCAGTGTACCTAATCGTACCGTAGTGTAGTTTTTAGTAAGTCCGGTTCGTTCCACAGGGATCTTAGCCAAATTTAACGCTATATTTTTAAAACTATATTTGTATATATATATATATATATATATATATATATATATATATATAAGTAATATTATTATTATAAAAAGGGGGTTTTTACCGTTTAGTGACCGGTTTGTCGATTTTAAAACTTTAGTCGCAGTTAAAACCTAATGTAAAATATTAAAAATAAATATAACTTAAATTAAAGCTTAAAGTAAATAATGATAATTAAAGTGCGATAAATTAAAGTGCGATAAAATAAAATTGCGATAATTAAAAAGTACGATAATTAAAAGTGCAATTAAATAAAATGACAGTAAATAAAAGTGCGATAATTAAAAGTGCAATTAAATATGAAATATAGGAATTATGCTTATTTAAACTTCCGTAATCATGATGTTTGACGAGTTGATTTTAGTTTATTACCATGGGTTAATTGTCCTTTGTCCTGGATTATTTAATATGTCCGTCTGGTTTTTGTCCATAACAGTCCATCAGTCATAAATATAAAGTGCGAGTGTCCTCATCAAATTATCCTTATATCCGAAGTCAAATATTCCAACTAATTGGAGACTTAAACTATAATTACACCAATTTTCCTTGTATATAATTCACCCCTGTTTTAATAAGTCCATTGACTATTAATCCATTCCCGTGTCCGGTTAAATGAACGATTATTAGTACTTATAAATACCCCGCCCATCGTGTCCGGTCGAGTGTATGTGGTTATTTATATGTACGTCTAATTGTAAATCTTTATATTAAATTAACAAACTATCATTTAATTAAACAAATATAAAGCCCATTAATAGTCCATAGTCTAATTTCCACAAGTGTCGTTCTTTTGTCCAAACCCCAATTATGGTACAAAGCCCAATTACCCAATTTTAATATTTTAGCCCAACATCACGATTACTTCGGCTTAAATAAGCATAATAATAACTTAGCTACGAGACATTAATTTAAAAAGGTTGAACATAACTTACAATGATTAATAATAGCGTAGCGTTACACGGACATAATTTCGACTTACACACTTACAACATTCGCTAACATACCCTTATTATTATTAAATTTAAATTAAAATTAAAATTAATATATATATATATATATATATATATATATATATATATATATATATATATATATATATATATATATATATATATATATATATATATATATATATATATATATATATATATATATATATATATATATACAACAGAGAGATAGAGAGGATTAGAAAAAGGTGTGTTTTTGTTCAACCAAACTGCGAAATTTATAGGACCTGACCCTCAAATTGGGGCCATGCGATCGCATGGATTTCCTTTGCATTTTCCATGCGATCGCATGGAGTCTAGGGACAGCTCACATAACTTTGTTTTCTTGTTTGCTTATGGTTTTAATATACAATATAATATATATATATATATATATATAATTTTAAGAATTAATTATATATTATATTATATTCATGTGCGTAGTTGACTTGTAATTTTTAGTCCGTTACATCGCGCGTTGAGAGTTGGCTCAGGTCCCGTTCTGGATTTTCGAACGTCCTTTCGTACTATTTAATATCTTGTACTTTGCGTTTTGCAATTTGTAATTTGCACAAAAAATTATTTTCCTTAACTCCCAAAATCCGCGCAAGTCTTTAACTCACTTTTAGTGGCACTTTTGAGTGCACTATGGCTTTAGTGGCACTTTTCAGGCTTTAGTGGCACTTTTTCTTCAATTCTTTAATCTTCGTGCTTTGTCTTCACATTTATTTATTTAAACGATTACAACTTAAAAATAGAATAATTACAACTAAAAACTTTACATATTGGGATGATATTGCGACTAAATATATGTTCGTTTGGAGCACTATCAAATATCCCCACACTTGAGCGTTGCTTGTCCTCAAGCAATACAGAACTTGAAATTAAATCACACAAATCACTTCTTTATTCTTCACACTTTATACATTAGTGATTTTGATACGGCGGTATAAACAATGATAGTAACGTTGTGGTTTACAGTCCCACATGACTATGAAAATTTAGATCCTTAAGGAAATTGGATCTTTATGAAAACATTTGATATTTTGAAAATTCATTCTAGCTTTTACCCTAGATAAGTTTTCCGGAATAACCCTTCACCGGTGTTTGCAAAATGTTTTTGTGGGTTTCAGATTTTAAAATTTTAGCTCAAAACTTATGGTTTTGTGTTACCCACTTGCTAACCTTGTATTAGGAAAGCAACACGTCCAGTTACTTGTTCCGTATATTACCTTTCGGTAAACTACCGTCCGGTTATAAAGGAAAGTGTTGAACAAGCAACTGTTAAGGAAATGTCTCGTGACATGCAGATGATTATGGTCAAAAACATGTCGGATGCAATTACTATCCTTTGTATTAGCAATAGTAAAGATCACCCTATTGTTTTTCGGTCTGGCACAAGGTCCTGTCTTCGACCATGCTATGCAACCACCGTTCTTACGGTTGACACCCGATTTGGTTCAGGTGATCTAATGAATTCCAGGTGAATTCCTAGGATTTTACATTCAATGGTAATGAACGCATTGAAAATGGGTTTTCAGAAAACAAATCGGTTTTAATTTGATCAAAATATTTTCTCGTTCAAGCTCGAGTTTAGATATCATTGAATTCCATGAGTTTGAATTCTCAATCTTTAAGGTCAATCTCAAGGATTGAGTAATATCAGGCTTAAAAGCTGATTTTTAATCTTTTAAGGAGATTATCCTTTTCTGGAGGTCTGATTCATTATTCTTATCAAGCTAATTTGCACAGCGCCCTCCCCATTTTACGAGATAAATCCTTCTCATGGTTAGGATAAATCTGACCACTTGGCGACCCTGTTTGATGCTGAGGTCCGTGGATTTCCAGCTGATTTTTGAGAAAACTTTTCAAGGTTTTTCGTAGACTCTACAATTGGTCTGGACGACAACTTCCTGACCTAAATCAAGAAGCGCGTGTCTTTTTCGGAAGACTTTACTTCCTTTTAATGATGGAATTGATTCATCGTGTAGATCCATCTATTCTTTCAAAGGTATTACAATAAATCGGGTAAAACTAATTAGTTTAGTCCAAAGCAAAAGTACCAGCAATAATTTGTACCAAATATGTGATATGTGTTTTTAAAGAACTTGGTAAATTCTTTCCACACTTAGCTTTTATTCATTCTTTTCTTTGCCTTTTTATTCTCCTCTTTTCCATTTTAAATGAATTCAAGCATTTTAGGTTGTTTCTCAATTTATGTCCTTTCCGAGGTAACGATAATTTCGGTATTAACACCTAGTTTTTATCGTTCATAAATATGTATAAACATGATTTTGAATTCATTTAGTTGAAATTTTTTCAAATTTTCACAAAATTTGGCAAATAAACCAAGTGCAAACCTGAGAGAATTTATAACCCTTCTCCACACTTGAGATCATGCAATGCCCTCATTTGCATGAAATCAGACTATAATAATAAATTCATGAGGGTGATTAGTGTAGTAAAGTGATTAAAAATACCCAGTTTGTAATTACTAAGGTCGTCGAATGATAGATGGCGCGCCTCATCATTCATTCCTTTTGTTGTAATTTCACATATGTTTTGCGTCTTATAGTCAAAATTAGTAGTTTTTGCTGAACTTAATCTTTAAAAGTGCGCTGTTTTACCTTGTTTTGTACATAACATAAACTACAAACATACATAATATTATTATTATTATTTTTTTATAAAACCTTTATTTATTAAAACAATTTAAATGAATAATATCTTTAAAACTTTGTTTCCTTTTACTTTAGGTAGTTTCGGAATGTTTACCTAGTCCGTCCATCGACAAAATTTAAAATTTGTCATTTTTAAAGCGATTGTTTTAAAAGCAAAGATTTTTTTGGGGTTTTTTAATTTTTTTGGTATACTTTAGCTCAATAATATTAAAAATAATGATAACAGAATTTTTCGCCCCGCCCTCGGGTAAAGCAATTTCGGTTTCATGACCTAGTCTTCAACTTACGATGAATTTTAGAAATCATTTTTTAAACTTAATGAAATAAAGTAAATTTTTATTTTTAAATTTACACCAAACTTAAATTTAAAATGCATAAAATTTCATATTAATATTATTAATATTTTTGTACATTAATTTTACAAACTTATATTAAAAATATTAATATTTAAAATACTTACAAACTTAAATATATTGATTTTAAAAAGTTTACAATATTAATTTAATATTTATTTTAAAAACAAAGTAAAAATAAAAATTAAAAATCTTTTTGGTCTTTTATCCCACTTTAATCAATCGAATATTATCAAAAATATACGCCCCTCTTTTCGGTAAAGTAATTTCGGTTCCATAACCTAGTTTTACTCCTGACGAATTTCTGAAATATTTTGAGTTGATTGATTAAAGATATTTATACCTTAAGAATAAACGGTAAATTTCGTAGTGATGTAATAAATTTTTGTATGATATCAATAATTTCGGTTACGCATACCTAATTTTATTGAATACCAATTTAATACTTTATAGCGAACGATTCAGCGTTTATTATCAAAAGGTTAAAAGCAAAAAAAATAAAAATAAAAACTGTACATACTTATCTGTGAGATAGAATTCTCAGAGACCTGCTTTAGCTGACTCATAGGAGAGTCGTGTGATTTGGTTCTCCATAGCTACGTAAGCATAACCTCGAATCTTCAATATCTTTTCTTCTAAACATATGAACGGTCCTTCTCTGCATAGAGTAACAAATTCGGTATTTGAATATGTTTGATTATTTGAACATTTACCTTCGTGTGACCATTTTCCGCATTTATAACATCTTTCAAGGTGTCGTGCACTTCTTTTTGTTGCGGATTTTGATTTTCCTTTACCAAAATGTATCTTATGATGATCTTTTCTGAGTTCTTTTCTTACTCCGTCCATTTTGCCTCTTATGAATGATACCAAGTCACTCGGAAGTGTGTCATTATTACGTTTAGTAATCATAGCGTGTAGCATTAGACCATGGTTCAGATCAAAGGAATTCTTCATCTAGTAAAACCTAAAAATATAAAAATTTAGAATAGGGGGAGAAGACTAGTTCTTTAGGGTCTGCTAGGGAAAGACCATTCGGATTCCATTCTCGGAAACTACACGAAAACAGAATATCTAACTCTAACAGAAATACATATTACCCTAAAAATATTCGAACTTTCCCACACTTGGTTAGCTGTGGTGTCGAAATTGTGATTAGCTTCATCTTCAACTTCCATTAGATTATCTTTGTAATGTTTAACTCTGTGAGCATTAACCTTAAATTCAACCCCATTTGAATTTATTAATTCTACAGTTCCGTATGGGAAAATTCTTTTGACTATGAATGGTCCAGACCATCTTGATTTCAATTTTCTAGTAAATAGCTTGAATCGTGAATTGAAAAGAAGAACTCTGTCTCCTTCTTTAAATTCTTTTGAACTTCTGATTCTTTTATCATGCCATTTCTTCGTTCTTTCTTTATAGATTAACGAATTTTCATATGCTTCATGTCTTAATTCTTCTAATTCGTTTAGTTGACTTAACCGTAGACGTCCAGCTTCATGTAAATCAAGATTACATGTCTTCAAAGCCCAAAATGCTTTTTGTTCAATTTCTACTGGAAGGTGACATGCTTTTCCATAAACGAGTCTAAAAGGTGTGGTTCCAATTGGAGTTTTGTATGCTGTTCTAAAAGCCCAGAGTGCATCCTCCAATTTCATAGACCATTCCTTCAGATTTGATCCTACAGTTTTCTCTAGAATACGTTTTAATGCGCGGTTGAGATTTTATGAGTTACTCCATATCTTTTGAGAACTTTCTCAAGTTGATTATTACAGAAATGAGTACCCTCACTTATTAAAGCTTTCGGTGTTCCGAACCTTGCAAAAAGACGTTTTAAAAAGTTGACTACAACTCGTGCATCGTTAGTTAGGAGAGCTTGTGCTTCCGCCCATTTAGATACATAATCAATGGCAACGAGAATGTAGAGATTATTATGAGATTTTGGAAATGGACCCATAAAGTCAATACCCCAAATGTCAAATACTTCACATACTTGAATGACATTTTGTGGCATTTCATCACGTTGACTTATTTTTCCGGCCCTTTGAAAAGCATCGCAGGATTTGCAAAGAAGGTGTGCGTCTTTGAAAATTGTAGGCCAATAGAATCCAGCATCGTAAACTTTTCTTGCTGTGAGTTGAGGCCCATAATGCCCTCCTGTTGGTCCTGTGTGACAATGGTTTAAGATTTGACTAGCTTCTTCTCCGAATACACATCAACGTATTATTTCATCGGGACAACTTTTAAACAAATGTGGATCTTTCCATAAATAGTGTTTTATATCACTAAAGAATTTCTTTCGTTTTTGGTATGACAACCCTTTTTCAAGGAATTTCATTATAATCTATCTTCAATAGATATTCATCAGGAAAGTTATCTTGTATGGCCGATTCATTGAGAACTTCTAATTCAGGATTTTCAAGACAAGAAAGATGATCAGCGGCGAGATTTTCTGCTCCCTTTTTATCTCGAATTTCAATATCGAACTCTTGTAAGAGTAAGATCCAACGGATTAATCTTGGTTTGGCATCTTGTTTTGAAAATAGGTATCTAAGAGCAGAATGGTTGGTATAGACCACCGTTTTAGCTAGAACGAGATATGAACGAAATTTGTCAAAAGCAAAGACAATAGCAAGGAGTTCTTTTTCAGTAGTTTTGTAATTCGTTTGTGCTCCTTGTAATATCTTACTAGCGTAATAAATAGGTTGAAATCGTTTTTCAATCCTTTGTCCTAAAACGGCTCCCATTGCAAAGTCACTTGCATCGCACATAAGTTCAAACGGTAGATTCCAATTTGGAGTTATCATGATCGGCGCATTAGTGAGTTTCTCTTTAAGAATATTAAAAGATTTGATGCATGAAAAGATGAATGAAGCATCCTTTTCTAGGAGTTTATTCATAGGAGTGGCAATTTTAGAAAAATCTTTTATGAAACGTCGATAAAAACCGGCATACCCTAGAAAACTCCTAACTCCTCTAACATTGGTGGGATGTGGAAGTTTAGCAATTACATCTACTTTAGCTCTATCCACTTCAATTCCTTCCTTTGAAATTTTATGACCAAGAACGATGCCTTCTTTAACCATGAAATGGCATTTCTCCCAATTAAGAACTAGATTTGATTGTTCGCATCTAATAAGCATTCGTTCAAGATTAACTAGACATGATTCAAAAGTATCACCGAAGACTGAAAAGTTATCCATGAAAACTTCCATGCATTCTTCTATCATGTCGTGAAAAATGGCCATCATGCACCTTTGAAAGGTTGCAGGGGCGTTACAAAGTCCAAATGGCATGCGTTTGTAAGTAAAAGTACCATAAGGGCAATGTGGTTTTCTCTTGACCTTCAGGTGCTATTGGAATTTGAAAATATCCGGAAAAACCGTCAAGAAAACAATAGTAACTATTCCCGGCTAATCTTTCCAACATTTGATCAATGAAAGGTAAGGGAAAGTGATCTTTTCTAGTGGCGTCATTTAATTTTCTATAATCAATACAAACACGCCATCCTGTTACAGTCCTAGTAGGAATAAGCTCATTTTTCTCATTTGTGATGACAGTCATGCCACCCTTCTTAGGTACGCATTGAACTGGGCTTACCCATGGACTATCAGAGATTGGATAAATTAAACCTGCATCTAGCAGTTTAATTATTTCTTTCTTAACAACATCTTGCATATTAGGATTTAGTCTTCGTTGGCGTTGCACATACATTTTATGACCTTCTTCCATAAGGATTTTATGTATGCAATACGAAGGACTTATGCCTTTAATATCATGAATCTTCCATGCAATAGCTGGTTTATGAGCTTTTAGCACAGAAATGAGTTGAGATTTTTCATTTTTAGTAAGAGATGACGATATTATTACAGGTAATTCAGATTCACCATGTAAATAAGCGTATTCCAAATGGTTTGGAAGTGGTTTTAACTCTAATGTCGGTGGTTCTTCTATCAATGATTTGTATCGATATCTGTCTTCTTCTTTTAGCATTTGAATTTCTTCTGTTGTTAGTTCATATCCATTAGCCATAAGTGTAGCTAACATTTCAGTTTCATCTATTGGTTCAGTTCCTTCTCCCGTTCCTTGTAATTCTGGAAATTCTTCTAACAATTCTGCATGTGAATCTATAGTTTGAATATAATAACATGTATCATCTGCAGATTGCGGTTGTTGCATTGCTCTATCAACTAAAAAGGTAACACTCTCGTCCTCTATACTTAGGGTCAGTTTCTTACCGAACACGTCTATTATTGCTTTAGCCGTGTTTAAGAATGGTCTTCCTAATATGAGAGGAACTCGAAAATCTTCTTCGATGTCCAGAATAACAAAATCTACTGGAAATACTAAAGTACCAACTTTAACTAGCATGTTTTCCATTATCCCTCTAGGATATTTTACTGATCGATCGGCTAGTTGTATGCTTATTCGTGTTGGTTTCAATTCTCCAAGGTCTAGTTTTGCGTATAGTAAATACGACATTAAATTTATACTAGCACTTAAGTCTGCCAATGCTTCTATTGAACTAAGACTACCCAGAAGACATGGAATTGTGAAACTTCCTGGATCGGAAAGTTTTTCTGGTATCTTATTCAATAGCACTACAGAACAATTTGCATTCATAGTAACAGCCGAAAGTTCTTCCATTTTCTTTCTATTCGTGATTAGATCTTTCAAGAATTTAGCATACCTTGGCATTCTTGATATCACATCAATGAAAGGAAGATTTACATTTATCTGTTTAAACATATCCAAGAATTTGGATTGCTCGGCTTCAAGTCTTTCTTTTCTCATTTTACTCGGGTAAGGAAGTGGCGGTTGGTATGGTTTAACATAAGGTTTAGCCTTAATTGTGTTATCTTCATTAACCTTTTCAACTACCGATTCTGTTTCCTTATCTTGCTCAGATTGTGGTTTTTGTGGAGTAAGAATAGCGTCATCAGAGATTACCGGCATTTTAGGTGGGTTAAGTGTAATACCACTTCTTGTGGTAATGGCTTTAGCTGTTTCATTCCAGGGGTTAGCATTTGTATCACTAGGTAGACTTCCCAGTTTTCTTTCACCTATCAACCTTGCTAGGTTGCTTACTTCTTGTTCCAGATTTTGAATAGAAGCTTGTTTATTTCTAAATGCTTGAGGATTTTGTTCATTGGTTTGTTTCTGGGATGTGAAAAATTGAGTTTGAGATTCAACTAGCTTCGACATCATATCTTCTAAATTTGGATTTTTATCATCGGTTTGTGGTGGTTTATTTTGAAAAATAGGTCTTTGCTGATTGTAAGTATTATTGGATACTTGTTGATTGCTAGGACCTTGTTGGTTGTTCTATGGAATATTTCAATTATAATTCTGGTTTTGATTGTAGATTGGTCTTGGCGGTTGATAATTATTCTGATAATTATTTCCAGGCCTTTGGTTCATGTATGAAACATTCTCTATTTGTTCCATTGTTTGTTCAATACTAAGACAATCTTTTGCCAAATGTGGTCCTCCACACTGCTCACAACTAATTTGTATTGAGTGAATATCTTTAGTCATCTTTTCCATTCGTCTCTCGACAGCATCTATCTTTGCAGATATGGAATCAAAGTCATGGCTAGAATCGGCTCTAGCTGCTTTAGATGATCTAACGATATCTTTTTCTTGGTTCCATTCATGTGAGTGAGAAGCAGTGTTATCAATAATTTTGTAAGCGTCAGTTACGGTTTTCTTCATAATGGAACCACCAGCTGCTATATCAATGTCTTTTCTTGTAGTGATGTAGCATCCTTGGTAAAATATTTGTACTATTTGATAAGTGTCTAAACCATGTTGCGGACATCCTCTTAACAACTTTCCAAATCTTGTTCACGCCTCATATAGAGTTTCATTTGGCTTTTGTGTGAACGTAACAATTTCTCCTTGAAGTCTCACGGCTTTAGATGCCAGAAAGAATTGTTTAAGAAAATTTTTAACTAAAACATCCCATGTATCAATCGCCCCTTCAGGTAACGATTCTAACCAATCTTTGGCTTCTCCCTTTAAAGTCCAGGAAAATTACATGAGATAGATTTGTTCATCCTCAACTTCTCTTATTTTAAATAGAGTACGGATCCTATTAAAGGTTCGAAATGTTCATTTGGATCTTCCTTCGGCGCACCACTAAATTGGCATTGATTAGTCACCATGTGTAGGATTTGTCCTTTGATTTCATAATCTGGCGCATTAATGTCTGGTTGAGTAATTGCGTGACCTTGGCCAGTGCGTTTAGCTCGCATTCGGTCTTCCATACTTAGAGGTTCCAGATTTTCCATGATTGAATTTGTTGAATCTGAATCACTAGAGGATTCTGATTTAATGGGTTGTTCCTCGGCAATCTCTGTTTGAATGATTGGTGGTTCCGGAGGAAAGATTAATGGTTCAGGATCTCTGAATTGTCCCTGAATATCCTCCGGATTCTCAATTGTGAGGTCGGGTTCAAAAAATGGATTATCGGAAATTTGAATTGGAGTACTTGGTCGACTGGATGACGATTCTAAAGAAAAATCAACGGCGACAATATTGGCTAGATGTCTTGATCGAGTTACAGGTGGTGAACGTATAAAAGGTGGTGAACGTTTTGCTCGGTGCATTCACTGAATATCCTATTAGTTATAAAAGATAAAAATTATATAAGTTATCAAATTAATAGACTTTTCTGATTTTGCCCACGTTTCGAATAGCCAATAGATGCAGCAGGTAGCCAGGACCCTTTAAATCGGAAGCCCACAACTCGCCACTAACAAATCCAACTATTACTACGAACCAAAAAATTTTGGATGTCTATCAATTTAACCGCTTAAAATAATTATTTTTTTTATTATAAATTTTAGAGAAGAAATAGAAAATTCTATGTCCTAAAAACTAGAACGGCGAGAAATAAAAAAGAAAAAGAGTGCGTCGAAAAACGTCGAAAAATAAAAGGTCAAAAAATAATAAAAAGAACGTAGCACGTCGAAACTTAAAAGTCTAAAAACTAAAAATTAAAAGTTACGTCTAAAGATATTTATATTAAAGCTTAAAAGAAATACTATATCCAAAACGGTAATAACTTAAAAAGTACTAAAATCTTAGAACAGCGTCGCAAAATTCTAAAGCACCTAAATCTTAGTCTAAAGAAAAAGCACTTAAGGAATTTTACGGCAAAGCCTAAAAATCTAGAAATAAAAATAACTATGACAAAAACTATGACTTAAAACTAAATACGAATGAAAAATACAAATATTACGCTAAAACAAATAAAAAGATACAAAATATAAAAATAAACTTAAAGTTGTAAAAAGTACAATTTTTATAAAAACATTATTTTTATATTAATATTTTATAAAAGTATTAATTTTTATATATTAATAAAACTAATTTAAACTAAATATTACAAATTTATTAAAACTAAAATTAATTAATTTAAAACTAAACCCTAATTAGGGTTTTAATTAATTAATAATAATAATTAAAACTCCGTAATTAATGCAACAACCCAAGTTTCAATATCACACGTCTCAACATCACAATCCGTATCTCGAACTTAATCATTGTTCTACGAATCGTTCTACATCATTTATCTTCGTTCGACATGGCGATTATGTAATCTCTAATGTTTTAGAAATTATGTACTCTAGTTCTAGCCATAAATCTGATGAGTTTAATATCACATTAACTCATTAAATCCATGATTACATCTGAAGAAAATATATATGTATATATGTTTTCATAAAGATTATAATTAAAAATTCTTTCGTACAAACTGTTAATGGTGAAAATATTTTAACGGGTAGGTAATACCCGAGGAATATATAGATTTCACATTAATAAGTTACATTGTACATTCTTCGAATCTGATTCAACACTCATTTACTATCCTACTTAAATCTACCGATATACGAATCCGTTCACCAAAGAATAACTATTTTTATTCAAATTCAATTTCATATTTGGATTTTGACCTATCAGAATCCAACAAGTGGCATAATGAAGAAATAATGGACACAATAAAAATTGATTAGAAACAGACTAATTAACAATATGAAATTTTGTTAAGAAACCACGCTAACAAGATCCTAGCTAACTGTTCCTTGCTAACTGTTAATTTCGTATTACATTTTATTTTATCGCAATTTATTTTATCGCAATTTAATTCTCGCAATTTTATTTATCGTCATTTAATTTCTGTTATTTATTATACGCACTTTAAATATCGGGACACATATACAAGGTTTTGACATATCATATCGACGCATCTATATATATTATTTGGAATAACCATAGACACTCTATATGCAGCAATGCTGGAGTTAGCTATACATGGTTGAGGTTGATTCTACAATAATATATATACTTTGAGTTGTGATCGAGTCTGAGACATGTACACGGGTCACGATACGTATTAATTAATTCAAATATTATATATTAAGCTATATATGAATTATTGGACTGTTAACTGTGGACTATCAACTATGGACTGCCGACATTGGACAATTAAAATGAATTAAAATATTGATTATAACATATGAAACTAAACGATTCTTCAAGTTTGCCACCTGATTTCAACTTAAACCTTATTTGTATCTTGACGATTCCAATCTGCGTTCAAACCTTTCATGCTTCTTGAAAACACCTCAATCGAGAGGATGAACCAACCGCACTTCATCTACGGAAGAAAAGATTTATGCATATAGTTATGCACCTGAAAACTCTCGGAACCTGAGTAAACGTTTAATAGGTATCCGTGCTAGCTCCTTGGCGTTGGTATTACGGAAAATAACTTTGCAATCCCTTTCCAGAATTAACAAATTTTGTCACAGCTCCATCAAGTGAACTTCGACTTTTTGTTCGAAACAATCTTATTATAACTTTGATATATATGCGTGCTCTTTTATTGTTACCGGAGAACCTTTTATATTCCACCACATTACCATCAGCGTGTAATCATCTAAAAACACAATTCTCCTGAAAACACCTCGGATTGATAACCGACGATTCAGATATGACTGCATTAAATGCAGACGAAACAGTAAATTTGTAGATGGACTAAATGGCTAAGGGTTGATGATAAAGAATGGAGTGTTGGGAACGCTCGATTAAAAATTTGGTAATGAAAAACGGATTGAGCTAACCATGAAGGAGACCAAAGACAAATACAAGGACCAAACCTTATATTCAAAAATTTCAAGTAATTCTGGATCCTATGAAATAATTAGAGAATATCTTGCTCTGAAGTCATGTTAAAATCTTGCGGAAAATTTTTCTTCATCAACCTTCGAACGTAGAAATTCCAAAATATCATCATAAATATCTTCGATATTTCTGAGAATATTTTCATAAATATTCTTGTCCGAAATTATCTACCTTTTCGTGTTTTCTGTATTTCATTATATTGGAAACTTCTATAAAATCTAAATATAAATTATGAATGAATTGTGGAGAAGTGTTGGGAATTGAAGCATGAGTTAGTATAATATAATGGCGCTTGGCCAACGTGATTATATTACAGTAATTCATGCTGAGTTTCTAATTAAATGTGATGATGGTTCATAGTAGATCATGTGTCATGTTACATAACTCTTTCATTCTACTTAACCTCCGAACATATCAAGAAAAATATATTCTTGATAGTTCTATCTTCTGTAATTCTGGTAATTTAACCAATCAAATCGTGCTATTACAATTCTTATGCTTCGTATATTATGATCATTCAAACTTTCATACATATGAATTCTGGACCATTATTCATTTGACTTAAAGTCCGAAAGAAGAAAACAAAAGGGATGGAACTTCAAAACATAAAGGAAACGAAGAAGATGGATATATAGTGAAATATCCGACAGAGCAATCAAAACAGATTATCGCATTTAATCAAAGAGGATCCTAATTTCCTTAATTATCGAATAATCAAATCTTATATAGATTTCGAAGATTGTCTTTAATCCCTAAAATTCCGGAAATCCACCGTGACTATGCCAAAAGTTAAATCTCTATCTCAATCTTTTGTGATAGCTTCGCTCGCACGCTTCGAGTAAATCGAATTACTTTATCAATATTACTCAATATTGATAAAACTCTATTTATCAAACTCATAATCGTCATAAAAACATGTTATGGGTTAGCCAGGACCACCTAACTCAAATTTCGGGACGAAATTTCTTTAACGGGTAGGTACTGTGACGACCCGAAAATTTCCGACCAAATTTAAACTTAATTTTTTTTATAATTTTGACAAGATAAGCAAAGTCTGTTAAATCGAGTCTCAAAATTTTAAACTGTTTCGTATATGCATTTGATCTTTGACTGTTCTCAACGATTCACGAACCATTACTTGTAAAGAAATATGTATATATTTAAATATATATATATATATATATAAATATATATATATATATATATATATATATATATATATATATATATATATATATATATATATATATATATATATATATATATATATATATATATGAAGTATATTGGACATAAAAATATAGTTTCGAGTTTATTTAGTAAACGATCGGAACACTCGCTTATCATTCGATGGTTAGTTAAATAAGTTAAATATGATTTTAAAAATAAATTGGTGGAACACGTTTTAGTTTATTTTATTATATTATAATTATTGTTATATTATTATTATTATTAAAATTATTGATCTCCGTTTTTAATTGATTAAACGTTTAACAATATTACTTTGAATTGAAGTTCAATAATTTTCCTTTCGGTTCTCCATCCCTGTCAATATATGAACTATTTGTGTACACTTGTTTACTGTGCATAAATGTTGATTGAGAAATACTGTTCTTGATTGATCACCACACACTCTGCATGATCTATGTATTCACTTTAATCATTCTAGTATCCATTTTTCATTCGACATATCCAACCACTCTTCTAGGATTCTATCATGATGCACCTTTTAAATTTTAAATTATTATTATTATATTATTATTATTATTATTATTATTATTATTATTATTATTATTATTATTATTATTATTATTATTATTATTCTAATTTAAGTTACAGAAATATTTATGTATCTTATATCTATTCTCATATCTATATACATACAAGAGATATGCTTGTACTACTCGACAATCAAAAACAACTCATCAAAACAATTCATCATCTCCTGCTAGCTACTACCATTTCTATGCTATTTCTAGTTCTGGGTCGACATCAACAACAAACACCAATAACACGAGCCATTATCATCTAGTACAGCTATTATTAGGAATACATCTAATCGACTACCACCACAGATCATCACTAACTCACTCTCTCTCACATATCTCTCTCATTTTCTTTCTTTCTCTCTTGTTCTTCTTAGTGAATTCATCACCCCCACTGCCACAAGTTTCTGTTTCCAATTAATTCGAAAACAACCACTTTCCATCATCACCTATAAACAACCATTGTCGTCACCTTACTTTCCCTTCTCTCCTTGAACGGTGGTCTTCAACCATCTTAATCATCACCCTACGGCCATAATCACCACCACCTTTAGAAGCCCACCATAATCAACAACATGTTACCACTGTTGCTGTTATACGCCAATCGCCACAAGAACCACCATTAACCACTTGAATCACCATCGTTGCCACCATCACAACTTTCATCCCATCCGCCACCAAGAACCCAACACCATTATATCTTGTATTTGATTATGATACTGCTGCAGCTTTTGATTTTCTGTTTTGTACAACCATCAACAATCCCCACTTTCGAACACCAACCACTGCTACGCTATTATTTTTCTTCCGTTTCTTAATCACGATGAGCATAAGAGGAACTAATAATGATATCAAGTAGGTGAGTTGATCAATATAGTGAACATAAATATATGGCAAAAAGGGTATGCAAGTGGAATTACTTTTAGTCTAGTGGCAGACAAAGGAGGAATTGTGTTGGAATTATACGTGTAATATATTCGGTATAATCCAATCCGATTTAAACTGCAAACCAAACAACTTGTTTCATTGGCCGTGTCTCTTTCTTTCTGATATTGGGAAGTATATTTTACTATTGGGCTGTAGGAATTGGACCTGTCTTAATTAATGGGGGTGCTAGTTGGACCGGATTGTTATGCTAATCGTTTTCCTTTACTGCATTTACGAAGACTTCGTTTCTTTTTCTATTACTTGCTACTTCTGTTGGGGGAATTAAACGCGAATGACAAGAAGAAGAAGATGATGATATTAGTGAGATGTCATGATAAAGATGGTCCTTATGATGGATGATGATGAGTACGATTATGTATGATGATGTTAAAAGATGATGATGATGTATGATGCTGATAAAGATTGTATGTCGATGATGAATTATATTATCGAAGAAGATTATCACCTGTTGATTTCTCCTGCTCGTAAACTTGTTGATTTTGCCTTAGTTTATTAATCGATTTCTGCAGCAACTCACGAACGGCTCCTGGAACCGAACCCTCATTGATGCTTTATGATTTCAGCTACATTACGGACTTAATTAAACATACAAATTGCTTTTTACCTTGGGCCTATGATGGGCCGGATATGAATTAATAGGATTTAAGTTGTTGGGCCGAATTGAATATAAGGGGTTAAATAAATTCATGAGGGAATTAAAACAGAAATGTTAGAATAGAGGAGTGGCTGGGTGCTTCGTTGGTTTAACATGAGATCGAGGGTTCGAGTCCGGGCAATGCCATTCTATTCGTTTTGAAGCCTATTTTTTTGTGAGGTTCGTGAATCCAAGGTCAACCCTGCATTGTTCAGCTTCATCGTATGAATATTTTTACTACAAAATATTGTAGAGTGAGTTTCATTTGTTCCCTTTTTAAATGCTTTTGCAATATATATTTTTGGGACTGAGAATACATGCGCTATTTTTATAACTGTTTTACGAAATAGACACAAGTAATCGAAACTACATTATATGGTTGAATGATCGAAGCCGAATATGCCCCTTTTAGCTTGGTAGCCTAAGAATTAGGGAACAGACCCCCTAATTGACGCGAATCCTAAAGATAGATCTATCAGGCCCAACAAGCCCCATTCTGGAATTTGGAATGCTTTAGTACTTCGATTTTATCATGTCCTATGGGTGTCCCGGAATGATGGGGATATTCTATATGCATCTTGTTAATGTCGATTACCAGGTGTCCAATCCATATAAATGATTTTTATGCAGATTGCATGTTATTGAAAAATGAAAATATGAAATCTTGTGGTCTATTAAAATTATGGAAATGGTTGATTATGATAAATTAATGAACTCACCAACCTTTTGGTTGACACTTTAAAGCATGTTTATTCTCAGGTATGAAAGAAATCTTCCGCTGTGCATTTGCTCATATTAGAGATATTACTTGGAGTCATTTATGACATATTTTAAAAGACGTTGCATTCGATTTGTCGAGTTCATCAAGATTATTATCAAGTCATTTATAGTTTGGATATATTATGAAATGGTATGCATGCCGTCAACTTTTGATGTAACGAAAGTTTGTCTTTTTAAAAATGAATGCAATGTTTGTAAAATGTATCATATAGAGGTCAAGTACCTCGCGATGTAACCAAATGTAATGTATTCGTCCAGATGGATTAGGACGGGTCCTTTCACATTCGGCCGACCACTTGGGAGGGGGAGTATACTCCCATTTGTTTTTCATTTTTACAATTTATCTTTCATTTCTCTTTTCATCTAAAACCTAGCCTTATTATTTTTTTCTCCCTCTTCTCCTTTCTTTTTTTTGGCCGTCGCCCTACACCATCAACATCATCATCAATTAAAATTGCTTGGTTCATCAAATCAATTACATAAACGCGTTCATCTCGTTCTCCTCCACACGTTCATATCTCTTGATTATCGATTAGGGTATAAACCCTAACCCTAGCTTTTCAATTTTTCATTTATTTTTCTGATTTTATATGTTATATTGATAGTATGATGATTATATATTATTGTATTGTTGATTGTATGCGTAGAAATGCTCGTTAATTCATGTTTTCAGTTTGATTGTTTTGGGACAGCGGTTTGATTGTTGTTTTATGTAAATATAACTAATATAAAAGTGAAATTAAAGTGTTTAGATGAGTTCCTCTCATCAAGACATTAATTTTAGACTCCGGATTCATGTTATTTCGTTTTCCGGAACATAAGTTATGATTAAAATGGCGTTTTATTGAGATTAAAATGTAAAAACAAATTGAATCAGGTATTATCCGACTTTGTGATAATTTTTGGAGTCTTTAGGGTGTACTAGTACATTAGGATTGATGATGGGATGAACTTTCATGTTCGGGTCATCGAAATCCGAGCCACGGATCACCCGGTATGACTAGAACATGTTTTTGAACGGATTAAAGCTACAAGTTGATTTATGGCTGTAAGTCATGACTTGTTTGCTGTTCTTGGGGTGTTCTTGAGCACACTAATGTTTCGGGTGGGTTGGTTAGGCGAAGATATATATAAGACTCGCCGAAAACTGATTCCCGGGGCTCAAGTTATGAACCGATGAACTTTTAATTAAAACTTATGGTTATTAATTATGACTTATGATATAAATAATGAATTTATTATTAATAAATTACTTATGATATAAAAAGTAATTATTTAATTTAAGACTTATGATATATATATTTATTATATCATTTATTAATTACTTATGATTTAATTAAACTTATGATTAATAATACTTTTATTATTAATGAAAAATACTTATGGTAAGTATTAAACTTATGTTATGAGATTATTATAATTATAATAAGACTTATAATAAGGATTAAATAATTATTTAATTATTATAAGGCTTAGTTATTATTTAATTATAATTTAATTATTAAATACTTATGATTTAATAATTATAATTAGAAACTTATTATATGATTAATAATTTATTATTAATTAATAATACTTATGATATGATTTAAAATCTATTATTAATTAATAATACTTATATTATGACTAATATTTAATTAATTAATTTAATACTTATGTTATATTAATTATATCATTTAAACTTATGTTAACTTTAATAATTCAAGTTAATTTAATTAAACTTATGTTATGACATAATTATACATTTATGACTTTAAATAACATTATAACCTATATTATTATTACAACATATACTTTAAAAATCAATGTTGACTATGTTTGACCAATGTTGACTTTTGAGTTGACTTTCGGTTGACTTTGACTTTCAGTTGACTTTTGTTGACTTTCTAATTAAGGAAACTTTCCTAACTTATAAACTTTCCAAAATAGCAACTTTCTAAATATGGAAACATTCTAAATTTGAAAACTTTCCAAAAATAGAAACTTTCCTAAATTAGAAACTTTCCAAAAATAGAAACTTTCCTAAAATAGAAACTTTACAAGAATGGAAACCTCCTAAAAATAGAAACATTCTAAAAATAGAAAGTGTATGTCTGTACCCTATTCCGATCAAACCGATGCATGTTGAGTGTTGTTCTATGTCTACTTGCAATATGTACAATAGCTTTCATACTAAGACTTGACCTAAGTTAGTTATTTATATTGACCTGCTTTATTTATAGGTCGGCGTTGTGATCATTCCTGATCACTTTACTTCATTTGTTGTTCGTATTATTGGTGGTTACTTTGTTTGCTATTAAGGTGAGTTATAGTCCCGTTTTTACATACTTTTAAAAGTATATTATTGGGATGTGATTACATGCATTTTATTTTATGTTTAGACACAAGTGACAATTAAATTTAAATTATTCATTGTGAGTTGAACAAAAATATTCCCTAGTCTGGTAACTGTAATCACTGGTTTCTACTGGTGATAGCGAATCCTACGGATAGATCTATCAAGTTTGACAACCTCATTTCGAGCTAGTCGCGCTAGCAATTTATAATCGGAATGTTTAGTACTTCGTATTTTTGTTGTAGATACACTTGTTCAGTGTATATTATTATTGTGTTTGGCAAGGGTAAATAAAGGGTTAGGTGGTTACCAGGTGGCTCATTGATAATGAAATAATGTTTTATGTTTTCTAACATTTTAAATTATGTGGTCTAAAGTTTATTCAATTATTTAAACCTATAATTCACTCAACATTTTTGTTGACAGTTTACTCGCATGTTTTCACAGGTACTTGAGTTTGTTAGATGCTTTCGCTGTGTTAGAAGAGTCTGCATGCATTTGGGCAGATTTTATTAAACAATTATGAAACTTTGAACTTGCATTCTATTTTTGGAATAATTTAATCTTATGGGTTTTGTTGACAATGTTTTATGTCAACTTTGGTATTTAATATGTTGGGTTGTTTAAACTACATATTTTGTTAAATTTCCTTTTTGGGAAACTTTTGAAATAAAAGAATGCAACGTTGTTTATTAAATTCATTTAAGTTCGATCAAACTGTGGGACCAAGTGACGGAACCGTTAAGTGTTTTGATGGGGCCATCACATATTCCGAGTTACCCTTCGAGTTGAGACTGGAGCAGATGCATCACCAATGATAAGATCAATTGGATGAGTTTTAGTCCATCGATTGTTATGTAGAAGAGGTTGTACATCAGTGATATCCATTAAAACATCAACCGTTGTTGACGTTGAGCCTTGATCCCTTTGATCTGATGTAACACTTTTTAATGGATTCATTTGAGTATCTGGAGAAACAACTGGAGTTGTATCAATGGATGAATCTTGATTTGGTTCAAGATTATCAGTAATAGGAGGTGAGAGGGAGGATGAAGAAACAACAGGTGAATTAGTTGGTGTTGTATCTTCATCAAAAAGACTTGGATGAGTCTCCACAGTAGTTGACTGTGATGGTGTAATCGGTACGGCTTGAACATTTGAATTCCGTTGAGGAGCATAAAGACTATCAAACAAGATATTCAGTTCCTCTGTTGTTACCGTAGGAACACCCTACTTCAAGGAAATTGAATTTTGCGCTGAAGAAGTAGTAGCCAGGTTAGGATCGAGTTTTGAACTGAGTTGTTCAAAAGCCATTCCCGATAACTCATCGAACCTTACATTAATGCTTTTCTTGATCGTCTTTGTCCGTTTATGATAGACACTATAGGCAACTTTGTTCAAAGAATAACCGAGAAATATGGCCTGATCGCCATGAGGATCAAACTTTTCGAGGCTGTCAAAATCGTTAAGCACATAGCATATACAACCAAAGACACGGAAATATTTGACATTCGGGCGTCTACCATATAATAAGTCATAAGGAGTTTTATCAAAACATTTATTAATGATGCAGCAATTTTGGGTATAACATGCAGTGGAAATGGCTTCTCCCCACATTTTCAGAGGTAGTTTGGAGTAAGCAAGCATCGTTCGAGCTGCCTCGCACAAAGTACGATTACGTCGTTCGACTACTCCATTCTGTTGTGGGGTTCGTGCAGCAGAGAACTGATGTTCAATGCCTTGGTCTTTCAAATAACTATCAAGCAGATCATTCTTAAATTCCGTCCCATTATCAGTTCGAATACTCTTAACATGTTTGTTAAAAGAGCGTTGAGTCTTTTTAATGAACTCAATGATAATGGTGGGGGTTTCTGACTTAGTCCGCAGAAGGAAAATCCATGTAACTCGGGTATAGTCATCAACAATAACAAGCACATGTTTCCGGCCCCCGAGGCTAGAAATCCTCATGTGTAACATCCTCAATCGGGCCTAGATGTAAGATTACTAGATTACCCTTAAGTTTGTATTGCGTTACTATATGCTTTTATTTTTATTTAATATTTATTATATTATTAATATATAATGATGTGGTTAGGACCAGTTTGTGACAAAGGTCACAGAACAGGTTTGTTTATTTAATTTGGACTTCGTTTGGGTCTCCAAATGATGTACGAAAGATATCAGATAACTGATAAATACCCGTGTATCGCTCAGTGTGGGAATTAAACCCAATTAAGTGACTAGTGCTGTCCACTTTCTTGCATTTTCCAGACTCTTCACCAAACACACTCCCGTACCTTCCCTTCCACCTACAATCAAACCCTAATCCTTAATCTTTATCTAGAGCTCAAATTGTTCATATCTTTGTGTTCCTTGTGATTCACTGATTCTTTTAAGGTAAGAATCACAAGCTTCCATGCTCTAATCTTTGAGAAATTTAAGGTTTTGTGTTAGTTTTCATAAAAGTGTAAATTTGTGTCAAAACAAGTGATTTAAGTGTTGTTATGGTCAAATTGTTGTGGGTTTTGAGTCTATAAAAAGTAGTGAACAAGTTGTGGTCGATTTTGGTGTGTAAAACGAGCTTTAGATCGAGATTTGAGGATTTCATCGTAAAGTCCGTAGCCTTTGTTCAGTTTCTGATGAAGATGAACACACTCGGCCGACTGTCGGTCGACAGTCGACCGACTGAGGGTTGAACCGGCCGATTGACGAAGACAACCGACCGACTGTTTAGTGAACCAACCGACTGAGATTTACCTTCGGCCGATTGATGTAATACCAAATGAATCGACCGACTGGGAAGGACAATCGACCGGTTGTGTCGACAGTCGAACGACTGTAAGAGTCAGTCGAACGACTGTAAGAGTCAGTCGAACGACTGTAAGAGTCAGTCGACCGACTGAGTGTCCAGGGCAGAATATTTTACCTAAGTGTTGATTTTTAGCCGTTATGCTGCCCGTTTGTATTTTGATGTTCAGGATGTAAATTTTGAAAGTGAGTGTTAAGCAAAAAATTTTAGCGGACAGTTTTTGATACAAAAAATTTATATATTGTGTTATTTGATGTTAACGAACAGAAACTAACTTGTGTATATGTTTTTCTCAGGAGAAAAGGAGAAAGAGAAGGTTCAGTGATTAGATAGCTGAATACCTTCTCGTTTACTGGTATTTGGTGAGTGGGACTAACCGGAGAATATAGTATATAGAAGCATGTTATATTATGATTGCCATGCTTGTTAGATATACTTATTGTTGTGGTTAGTTAGTACTTTGTGATGACTGCATGTTAGTTGATGCTTGTCTGCTGGAGCCCAGTGCGTCCCTATTGTGTAGTAGCCTCGGTAGGAGAGATCAACCTGCGGGTTGGGTTCCTTTGTTGTAGCCTAGACAACCGTGGTGTATATATATGTGAATGACGCGTCCGTCGCGTGTGGATTATGTATATACATATGGTGGTGGAGGAACTTCTGGTAAGCCCCAGTCCGATTAGCTGGTGGTTAATGGTTTGGCTGAGCCGCCAGAGTCTCTGTAGACGGCACTTGGGTGATGTTTGTGTGTTAGACTATGTGACATGATTACTTTAACGCTTATGTATGCTATGGCCTGTAGTTAGTCGTACTCACTTAGCGTCGTGCTAATTCCCCTCCATCTCCTCCCTGCAGGTTGATAGCTTTTGTAGATAGTGCTTTTTGGGAGAAGACGGGCATGGTGATGTTATGTTTGACAGGATTAACTCTGATGTGATCTTTTATAGTTTAAACCGTGTTCTTTTGAAAAACAGATTGTAACTACATCTTCTCCGTATAAACATGTATTTTGTAATGACATGTGACACTGGTTGTCTTAGCAATAGTTAATATTTATTTTGTAATTAATATATCAATGCTTCCGCCACGTATATATATTAAAAAAAATAGCGGTGTCACATCATGGGTCCACATAAGTCCATATGCAATAATTGCAAGGACGATGAAGTACTGTGGTTTTGCTTAAACGGATGATTAGTCCGTTTCAGTTTACCCATCGCACATGATGGACATACATGATGCTTATCATATTGAAAGCTTGGAATACCATCAACTAAGTCTTTAGAGACTAGTCGATTAATACCCTTGTAATTCAGGTGTGACATCCGATGATGCCATAACCATGAATTCTCCTTTGTTGAACGAGTAGCCAAACACATGGTTTCATGTGATGGTGCATCATTAAGGTCAATAGTATAAAGTGAAGCACAACGTTTACCAACAAGAAGATCGTTTCCATCGATGGATTGCACCGAGCATTAACAACGTTCAAACAAAACTTTGAGATCTCCGTCACAAAATTGGCTGACACTAAATAAACTGCAACCCAAACCCTCAACATATGAGACCCGTTTGATCGTTATGCCATTTTTCACAAAATCTCCATAACCCGTTATTGCTGCAATCTCATCATTTCCAAATGTAACCTTTACTAGGAATTTGTCAACGAAATTGACAAGCAAGGATTTATCGCCCGTAATGTGTCGAGAGCAATCGGAATCGATATACCAAACAGACGTTGAAACCCTGTAAACGTTAATTTCCTATAGTTTAGGTACCCAAAGTTTCTTGGGTCCTCTACGGTTAGTACCAACAATAAACTTTGGATCAACAACGAGATAATTACGTAAACCAACATGCAATTTAGACAATAAAGCATCATTTAAAACCACATTACATGAAGCATCATACGCAATATCAAGGTTTACATCGTTATCAGAAGTCTTAACACACAACTTATTCCATACAGATGTTTTGTTCACAGACGAAATTTGAAAAATATGAGATGATTTCCTAGGTCGACTAGAAGATTGCTTTGGTTTGGTTGCTACTTTCTTAGTCGTGGACTTAAGAACTCATACAGATTTGTAAGTTAAATTTGGATTATGACCCGTGACACAAAAAACACGTCTGTTAGTTAGACGTCCAAACTTTTCAGTTGACACATGAGATGATTGATTTTGCAAAATTTCTAATTTAATTTTACGTTTCTTTGCATCATACTCACTCAAATCAGGTTTAGGACTCGTGTGTTGTGTAGACTTGACAGATTTTGTTAAAAGACTCTCCTTTGATTTATTTGACATTGGAATCATAGGAATCTTTTTTGTTGACACAGAATCATTTTAAGAATGAACTTTCTTGACAACAAATTGCATTGAAGGTGCAACTTTTGAAACATGTTTACCAAATTGAGAACGTAGTGGATTTTGAAGAATAGTAATGGGTTTTGCATCCTTAGATGTTGTTGTCCCCTTCTCTTTCTTAGTAATCCCACTAACACATTCAGACACATTGGTTTCAACAGTAGATGATTGCTTAAGTGTGTTAGCCTGTTTTAATTGAATTATCTTTTGTTTTAAGCTCTTAATCTCAAGACATAATTCCTCTGCAGAAACTATCACTTCACCTTCCTTAAAATCATAAGTACATTCTTTCTTAGGAAGTGTAGGCAATTTTTCACACAAAGCAAGCAGTTTGACCTAGGGATTTTGTCTCAAAGAAGACAGTTAGTTCATGTGCTAGGTCTTCACAGAAAACATTATCAGAACATGCAGGTAAGGTCGGTAGAATTGGTTTCACATCAAAAGTTGTTTTATCAAACACCTCATCTATGGCAATAATGCTAGAACTAGGTTTATTAAACACTTCATTCTCAAGCATTAAAATGTATTTCTCTAGCATGAGTGTTAGGATATAAACCAGTCTATGCTTAGGCACATAATTTTCACGTTGCATATTCTTTTCAGTTTCAACAAGTTCCTTCAAGAAATCAGGATTTGATTTACTCATTTTAGCATTGATTTTCTCATATATTAAGCTAATTTGATGGTATTTCCTAGAATTGCGATTAACAATAATATCATCAAAATCAGCATCAGAAGATGCACAAAATGAGATGGTAAACCAGCTCGAAAGTAATCAGAATGATATAATTCTGGAATCTTTTTGGAAGCATTATCTAAGATCTGAGGATCTTCATAACCCAACCCCCACTTTTCACCATGAATTGTTTTTGGTCTATTCATCAAAATTATTTGTTTTGAAAGTTCCATATCAATGATAGCTTTAGATTGCTCTGTACGATAGAGTTTTTCCTCATATCGAGCAAGTTGAGCTTTCATTTGAAGGGACTCTTTTGACAATGAAGAAATTTCAGTGTTCTTCTCAATTATAGTGTTTTCCAATTGAATAATTTTCTTGTTTAGCTTTAAAAGTGTGGGTTCATGTTGAATTTTCAAATCAGAAAGATCTTTTTCTAAAAATTGAACTTTTTCTGCAAGTCGTTCCGATTTTAGACGATAATCTGTCCTTTCGACTTTAATCGGATGAATTGATTTTTTTAAGATCTTCCAACTCAGTTTTCGTGGAGCTGAGTTGAATAGTCAACCTTTACAATTCCGATTGTAATTTAGATGAAGATGGTCTGGTCTCAGAAAGTTTGATTTTATCTTCAAAACCTTGTTTTCAGATTTTAAACCTTTAACTTCTTTTGACATTGAGACCAGATTCTTCATCATGTCATTTTGCACTTTTATAAAATCAGGTGGGATTTCAGATGATTGTACCTCATCATCATCAGATGTTGAGTCAGAATTCTCCATTGCTTCCTTTACTTTGATGAGATTGGTCACCTTGCAAACATTTGCAAGTTCCACCTCTGAATCTGAATCATCAGTCCAGTTAAACCAAGTATCATCAACCGGTTTCAGCTCTCTTCCTGTTTCCACAATCTTTTCCATCAACATTTTCTTCTTGTAGTAAGCTGTATCCTTTTTCTTAGGCATCTTGCACTCACGAGAGTAATGAATAGCTTTGCCACAATTGAAACAGATGGAATCATCCTTCTTGGAATCATCAGCACGTTGTGGTTTTAATTGATCAGGTTTCTTGTAGTAGGAGGATGAAGATGAGTTTTTGCGTTGATTGCTTGATTTGCCTTTGAACTTGTGTTTGTTCAAGGCTTTGGTGAACATGGCTGCCATCTTGACTAATTCAAGGTGAGAATCATCAACATCAGAAAGATTCAACTCTTCAGAATCAGTTGATTCTTCAACAAGCACTTTCTTGGACAAACTTTTGGAAGTTGTAAATGATTTGCTCTTCTTTTTGGCAATGAGAGCAAGAGGATCACTTGGAGACGACTCTTTTCTTCCTTCTTGAAGTTTAGACACTTCAGGTTGGTAATGCATAAGAACTCCACAAGCTCATGAATAGTCAATTTGTCAATCTCTTTGGTAGATCGAACAATGGTTCCATATGGAAGCCAATTAACATTGAGCTTTTTGAGAAATTTCATGTTGACTTCAGCATTTACTTTTACAATCTTGCACCTTTTCAACTCATTGAGGACACCATTAAAACGACGGTAGGTATCCTTGAGTGGTTCATCGGGTTCCTGCTTGAAATATTCATAAAATCCCAGAGCCTTATTCAGTTTAGTAACATCTGACATGTCATAGCCTTCTTGCTATCATTTGATCTCATCCCATATATCTTTTGCTGTGGTGTTGCTATCAACATTTTCAAACAACTCATACGGGATAGCTTGCATAACAATGTTCTTTGCCTCTATGTCACCCCGAGCTCTCTCACGTTTATCACCAGAAAGTTCATAGACTGGAATTGGCATACCAGTATCCGGATGATAATCTACAACTGGACCATCTCTCAGAGAAGCCCATATGTACTTTGCCTTCTCACCCTTGTAGTCTATGTACTGAGTGATACGGCGAAGCCACTGAGTGTACTTTCCATCAAACAACACTGGAGGACGAGAATCTGATCCAATGATCAAAGTATCTTGAGTAGACATCTTGAAATTGAGGTAGATTCGGTAAAGATTCGGTATTACACAAATCTAGGATGAAAAATCACAACAATCTAACAAAAATGTCAGATTCGGTATCTGGTTCGGAACTGTAGCAGATTCGGTATAGATTCTGTATTGTAGCAGATTCGGTAAATCAGATTCTGTATCAGAAACTGATCAGAAATACAAGTAACACACCCAGATTCAGTATAGATTCAGTAACCACAAGATTTGTAGCCTGAGAACACTTAAAACCAATGAATTAAGTGATACCGAGATCCTGATTCGGTAAATGACTCGGTAGTCAGATTCTGTATGATTTTGAATGCAAACACAATTCAATTTCTTTGAATTGGATTCTGTAACCTTGCTGCACAAGGAAACAAGTTAGTATCACACAAAATATTAAAGATACCGAATGTATAGGATACCGAATGTCAACTGTAGCAGTTGACAATACTGAGTCTAAGTATGAAAACTTAGAATTCAAATGAATCCTTTCTCAAACCACACCAATTAGCTGAGTATGATCAAACCGAATGTGATAGAATCACAAACACACCACAATCTGCAACACTTAATGAGAATTAATAACTCTGAAGCAGATTCGGTATAGCAGTTACGATACCGAATGTAGATCAAATCTTCAAAACTTGAAGAATTGATGAAATTAAATCGTCAGAAATGTGATTAAACACCTCACGATCACAACTGAAACCTCAAACCTTTACTAAAATACAGAATCAAGCTGGAATTGATGAATACCGAGAGTTTTAGCCACGAACTCTAAAAATCAACTTGATTCTTCATGATTGATGTTAAAAAGCTGTAATGATGATCGAAACTCTTTCTAATCAACCTAATACACTTTCGCTGAACTTATCACAATAATCTGAACGTCAGATTATCATATTCGGTTATACCGAATCTGATTCAATATACCGAGAGTGCTCAGATTCTGTAATCTTCAATCTCTGGATCAATCTAGTGATGTAATATCACTCCTTGGAAGCTCTGATACCAAATGATAGGTCAGATCATGTTGAGATTAGAAGAAAAGACAAGTTAGAATGAGATTCGATAAGTGTGAAGGAGATACGGTATGAGAGAGAATCAACAAGATTTATATTCCACAGCTTCTAGAACTCATTTACAATGCAATGGCTATCTAATTAGGACTAGTTTGGTTCCTTATATAGCCCTCTTCTAAGGAACCTTCATTTAAGCATATTTCGCATTAACACTATACAACTTCGGGGTCCTAACAAAGAGCTTGCACACTTGATCAACATTGATGTTAAAGGTACTGATGAGAAGATTCTTACGGTGAAGAGTTCGGATAATTCTACTAAAGTTAAGGGCAAAGGAGGTTATGATGCTGATTATTCAGACAGTACAAGTTCAGAGTCATAGTCAGAATCAGATGCAGATTCGCAGGTTGGTAGAAATAATTACGCGTTCATGGCTATCACGTCCAGTAATTACAAGGTATGTAATGATTCAGCTTCCATTTGTTATAAATGCATTGACCTTGAACAGGAAATAGCTAGACTTGAATGTGTAGTTTCTAACCTTAATGAGATACCTGCTACTTGTGAAACTTGTCTGAAACTTAGACTTGAAATTAAGAATTTGAGTCTAGAAAATCAGACAAATAGGAAGAACTATGATGATGTTCTTTACTACCTTAATAATCAGAAAGAGTATGTTGATGTCATTAAGTCCTTAGAGAATCAGGTCTGTCACTTAAAATCAACTATTATAGATGATGAGAAAGTGATTCATCTGTATTTGAGCCAGATAGAATCACTTAAGGTAGAAAAAGATTCATAGAAGTTAAAGTATGAATAAGAAAAGGCTAGGATTGATAATTGGCAGAGAATGTCATACGGACACAAACTTTTAAACATCCTAAAACCCCAGGGATAGGTTATGATCAGGTTGCCCCACCGCTTATACATGAGTATGTCAATAAGCCTGTTGAGGAGAGTAAGGATCAGGTTGTAGAACCGAAGTATGGTAAGTCTGAGAAAAGACCTATTAAGAGTACAAGTAAGGATGATGAAAGTAAGAAACCCTTAGATGTTGTCTATGAGACGGAGTCCGACACTGATGTCGACATCGAAAAGGACAACAAACCTTTTGCACTTATGACTAAACCCATCACGATTTTAAAGAATCCAAAGAATGAGGCAAATAGGAGTGAGAGTCAGAAGACTCAGATAAAGAGTGTTAGAAAACCAAAACATATTAGGAAGAAAAACACTCAGCTCACTCCTATTAAATTTGTTAAGGATGGTAGTACTTTGAATTCTCAGGTTGTTGATCCTAAAGCTGAACATCCACCAAAAGGTGAGAGTTCTAATTCTGGAAGCGTGATGAAATATGTTCCGCCTAATCGTCAACAGACTGTTAAACAACAAGTCTCGTCACCCCCTACGACTAGACAATAGACTACACCACCGAGGAGACAGTTTGCACCTTCTAGACGTCAATTTTTTAATGCTAATAATTTTGATAATGTTAACTGTTTCAATTGTGGGATGTTGGGACACAGGGCTGTGAATTGTATGCCCATTAGACAGACACCACATAGGCAGATTGATCTTAGTCCTAAACGGACTTTCAACAGAAGATCATTTTCACCTGTGTTTAAATCTACTTCTGTGGAAACAAATGAAACAAAAGTTTTTCAAACGAATGATTACTACAGGAAACCATTACCGAAAAATACTGTATGGAAACGTAAATCATAAGTTAAGGGTGTTCAAAATTCTGAAGGTCCTTCTGGATCTAAGGGACAATGGGTGGAATTGCCAGTGATTGGTGTTGATGGAAAACCCACTGCCATTAGGGCATGAGTGGCCCTTTCTAACTAATCTCCTTATTTTAATATGCAGGTCGCCTACAATCCATGCTACAGTACATGGATTTTTGATAGTGGGGCGTCCAGACTCATGACAGGGAACTTGTCCTTGTTTTCAAATGTTAAAATAGTGAATTGAGGACCAGTTTCTTTTGCAGGTAGTGAAGGAGGATTTATTATTGCACAAGGAGTGATAGCCAATGAGAATGTTAGTTTTGATAAAGTCAATTTTGTGGAGCAGATGTCGAACAATCTGCTTTCAGTTTCACAAGTTGCTGACAAAAAGTATACGGTTGCTTCTGATGACAAATTGTGATATATTTTGAAGAAAGATTTTATAATTCCAGAAGATATGATTTTGATGACCGCTCAAAGGTGCAAGGATCTTTACATTCTTGATATGCGTAAGGCTCATGTTAAAGCAGCAATAGGCCATCAGGCTTTTGTTTCCAAGGCTACTGAACAAGAGTCTATCATTTGGCACAAGCGTATAGGTCATCTGAGTCTAAGGAAGATAAATAACCTAGTTCACAACGGACTAGTTGATGGTGTGAATGTTAAGAGTTTTCATATTGCTTAAGGGTGTCTTCTGTGTAAGAAAGGAAAATAGACGAAGAAGTCTCATGCTACCAAGAAACATCATTCAGTTAATATTCCTTTGGAGTTGTTGCAAATGGATCTCTTTGGTATGGTTAATTGCAAGACTATCACTCGAGAGTCGTACTACTTAGTGGTTACAGATGAGTATTCACGTTTCTCTTGGGTTGTGATGCTGAAGCATAAATCATATACTTTCGAGCACATTAAAGTTTTGATTCTGAAACTTGAAAGTTTGTATAAGTTGAAAGTTAGAAAGATTCGCACTAGCAATGGTACGGAATTCAAGAATAATCAGATGCTACTGTTTTGTAATGAAAAAGGGATACAACAACAGTTTAGTCCTGCTTATACGCCACAGTCAAATGGTGTAGCTGAAAGAAAGAATAGGACGTTAATTGAGACTACAAGAACTATGTTAGATGATTCGTGTTTACCCATTGTTTTCTAGAGTGAAGCTGTGAGTACAGCGTGCTATGTGATGAACAGAGTTCTAGTGGCGAAACGACATGGTAAAACTTGTTATGAACTGTTACACAAGAGAAAGCCTAACATTAAACATCTTGAACCCTTTGGTGCTCCCTGTACTATTCTGGTACGAGACACAGGAGGGAAATTTAATTCAAAGGTTGTCTCTGGTATTTTCTTGGGCTATGGGAATCCGAATAAGCGAGTGTACAATACTGAATCTAAGTATGTTGAAGAACGTTTCGAGGTTGATATTCAGCGTAACGCTCTAGCTCGTGTTAGTAAAGGGTTCGCATGGCAGTTTGAATATGATAAATTGTTTTATTCTTTCAATCTTCCACCGGAAGTTACTGATGAAGATGTGATAACTCATATGCTATTTGATTCACAAAACTCTACTGAAGATGTCATTACTATTCCACCGTAGGTTCAGAATCCGGGTTCTAGCTTGCAACCAAGTCCGCAGAGTGTTCGAGGTACTACTGATTCAAATGGGGATGGAGTAGTAGATACTGATGAAGATAGTGAGCCAGAAAAAGATGAGGGAGTTAATCGGACACAATTGACAGAGGAACATATTAATCCTCTTTATAATCAACCACCAACTGTAACAATGCCTGAACATCCGACTGAAGCAGGAGGTGTACGTAGATCAAACCGTGTAATCATGCCTCCAAAGCGTCTAGATGATTATTTTGTAGATACAAGGGGCATCCCTCATATTGGCATTCCTCATGCCAAGACTAATGAAGCTTCTACATCTGAAGTTCCTACTACATCTGATGTTCCTGTGGTAAGTGAAAGTCCAACGGCAGCAGAAGATGTTGAAACAGAGAGTGCAAATGTGGTAACAGCTTTCTATTCCTCGTTAAATAAGACAGGGAGAGTATTTGTGCATGCTCACTCATGCTATGTGTGTCAGATTGAACCAAAAGATGCCTTTGAGGCATTGAAGTATAATGAGTGGGTTAGTGCAATGCAGGAAGAGTTGTAACAATTTAAACATTTGAAAGTTTGGAGACTAGTCAATCCACCGCATGATTGTGAACCTTATGGTCTTTGATGGGTGTTGAAGAACAAGAAAGATGAACAGGGTATCGTCATTAGAAATAAAGCTAGATTGGTGGTAAAGGGATATCAACAAATCCCTGAGATTGACTATGATGAGGTATTTGCTCCGGTAGCAGGCTGGAAGCAATTAGAATTTTCTTAGCTTTTGCATCCTTCATGGGATTTAAAGTATATCAAATGGATGTGAAAAGTGAGTTTTTGTATGGAGAGATTAATGAGAAGGTTTGTGTTGAACAACCACCTGGTTTCGAAGATCCTCATTTTCCAGAAAAGGTTTATCGACTTGAAAAAGCACTTTATAGTCTTCACTAAGATCCTAGAGCGTGGTATGCCACATTGTCCAATTATACACTTGAAAACGGTTTTCAAAGAGGTGTCATCAATCAGACACTTTTCATCAAGAAAAAGGGACATCATTTTATGTTAGTGCATGTTTAAGTTGATGATATCATCTTTGGGTCAACGGATCAGGGAATGGTTGATGAGTTTGAGAAGGTCATGCAGCAGAAGTTCAAAATGAGTTCCATAGGAACTATAAAGTTTTTCTTGGGTTTGCAGGTAGCTTAGACAGATAAAGGCATCTTCTTGCATCAGACCAAGTATGTTGCTGATATCCTGAAGCGCTTTCAAGTGGAAGCAGAAAAACCAGCTAAGACTTCGTTGTCAGTAAATCATGGGATCTCACCTGATTGTGAGGGTGCCAAAGTGGATCCTACATTATACAGGGCAATCATAGGTTCTCTAATGTATCTGACAGCCTCTCGACCAGACATTATGTTCACGGTTTGCCTGCGTGCTCATTATCAGTCGAATCCTAATGTTCATCACGTGTTTGTGGTTAAGAAGATTCTGAGGTATTTGAAAGATACACCGAGTTTAGGGTTATGGTATCCGTGTGAGGATGGTTTCGATCTCACATCTTATAGTGATTTTGACTATGGCGATTGCAAGAAAGATTTTAAGTCAACATCTGAAGGTTGTCAATTCTTTGGTAGCAAACTAGTTACCTGGCAGTGTAAGAAGCAGACAACAGTGGCTCAGTCTACTTGTGAAGCTGAATATATTGTCACGGCCAGCTGTACATCACAGGTTATCTGGATTCAACAACAACTACGTGACTACGGTTTGCATATTTCTAACACTCCTATTTATGTTGATAATACTGCTGCTATAGCTGTCACTAAAAATCCCGTAAATCATTCTAAAACGAAACATATAGGGATTAAATACCATTTCATTAGAGATTGCTATGAGAAGAAGTTAATAGATGTAGTGCAGATAGACACTACAACCCAACGGCCTGACATCTTCACTAAAGCATTTGATAAATCACGTTTTGATTACTTGTTAAAAGAAATAGGTATTAAATTGTTGAATGACGTGGTTCCTAAAACTGAGGTTCCTAACACAGAGGAACCTAACAAAGAGACTGAGTTGTGAATGCCTTAAAACTGCTTGTATAGTATGCGTAGTTTTGCTTAGTAGTTTGTAGTTCATTTGCATGATTTCTTTTTGTTTGCATGATAGATAATATGTTTTCTGATGGTACTGCATGCTTGTTTATGTTCTTAGTTAGTTTTTATGCTTTTGTACAGAGAAAATTGAAAAGCCATAAAAATCATAAAACCAGAAAATCAAATACAAAGTGGAAAAATAGAAAATCCATCAAAATTAGAAAATCCTGAAAATAATTTGCTTACTCTATTTGAGGGAAGTGATTGCAATACTGAACTGACATGTAACTGGTGAAAGACAAGTAGTACAGGATGATTGATAATGTATTGCTAGACTTTGTTGACCTAATTCTAGATAGAGATGATCACACTAACAACGAGTAAATATCATGATGAGGAAATCATGGAAAGGTTTACAGCGGTTGAGGGTAGTCGCGTACTTATCACTGAACATCTACTGAGAAATGATTGTTCAGAAACTCAATAGACGGTTGAGGTCTCCCCTACTACGATTTATACTCGGTAGCAAAGGATAATTTTGTGAGTCCCCAAGGTGAGCATACTTTGTCTAGGATGCATACTTGTTTCTATTTACCTTTATTGCTTGGACGGAAAGTCAACAACATACATGTCGGATATCCAAAGGGAAGTATTCTCTCTAGACAGGTTGAGAATTTCAATTTTTTATCACAAACATAGAATGATTTGTACAAGGCAACGTCATCGGGTTATAGATTTCAACATTAGAAGATTGGTTTTTCGTGCAGATACAACAAAAGTCAAAGACAGTGGTGCATCACCATGTATAGTTACATTTATTTTATTTGTTTTTGTTTATGGTTTGTATTATAGCATGGAGAAAAGTGCAAAATCAGAGAAAAAAAAAAAGGATTATGTTTGTTTATTTGAGTTGTAAATAAACATGATGCACCACATTACTACAAGAGAATCATGGATCAAGATTCGAACGAATTTTAAAGGATTCATATGTTATTTAAGTCTGAGACAACAGATGTTTCAATCAGAGATTTGTTTGGAAGATTTAGTTATCTACATCCGAGGGGGAGAAGATTATCAGATCATCTGATATAGAGAACTTAAATCATTCAATCCACATCACTAATTGGGTGGACTTTATATCTTTTGTCTGTGGTATGGGATAGTACCTATTGGTATGGACTCAAATATATATCCCTACCATCCATCCAACATCATACATCATCCGATTTCCATTCAAGTATGGAGTTATAGCGGCCGGTATGCGTCTTTTAAAAGTATGCAATAAATTTGAGATAAACAATGCTATCTGAAACGAAAAGTGTAAGTTTAAGGTAGAAGATCATGGCTGACAGGGTTGCTAGAAACATCGTGAGATGGTTCTGTTCAATTAAATCGAAAGTACATTGATGTGATAAGAGGACAGCATCAATAGATTTGTGCTCAATTGTTCTACGTGATACATCGTGCGATCTCAGATGAGGACTGACTTCGTGATCAAAATCTAACATTGAAAAATGTTAAAGTAATTAATTCAACATGATCATCGAAGTCTAAGGTGAAAGTTGATAAATGTCTAGTGATATATTTAAAAATTGTTCTGTATATGCTTTGTTATACATGAAAATGTATGAATCGTGATATAACGTGTCAAAATAAGTTCAGTTCTGATCCCCGAATCAAAAAGATTGAATCAATATGGTATGTCAACTCACAAAAACATGTGTTATGTCCTTCATAGTGTTGCTCTTGATAAACCGTATTATTTGTTCTTATGATAATATCACCTAATTCCTGATTATGCTGTTGATTAATGAAACTGATGTCATAAGCTGAATGTGTATAATGACAGACCTGTAATGTTAAAGATTTACTGAAGATGCCTGTTATTATATTGTTTATCATGACACACTGGATCTTGTACAGTATTCTGCTTTGTAGCTTTGCATGTGCATATATATCTGAAAAATCCAAAAATATTTGCATTAGTTTTTAGTTGCATGTGCGTTTATGTTTTAATTATTAAGCTTGGCAACTTAGCTCTCTGAAAGGTTCATTGTGAAAGGAATCCCGTGTGTTTTTCTAAACCTGAAAATAAGTTGTTTAGAGCTTAATGGAACAAAGCGTGTTTAATTTTGTACTGTTGAGATTAGTCCCGGGGGGAGTGTACGCAGAAAGGGTTTGTGAAGTTGAAATTAAAATTTTCTAAGTTTTAAACCCTAAAGACAGTCGGCCGAGTGAGTATACTCACACGACCGAGTGAGTCACTCACACGACCGACTGACCTTGCAAAAGAATGTGATGTGTTTTAAACACACTCGGCTGAGTAAGTCACACTCACAGCCGAGTGAGTGACACACTCGACCGAGTGTGTCTGTGGGTATAAAAGATCTTGATCGTGGAACGGCTCAGAACACTTGTGTGATTTTTAGACAAATTTTACCACGATTTTCAAAGTTAAAGAAGAAGGTTTTGATTGTGTGTTTTAGATTCAACTTTTGATCGTGATTTAACCTCCACAAACGAGGTAATCTAACTCGTTTTCATTTGTTTTAAGTCGTTGATTTTATGTTCGAATATTAAACTCTTAATCGAGTACTTTTTGGACATAATCTGATGAAATTGATGTTATACTTGTGTTTATTGGCCTGTTTAGAGGCTTATGTAACCAGGACTTGAATCAAAACAACCGATTTGACCGATTTGCAAAAATGGCTGAACCCAGATCTGGATGAATACACACGACCGAGTGTGTGACACACTCGACCGGTTGTCCACTCAGACGACCGTGTGTGTATACACACAGGACTTAGTGTGTTGAAACCCTAATTTGCTCAACAGACCTAAATTGCTGTTTTTGGTTATATTATTGAATTCATGATACACTATTCTGAATGGTTTTTATAGTGTTGCTCTAAGAATGTCAGGTGGTTCATTTGTTGGGCAATGGATGTTTAACATCGACCGTAAGAGAATTTTAGCTAGAGAACGACCCATCCTAGTGGAACAAAAGGTCATTGCAACTCATCAGACCTATAATCCTTGGGAACACATTGGGTGTCAGGCATTTCTAGATATTGGGGATTATTACTGTCCCCAATTAGTGCGTGAATTTTATGCTAATGTAGCTTTAGAAGACGGTAAGAAGAAATACGTTCATTCTGGCCTATTTGAGCAACAGTATAAGTGGACCATGGAGAAATTTTCAAACTTATTGAATGTTCCTCACACTGGTGTTAAGATTCTGTATTCGAGTAAAGTCCTAAGAAAGATTTCCAACAAGTTCAGTCTGTCTAACATAATTGCAAGGATATGCAAGTCGGGACGGGTAGCTAGTGTTGGTAGGGTTGAGATAAATGACGACTATGTGTTACACGATCATGAGTTACACTTGAGAATAATCAAACATAATGTGACCTTTAGGAAAGAAGGAGATAATGTGTTAAGCGGTACTGAAGCCTTGCTACTGTACTGTTTACTTGAGGGTATTAATGTAAACATGGGTCATTTCCTTATTAATGTGATGGAAGATTTTCTTGAATCGAAAGAACCGTTTCCGTATGCTGCTCTATTGCATAACATGTTTGAGAAACTCAGAATAGTTCGGTATGTCAAGAAGCTAGTGCCAGAGGATCCCATTGTGGGATGAGTTTTTATGTGTTAACTCTGATGTATTTGCTCTTATTTAATGTATTTTCAGCTTTATGTGTATTTCGATAAGGCTAGCCTGTTAGCCTTAACACTCTGGTTTGTAATAACATAACGGTGACCTTGGATCTGTGTAATTGTATGCTAATCAGTTAATGTGTTTATTATGTTTAATTATTTAGTGATTCATTAACTTGATACCCCATGATACATGGTGGTAAATGCTTATTAGTTGTGTTGTTTTGAGTGTTTTACAGTTATTCAGGATGTCTCAAGAACACCAACATTCATCGGAGGAAACTGTTCCAAATGAACCTGAGATTCCGTTGTCATCTGACTTACCTGGTTTGATAGGACATGGAGACACGAATGTTCTTGCCTGTATTGATGAAACTGGAACGGAGGCTACTCGAGGAAACTTTGGTCCGATTATCAAGTTTTTGAAGCGTTCCCGAATTTTCAAAGCTGTTACAATAGAGGGTACACCGTACTACTCTCATCAAAGAGCTTTCTGGGAAACAGCTACAGTGGTCATTGAGGATAATAAGAAAGTGATCATCAGCTCGATTAATGGCACAGTAGTTCGAATCTCGGCACAGACTATCAGAGAGGATATTGGTTTTCCTGATAATGATACAATGCCAACCTCTCTGCCTACTTTGAAAGTGAGAAGATCATTGAAGCATTGTGGTTATGCTGGTGACATTACTAAGGATGTGAAGCGTACTAAATTCAGTAGACAATATCGATATTTCACGTATGTGCTTATGAGGTGCTTGAGCCCGATGCAGGGTGGTTTTGATGAGATGACAGAAAAGTATAGTTCGATGTTCGTTGCTTTAGTCTTGAATGCAGACTTTAACTTTTCTCAAGTTATTTTTGATGGTATGGTTCTGAATGTTAAAAGGAAGGTTCATCTTGTGTATCCGAGGTTCCTGCAGATAATGTTGGAGAAGCAGGTTCAGGGTTTGGTGAAGATTCCATAGGATGTGCTTACTTTAAATCATCTGAATGATCAATCTTTTAATAGGTTTATGTAGAACAGAATCCGTTCTGTTGTGATTCCAGAGAAGAGACTGATTGGTCATCTGGCCAATGAAAACTATGTATGTCCAGAGGGTTTAAGCTGTCGTCATGAAAACAGCACTTCCGGTGATGAAACTGTTATAACTATTGCTGGAGAAGAGGAGGTTAATCAGCCAACGCCTAAACGTGATGAACCTCGTATACATGATGAAGATGATGTTACAGCTCTTGATGATTCTCAGACTGAGCTGGTTAAAAGGAAGTTAGCTGAAGCTCCAAATGTTAGTACTAAGTAGAGGCGGAAGTGTTTAAGGTTTTTGGTTAGAGATGGAAGTTCGTCTTCAACAACGAAGTCGCAACCGAAAGTCACTCCAACTATTCAACCAGCTGCTGATGCTAGTGATGCTACTCAACTTCCACCCACTCAACAACAACAAACACAATCTACTCAACAAGTTTAAACCTCTCAGCGGCCTGCTGTTGTTACTGGTGATTTGATGATTAATCGACGACTTATTCAGTTGTTCGCTGATTTTGGAAAGTTTCAAAAGGCTGATGAGGAGGATAAGCAGAAGAGATAATCTAAAATGTCTGTGATGAGAGAGCTGATGGATAGACAGCAGTTGAGAATTGATGAGCTTGAAAAGACTGTGGATAGTCAAGCTGGTGAGATTGTGTCTTTACAGACGGAGACTTGGGAGTTGACTGAGCATCTGAATGATTGGGAGAAGAAGGTGGAGATTGAAGAGCTTGAAAATGAACCGAATCCTTTTGGTACTTTGGATAATGAGGAGGACATGGTTCTTGAGATTGCAAAAGGTTACACGAAGGATAACCCAATGTATGTAACTACACTTCAAGTAATAACTGTTTCTGAGTTTTTAGCTATGCAGAATCGCCTTAATCATACTACTGTTTATGATGATTTAGAAGAAGGGGAGATCCCTCCGGATCTCACCGAGACTGAACAGGATTTGATGGAGCGTCTAGAGCGAGAAGCTAAGGAATCTGTTGACGCTGCATCAAAGGCCTCGACTTCAGGGGCTCATAAGTTTGATGATGATTTGAGTGATACTGATGATGTTGATGAAAATGATAAAAGTTTTGATGAGGTTATTATTGAGGATGAGCCGACAGATCCTTATCCTCGTTATGAAGGTTTTGCTGATGATGATCTTCCAACTTTTGCTTATTATTTTCAAATGAATGATGAACTTTTGAATAGAAAGTGCAAGGAGAAAGAATAGAAAGAACAAGAGAATGTGTTGTAGGAAGGGTTTTTGCCGGTGAAAATTAATAAAGAAAAGGTAGAAGTGTTGGAAGAGGAATGGAAGATCTCAATGCGGATTCGAAAGTATGTGATGAAACTTAAGGTGGAGCCTCAATTTTTGAAGTTTATTGAGCACTGTGATAGTTTGCGTGCTAAAGGAAAGATCATAACCTGGGCTTACATAAAAGAGTTTGATATCTACGCAATCAAGAAAGAATACGGAGTGGATTACATCAGATATGCACATGAGTTCACTTCGTTACCATATTTTGAATTTATGCAGGTTGCTAGGCTTAAGATGTTATATCAGGATTATGCTGGTATTCCTGATGTTTTGGTTCGTATGATAAGAAGATCATTTCGGTCACCTAACTTCATAGGTTTTCGACCATAATTTCCAAAGATCTCTTACAGGACGAACAAGAAAACGGGCTTAAGGAGAAAGGTAGTTAAATATCAACCTGTGAAGTATATGAGAAAGGTTCCTTTGAGGAAAATGCCGCAGCACTTCAGCCCTCGTTTTCGTTGGTGGTATTACGATGAACGCTCAGAGGAAGCGGTTATCGTGTTAGATAAGGATGGAGGAGATGAAAATGATAGTATCAGGGTTCTAGATCCAGTTTGGTTGCGAAACTGCTGTGAAGTAGATATGTTTACCCTATACTACAACATGATGCTCTATCGCCCAGAAAATCGTGTGCAGGCTGAACAGTATTGCAGGGTTTTGAAACTCTGTTAATTGAAGAACTGGGTAACAGATCCTTTTACTGATTGATGACTGAATTTTTTTATTTTACGGCTAGGTCTTAGGGGGAGTTTGTTGGTGCACGAATCCCCATCCGTAGTTTACTTATCGTTTTAATACATTCAGTCGTGTAATAATCTTTTCGTATGACTATTGATTATATTCGTGATTGTGTGTGCTTAATTATTTAAACAATCAATATGTTAAACTGCGTACACAGTCGACCGAGTGTATCCACACACTCGACCGACTGTGTAACTCAGTCGATTGACTGAGTGACTCAGTCGACCGACTGTGTCTGGGTTGCTGTATATATACGGGCTGAAACCTACATTGCTAGGTTACATTCCCTATCAACCCTAATCGACGGGTTACGGTTTCTCTCGATCCCTAACACCTTTACCACCGAAATAATATGTTAAGGAGTCGTTCTAATCTAGTTTTCTCTCTAGGCTTGACTAAAACGAATCCAATACAACCCATATCTCGGTTTTAGTTGTGTCTAGTGATTTCCGCCTCTAGATACGATCTCAAGCGACCTAAGATCTGTCAAACAACATCTACAGTATTCTCCCAAAAACATATATCAAGTCCAAAGCTTTCCAACATCCCAATCAAGAAGAGAGTAACCCAAAAAAGGATACTCCAAATTCATTGTGGTAAAAGAAGTATCTTAATCTCAATACATAAATTATTATAGAAATCGCCAATAACGAGAAAATACATAAATAATACCTGGTAAACATACAACAACTATATAATTACATAAGTTTGAAGTGTTTTTACCTCCACGATCCACAAAATAAAAGGGTAAAGTTCCGGGATTTGGTTTTAAAGAAACCCCAAAATCATCAAACTTTAATTTGTTGACAACCAGAAAGAAATAAAAATCATGAATATCATATAATTTTTAATTAAAGAAAATCACCTGAATATCAATACATGAGTCATGGGGCAATAAAACTCAAAAGCCCACAACGGAAAAATATAACTCACAACAGGTAACTGTGATGGGAAGTAAATTCACATGAAAAAGTAAGCAAACCCTTTAATAACTTACATAGATGTAAGGCATCGACCCTCATCGTATAGTAGCTGAAACTCGTTAACCTCTTTTTTTTTAAATCTTAGTTGAAGGTTAGAATAAAAAAATATCATAATAAGAAATTAATATCGTAACCCCAAAAATCATTATGTCAGGAAAATAATAATAGAAACGGATGATAAATTATCCAATTGAAGAACGAACCTAAGAAAACTATGGTTGAAAGGAAGACAACGATCAGAAGAATAGTTGACTGGTTGGTGAAGACAATAGTGAGAGAAGATAGAAATGGTATAATGAACATATGAGTTCTGAAATATTACTAGGGACCATTCAAAGAGAACTGTCGAGATTAGAAGAAAGAATTAATATGTAGCTTCCAGTTGTCTCACTGGATTAGATTTAAAAAAAAAAATCGAACAAGATGGGTGATGCGAACCGATTTGTTGTTCATCTACTAAAATTGTGACACGTGTCGAGTGATTGAGCTATTGTTAACAACATAGTTCTTTATGTATAGTAGTAATATATATATATATATATATATATATATATATATATATACACACACACATATATATGTATATATATATGTATATATAATTTGTTGACAACTAGAATGAAATAAAAATCAATCATATCATATAATTTGTAATTGAAGAAAATCACATGAATATCAATCAATACATGAGTCATGTGGCAATAAAAGTCAAAAGCCAACAACGTAAAAATATAACTCGCAAGAGGTAACTGTGATGTGAAGTAAATTCATATGAAAAAGTAAGCAAACACTTTAATAACTTACATGGATGTAAGCCATCGACCCTCATCGTATAGTAGTTGACACTCATTAACCTCTTTTCTTTGAAATCTTAGTTGAAGGTTAGATTAAAAAATATCATAAGAAGAAAGTAACATCATAACCCTAAAAATCAATATGTTAGGAAAATAATAATAGGAAACAGATGATAAACTGTTTAATTAAAGAACGAACCTAAGAAAATTGTGGTTGAAAGGAAGACAACGATCAAAAGGATAGTTGACTGGTTGGTGAAGACAATAGTGAGAGAAGATAGAAATGGTATAATGAACATATGAGTTCTGAAATATTACGTGGGACCATTCAAAGAGAGCTGTCAAGATTAGAAGAAAGAAGTAATATGTAGCTGTCATTTGTCTTAGTGGATTAGATTTTAAAAAATCGAACAAGATGGGTGATGAGAACCGGTTTGTTGTTCATCCACTAAATTTGTGACACGTGTCGAGTGGTGGAGCTGTAGTTAAAAACATAGTTCTTTATGTATAGTAGTAAGATATATATATATATATATATATATATATATATATATATATATATATATATATATATATATATATATATATATATATATATATATATATATATATAATTTGTTGGCAACTAGAAATAAATAAAAATCAATCATATCATATAATTTTAATTGAAAAAAATTACCTGAATATTAATACATGAGTCATGGGGGAATAAAAGTCAAAGGTCACAACAGAAAAATATAACTCGCAACAGGTAACTATGATGGGATGTAATTTCATATGAAAAAGTAAGCAAACACTTTATCAACTTACGTAGATGTAAGCCATCGACCCTCATCGTATAGTAGTTGAAACTCGTTAACCTCTTTTCTTTGAAATCTTAGTTGAAGGTTAGATTAAAAATATCATAAGAAGAAAGTAACATCATAGCCCCAAAAATTATTATGTCAAGAAAATAATAATAGGAAACGGATGATAAACTGTTTAATTGAAGAACGAATCTAAGAAAATTGTGGTTGAAAGGAAGACAACGATCATAAGTATAGTTGACTGGCTGGTGAAGACAACAGTGAGACACTACTACATTCCGACACAAAAAGACGTGTGGAAAATGCTTTTTAAACGTGTTGAACAACACGTCTACATGTGACGGCTTCAATTGAGTGGTAACATTTTGTGCGGTTCAAGGAACCTCTCTAAATACTCTCAATTAGACATGTTATCAAATCGTTAGATTAAGCTGTTCCGTAATGTCTTTTAGACTTGTCCAGTTAGTTACAATTGAACATGTTCCGTTAAGTCATTTAGACGTGTTCCGTTACTTCAATTATATGTGGTCTAAACCCATTTAAACGTGTTCCGTTAGTAAAATTAGACGTGTTCCCGATATCAATTAGACGTGTTCTTTGCAAATGCTAACCATGGTTAAAATCTCAAATATTTCAAATAATACCACCGCCAAATACCAAATGCACCAAATATATCAAATTAATTTACTAAAAAAACCAAACTATATATATAAATATCATATAAATATCTTTAAAGTATTTACAAAAAAATCATAAATGTAATTTACAATGGAGGAAACTCTAAACTAAAAAAGGTAGCTAGCTCGTTCTTTGAGCACCCATATAACATGTCATCCCTCTGCCAAAGCACCTATGTATGAAACTTCTACCTTCTTATTAGCCTCGTCCTCATTAGTCCCTTCTGCCGCCATCCACCAACAACATTTTAATGCAAACTAACAACAACATATACAAATAAAATATCGATAAACTTAAAAAAGGTAACTAAGATTATAAATCCAAACTTGAACATAAGAAATCGAAAACTAAAATGAAACATCAATGTGGTTTATAATGAGCAACAACGTAACCAGATTTTGGTTCAACAACAAAGCTACAAAACTTTTTAACCAAAACGAAATCGTACTAACTTATATTAGTAATCGTTGCCTCCAAATCATCCCACATTTCACCTCTTATTGCATCAATTGTATCTTTATAACTAACCAACCTTCTTCATTTTATGAAATTGAAACTAACTACGAACTAACATAATACAAAATCATTGAGTGATCAAATAATGTTTTAATCATATTATCATCACCTATAATACCTTATTATCGAGCCATTATTGATCGTTGAACTCACTGGGTTTAGTACCATTGGGCAGAATAGTAGCTACTTTAGAAATCACCTGAACAAACAATAAACCTATTAACGAATAGCAAATTAAACAAACAACATATGTGGTTAATAAGATATACCTTCAGCTATGGATGGAACAATAGAAACAGTTAATGGATGGAACAACCCAAACCAAATCCGTTGACCTAAACCCATTTTGAAACAGCGAACAAACCATCCCACCTGCCCAATCTGTCACATCTATCTACATAAAATTTACATAAAAATCCATATATACGGAAATAAAGGCTAACATGATAAGTTACTTATGAGTTCACCCATTAGACTAATCTGATATGAACAAAGGGTCGGATCATACTCATTACATCGTTAGGAAGGTTCTTATAATTCATTTCGAAAGCTTTTGTAGAAACAAAACGATTCTTATACTCCGTTAGGAAGGTTCTTAACTTCTTATACTCTGATATGAACAACGCTTTCGTTAGGAAGGTTCTTTAGTTAGAAAGCTTTTGGCATCGTTAGCAACTACTTTAGTTATTGATATGAACAAAGCCTTCGTTAGGAAGGTTCTTATACTCTGATATGAACAAAGGGTCCTGTACCAAAAAACATTTTTTATAGAATAGAAACAGTTCTTATACTCCATTTCGAAAGCTTTTGTGACAACATTATATACACATTCAAACTCAGTTTTAATAAATATCACATGCGAGGGGTCTAAAAGAATAGTAGCTCCATATCAGGTACATTACAGCCCATTCAGTATTATAAAAGAGAGCCTACTGACATTTCACCATAATGTATTACATCTTATTTAACCATATTTAACGATAATTATCTTTTTAACGAATTTTCAAGAAGCCCCTGTATCTTTCTGTTCTTGAATAGAGAATCAACTCTACTGTAAGTAGATTTTCTTATAATATCCGACTCATCATTAACAATTTATAAATTTCAGAAGGGATATTCATATTACTATATCCACAAGACTATAATGCCAACAGACCCACATTTCAATCTTTTAAACCTTCATATCATTTATGGTCATGGTAAATAAGTGTATCAAGTAATAACTTTCCTTTTTAAAAACAACTGATAGTTTGCTATATGAACTATCAAATTACTGAGACAACCTAGTTAGTTAAGACCCTACATTTAAACTCATAAGTTACGAATGCTATCAAATTGCAACAGATGAAGATGTACATACATTTAGCGTTTGCAAAGTAAACATAGAAATCGAAATCACATAAATTGAAACCATATTGAACTATACTATAATGAATATTCCAATTTATTGATATAAGAATCACCAATAATATAGTATATACCTGGTTCTAAAGAACTAATGTGCATAATCGTATAAGATGATGGTACATTGCTGCCGATTACGATGGTACATAGCAACCGATTTAACATGAATCGTGTATAAGACAATGGAGGTTTAACAATTGTACTGGAACACAATATGAATTGGGGATAGGAATGTGATGTGAGAGAAGTGTCGTATAAAATAATATGGAAAAATACCGATTAAAGATTTCTACACACTAACGGGCAGTGTACCCGATCGTGTAGTAGTATAGTAACTGGTTTAGTTCCGTGTATCGTTCCAAGGACATTTGTATTAGTCAAACTAGAATTAGAAACTATATTATGATTAACTAAGTAAATGAAACTTAAAGGTACAAGTTTTATGTTTTGGTGACCATTTAACGATTTAGCCAAATCAGAGAAGGTTAAATGTAAAAACAATATTTTTGGTCTTTAAAATTTATAAGATGAAAATAAATGCAAAGAAAGCAAGTAAGATAGTTTTGATTTAAATCAAAGAGATGAAATGTTCATCTAGATATTTTACCCTCGGTATTGGATGTAAGTTTTAATATTAAGGCCTGATTGAATAATTATGTGTGTAAGTTATCTAATAGGTTCACTAAGAGTTCTCTTGAATAAACACGCAAACACAATCACAAGATCAAGGGTTCCCTTTTCACTATGGTTCTTGTATTTGTAATCAAATAACAATTAAAAGCATGCTAATCACCTAAATCGACCCGCCAAGAGTTCTCTTTAGCGAGTACTCAAACTAGAATTACTAAGTGAGGGTTCCCTATTACTTAGACCTTTTCGTTTGTGACTAGTTGATTAGCTAGATCAAAGACTTGAATAACAATTGTCTTTGCGTTCGCTCTACACAATTCATTCCTATTTTGTTTAACCATTTTAATCTAGTTTACCCCCTTGGTCCGGTTTAGTAAACAATCAATCTAAGACAAGTTGATTGTAAATCAATATGATACATCAACAAGAGTTCTCTTTATCAACAACATATCAATTAACTAGATACAAATGATTTTAACAGCAATAAGCATGGTTCTTAATTCAAGCTTTAATCTATCACACATAATACATTCAATCAATAAGATTACATCCAATACCTTGGTTATTAATCTAGACAAACATTATAGAAACTAGCCAACAATCATGGTAATAGACAACATAACAATCAGATTAACAACTGAAATCATTGTTTTAGAACAAGGAATAACCTACAAGAACAAGGAGTTCTTGGATGATGAAGGTTTTGATCTTTGATGTCTTGATGTTGAGCCTCTTCCAAGAGCTTGAGGTTCTCCAATTTTGCTCCTAAAAATCGTCTTTGTACTCTCTGGTTTGTAAGTTATGAAACAGTCCCTCAAAACAGTAGTTTTAAAGTGGAGAAAGTAGGTAAAAAGCACAAAAGTCGGCTGAAACCTACTACGGGACAGCGTCCAAAAAGTCTGGACGGCGTCCCGTCCTTAAGAGCTAGACGGCGTCCTGTTTCAAGATTCTGGACGGCGTCCTATAATCCCGGACGGCGTCCAGATATGCTGAAATCCACTGTTTCGCTTTCTTTTCAATCCTCTTTTATTTGGATGAAGCCTAACACCTTGGAAGCTTTGTTTTACCATTTTAGAGCACTAAATAGACCTTAAGTCGTATCGGGATCAACCAATGTCATAAATCATCAAAACTCTTTGTAAATCACTCTTCCGATACAAATTTGCGCATCTTGGATTTTCACTTGTAAAAACGCCTTCATTATCCTCGATTCTAGAGCATTTTACACGATATTGCGATAGATATATATGATGTTATTGAGCAATATCAAAACACCCCACACTTAAACCTTGCTTGTCCTCAAGCAATTCTTTCTTTACAAAGTAGAACAATATCAAACATAATCACACAATATAGATTACAAACATTACATGAATCACTCGAAGCACACGAAACACACACGTTGATATGAAACACAACTCACGCTATATACACAATGGAAACACACGCTTTAAGTATAGCACACTTTTATTGAAATCACACGCACGCTATATACACAATGGAAACATACACACACATTTTTGGGAGATTAGAGCCAAGTATTCGAAAAATTTGACCCTAGGGAAATCAGGATCTTATGAAAACGTTTTATGGTTTTGAAAATATCATGCTAGTTTTTAATACTATGCACGTTTTCCGATTTTGATCGGATTTTCTGAATTTTTAAAAATGAGTGCGGGTTTCCTGCTATTGGTCAAGCCAATCCCTCCCACGGTACCTAACATTACGAGATGTCGGTAGAAAATAATGTGCTTTAGGAGGATACACATCACGTCCGGACATCATTGACAATTATGAGGTAATCATCTAATCCGTTAAATCAATCATGAATATTGAGGTTTATCAGTCTTAAAAGCTGATATTTTACCTTTCTGGAGGTTATCCTTCCGGGGATCTGATAAATCACTAACATTTTGTGTATACATGGTGCCCCCCCGTTTTACTAGTTAATCTCCCTCATTGAGATAAACTTTGACTACCGGTTTCCCTGTTTGATGTTGAGGCCTGGTAGATTTCCAGTCGATGTCAGTAATGACTTTTCAAGAGTTTTTATCACCCTACAACTGGTCTGGACTACATCTTCTGAATTGAATCAGTAAGTGTGTCATTCGGAAGACTTTACTTCCTTGAGGATGGAAAAGATACATCCTATTGGTCATATCAAGTGGTCGGACGCAACATTGTCCTTGTTAGGAGAAACAATGAGGACCGTCCTTAGGGTTTTCGATCTGGCGCGAGATCCGGTTTCCGACCACGCTATACAATCACCGCTCTCTCAAGGTTTACACTCGTTTTGGTACAAGTGACCTACAAGTTAGCTTACTAAACTAGTAGGATTTTCATTCAAATAATTGAATGATAGTGCAACTTCAAAGACTATTAATAATGTAAACCAACATTTATTTTCTAGATTTTAAGATCATAATGCGTATAACATGGTTTTTGGACTTTTAATCGTTTTTAAGGCTACTTGAAAATTTTAAAATTTTTTTTTATAATAAACGCCTTAATTTTAGTGAAACGAGTTCCCGATAAATTTCTATTTCCCACCCCACACTTGAGATCATGCAAGGCCCTCATTGCATGAAATCAGAAAAAGGATTAAATTTAGAGGGTAAAGCGATAGGGTGATTGTAGAAATTTTCAATTTTTAACCTGCAAATCGTGGAACATGTAGACGGATGCCGCTGAACTTACTGCCAGCATAAGAGCATCGTCCATTCCGCGATTATCATCATACACACATCATAATATCAAATGTCGCTGAACTTAATGCCAGTCTTTGAAGTTCAATCACGCTGCACAAATTAACAAACCACACAATTTATAATAAAAAGAACGGTGTTTTTACAACCACAACCGTTCATAAATCCACACAATTAGCCAGTTATTACAAACCAAATATTGTCTAAAATCACACCACACAAATTAAATTGTCTCAAAACAAAGTACAAAATGATCAAAGGCACGCAGGCCTAGTTATCAAACGGCCAAAAATAATTACCCGAACCATCTCTGTACGGGCGTCCCTGTGGATATTCCTGCTCAAATCTGTTCCGAGCATCCTGAAACGCAGCGGTATTATCATAAATCGGGTGAGGCGGAGGTGGGTTTTGAGGATCCATGTAATATTGGGGTGTCAGACGTGTCGTCCCATAGTACTGTTCGGGGTTGGAATAAAACAACTCTGAGTTATGATTATTCCAATCAATACCATAACTCATCCATCCCTGATCGTGCACTTGAGCAATCTGTCGTTGCTCCATTCGCTACTAACTATCCCACATTCGATCGTTGTGTGTCCTTTGCTCGTTCGGGCTCAACCTCATGTTATTAACACTACCAACCAAACTGTCCCAACTTGATTGGGACGGATGCCACGGAACCTGATCACCAACGTTAGTCTGTGCCTCCATTTCCGCCTCTTCTTCCTGCTGCTGTTCTTGCTGCACGCCACTGCCACTTGCGCCACCTGCACCACCTGCCTCAAAAGGTACCAAATGCCCATTTCTATCTTTCATAAGAATTTCAGCATTAATATAAGAAACCTTTTTTAATGGTTTCATAACGTTCGTACACTCCTGTAATCTGCTGAAATCTATGTTAAAATGTCGAGCAAGTCGGGTGATGTAGTGGCCTCCCAGAAGTGGCTTCTGTTGCCGAGTCTCGGTAGCAATGGCCAGGAAATAATTACCGATCAACCCAGGAATGTCGGTATAGCAACCCCGCTTTATTTGGTCCATAATCCATAAATCCAATGTTTTCACTTTCTCGTGACCCTCAACCCTCGCATTAAAAGTGCATGCGATAAGTCTATAAAGCAGTTTATCATCCCGGGCTGCGATTTCGTTGTACCTGTGCCTACTTGATCTAAACTGTGCAGCCGCATTCGGCCTACAAATCCTTCGCCAATAAGAAAAATCACTAAATTCATGCCGGCCAACATAATCGGAGGCCCGCAAGTATTCACCTAACTGGGTATCGGTGAGTTCCTCAAAAATACCCAAAACTCGGCATAGCTCAAAACTACTTATACCCCTGTACTCACCCCCTAAACGAAATCGAAGAAAGTCATTTGACAAATAATCGCTGACATTGTTAAATCGCACAGTTGAGTAGAATTCTTTAAGCAGCACCGGATAAATTGGTTCGTTGATGCTGAAAACTTGCTCCCAAGCGTGGGTGACTACTCTACCGTAGGGGATGGCGAGTAAGTTAGAAACATGGCGGCGCATACCCGCCTCTTCCAATGGGCCCCAGATAAAATACCAAGTGGCATTAATAGGCCTACGGTTTATCGTCTCAAATGTTTCTGTGTAGTCTTCATCGTTTTGAACCTGTGTCAACCAAACTCGAGGATCATTTTGATCCTCCTCTTCTTCTTCTCCTGACGATGATGATGAATGATGTTGCTGTTGTGGTGGTTGTCGTGGTGGAGCCAAACCTGCTGTCCTTCCTCTCTTTGCCGGTCCTCCTCGGCTTGATTGTCCCTGCAAAACATTAACACCAGACCAAAAGAACATAGAAACCGTTGTGTTAATGTTAGCTAAAACATAACCGAGTAGCAAGAGAACTTAATCATTCCATTTCAAGTTCATAAGTATTATGACTCATTTAAGCAAAAGCGTATGTTCACAATTTTAAACCAAAGTCAACTATAGTCAACATAAACCCGTTAATAACTTTTCAAAAATGAAAATCACAACTTCACAATGTAGCATCAACTTATGACTCAAGGATTCAAGCATGTTGTGTTATAGGTCATAACATTTAAATTTGCATTCTAATGATATTCATTACAAATCATAACACATTTTTCGCAATTTTAGTTCAAATGACCTATTATAACATCATACATTATGGCATTCCATTCCATCAATTTACTTCAACAGGCCCATACAAATGAAAATCAAGCATACATACTTCATAAGTTCATTACAATTCAACAATATGCTAAAAAATTCAAGAACATTCAAAAATGACCCGGCCAATTTGACATCAATATCACCAACACAATTAAATACTTCACAAGATTCATTAACATCATACACAAACTCAACATCATGAACTAATCACCCTAAATTCGGATTCAAATTCCACAAACCCTAAAATCATGAACAAACCCTTAAAAGCATGTAATCTTTGCAAAATAAACACATTATGGGCAATTAAACTACTAAGGCATGTTAATCTTAACAATAATCATGCAAATCAAACACCCCACACTTATCCTTCACCAATTTATAGATATAAACATACAATTCAAGTAATTGATAAAGAAAAGTGTAAAAATGGAGTATCCATACCCTAGAAAACATGATTTGAAGTTTGGATTTGAAGAAGAAAACGCGAAATTGAGGTAGAAATTAGGGTTTTTGGAGAGTGTTTCGTGTTTGGCAGAGAGAAATGGATAAAAATGTGTTTTTGTGGTTAAGAAATGGGTTGGATAGGTATTTAAAACGTATTTTTTTTCTGAGTCAGTCACGCTAGACGGCGTCCAGAAAGGAGGACGGCGTCCAAGGTTTCATTCTGGGACGGCGTCTAGCAAAAGAGGACGGCGTCCAGGTCTTTAAATGGGGACGGCGTCCAGAAAAATGGGACGGCGTCCAGGTCTTTAAATGGGGACGGCGTCCAGGAAAATGGGACGGCGTCCCATTGCACTAAAACTCACTGACCTGTTTTTCTGAGTCGCGCGTGTTTAAAGGCCAAACGTAAATCATTTTGTACCAAACTAAAATTTATCGTGCACACATTTCAAACCTATTTACAATTGTGAACCATTTTTTAACGAGTCGTTCGCCAAACTCGTCCCCATTTTGATTTATGCTTTGTTCTTGAAGTTGAGGCTAACCTCATCCTCAATTTCTAGGGGACCATCAACATAGTGTTTGACCCGGTGGCCATTCACTTTAAAAGTATCACCCTTCCAGTTCACCATTTCAATTGTACCATAAGGGTACACCTTTCTCACCACAAATGGTCCCGTTCATCGGGACTTAAGCTTTCCTGGTGATAACTTGAAACGGGAATTGTAAACAAGGACACGATCTCCTTCCATGAATTCTTTTGGATGTTTCAATCTTTTGTCGTGCCATTGTTTGGTTTTTTCTTTGTAAATTAGAGAGTTGTCATAGGCTTCGAGCCTCAACTCGTCTAATTCGTTTAGTTAGGTCAAACGTAACCGACCCGCTTCTTGGTAATCCAAATTGCATGCCCTTAGCGCCCAATGCGCTTTGTGTTCAATCTCCAACGGGAGATGGCATGCTTTTTCGTATACCATACGGAAAGGAGTTGTTCCAATTGGTGTTTTGTAGGCCGTGCGAAAGGCCCACAATGCATCGTTTAACTTGATTGACCACTCTTTTGGATTTGCACCAACGGTCTTTTCAAGTATGCGTTTTAATGTCTGGTTGGTGTTTTCTACTTGCCCACTTGTCTGGGGATGATAGGATGTTGAAATTTTATGGATTACTCCATATCTCTTCAACACCTTTTCCAATTGCTTATTGCATAAGTGGATGCCCCGGTCACTTATAAGAGCTTTTGGTGTGCCAAACCTAGAGAAAAGTTCCATCAAAAAGTTTACCACAACTCAGCCATCATTTGTTGGTAGAGGTTTTGCCTCCGCTCATTTGGAAACATAATCTATGGCAACAAGTATGTATAGGTAAGAATGAGATTTTGGAAAGGGCCCCATAAAGTCAATTCCCCAAACATCGAACACCTCGCATACTTGGATGCTTTGTTGAGGCATTTCATCCCGTTTAGTGATTTGACCGGCCCGTTGGCACGCGTCACAAGCCTTACAAACAGTGTAGGCATCTTTGAATATTGTAGGCCAATAGAAACCGGCCTCGTAAACTTTCCTCCCCGTGATTTGGGGACCAAAGTGCCCACCTGTTGGACCAAGGTGACAGTCAAGCAGAATTTCGGTGCATTCTTTCCCCGAAATACACCGACGAATAATTCCATCCGCACATCGCCTAAATAGATAAGGGTCTTCCCAAAAATAGTATTTTAGGTCACTAAAGAATTTCTTTCTTTTTTGATGTGACCAACCGGTTTCTAGGAATCCACCCGCAAGATAGTTGGCTATGTCTACAAATCATGGATCATCAATTTTCTCAATCTTCATGAGATTTTCGTCTGGAAAGTTATGTTGGATAACAGTCTCATGAAGAACCCCAAGATTCGGGTTCTCAAGTCGAGAAAGGTGATCGGCAGCTAGGTTTTCGGCCCCCTTTTTGTCTTTAATATCGATGTCGAATTCTTGCAAAAGCAAGACCCAACGTATTAACTGGGGTTTAGCATCTTGCTTAGCAAGCAAGTACTTCAATGCCGAGTGGTCTGTATAGACAACCGTCTTTGCTAGTACCAAATAGGATCGGAATTTATCAAACGAAAAGACGATTGCCAGGAGTTCCTTCTTGGTGGTAGTGTAATTAAGTTGGGCTCCTTGCAATGTCTTGCTAGCATAATAAATGGGCTTGAAATGTTTTTCAATCCTTTGCCCCAAGACGGCACCAATAGCAAAGTCACTAGCGTCACACATAAGTTCGAATGGTATTGACCAATTCGGTGATATGAGAATGGGTGATTGTGTGAGCTTTGCTTTAAGTAGGTTAAAGGCGGTAAGACACTCGTCCGTAAAGACAAATGGAGCGTCTTTCTCAAGAAGTTTGTTCATGGGGGTTGCAATTTTGGAAAAATCTTTAATGAACCGCCGGTAAAAACCGGCGTGCCCCAGAAGACTTCTTACGCCTTTTACATTTGACGGTGGTGGTAATTTGGCTATGACTTCCAATTTAGCTCTATCCACCTCCAGACCTGCACAAGAAATTTTATGACCCAATACAATGCCCTCTTTTACCATAAAATGGCATTTTTCCCAGTTTAGCACAAGATTTGATTCTTTACACCTAATCAACATACGCTCAAGATTATGAAGACATGAGTCAAAAGAATCACCGAAGACTGAAAAGTCATCCATGAATACTTCCATAAAGTCTTCAATCATATCATGAAAAATAGCTACCATACACCTTTGAAAGGTAGCAGGAGCATTGCATAAGCCAAAGGGCATACGTCGATAGGAGAAAGTACTATAAGGGCATGTAAAGGTCGTTTTCTCTTGGTCCTCTGGTGCTATAGGGATTTGGAAATATCCCGAGAAACCGTCAAGAAAACAATAAAAGTTCTTTCCTGCCAACCTTTCCAACATTTGATCATTGTAAGGAAGAGGAAAATGGTCTTTTCGGGTAGCATCATTTAATTTTCTGTAATCAATACATACCCTCCAACCCGTGATAGTCCTGGTAGAAATTAATTGGTCGTCTTCATTTGTGACAACGGTCATGCCACCCTTTTTGGGCACGCATTGGACCGGACTCACCCAAGGGCTATCCGAAATTGGATAAATGAGACCTGCATCTATGAGTTTGACAATCTCCTTTTTAACAACTTCTTGCATATTAGGGTTGAGTCGCCTTTGTCTTTGTACACATGGCTTATAGTTATCTTCCATTAATATCTTATGCGTACAATAAGAGGGACTTATACCCTTGATGTCATGAATTTTCCATGCTAGAGCCGTTTTATGGGCTTTTAACATGGAAACAAGTTTAGACTTCTCACTTACAGAGAGTTCGGATGAAATGATAACCGGGAGAGTAGAACCTTCTTGTAGGTAAGCATATTCCAAGTGTTTTGGAAGTGGCTTGAGTTCTAAAACGGGAGGTTCTTCAATCGATGTTTTACATCGGTACTCATTTCCTAAATCCAACTTTCTGTATTCTTCATCATTTGGCTCATAACCGTTAGCCATCAAGGTGGTCAACATCTCCACTTCTTCCAACATATTCTCTTCATCACCTTCCGCAAAAATGCATTCTCGCGTACCTTGCAATTCTGGAAATTCCTGCAACAACTCCGAATATGTGCCTATGGTTTGCACATAATAACATTGATCATCAGTAGACTCGGGGTATTGTAGGGCATGGTCAACGGAAAAGGTAACCTTCATATCCTCAATACTAAGGGTCAATTTCTGCCCATGAACATCTATCATAGCTCTAGCGGTATTGAGGAAAGGTCGACCTAATATAAGAGGCACACGTGTGTCCTCCTCCATGTCCAAAATTACAAAGTCAGCCGGAAATACTAGGGTACCTACTTTTACCAACATATTCTCTAAAATTCCACGAGGGAATTTAACAGAGCGGTCCGCTAGTTGAATTGCCATTCGGGTTGGTTTTAGTACCCCGGGGTTTAGCTTAACATATAATGAATAAGGCATTAAATTTATGCTAGCCCCTAAATCCGCTAATGCTTTAATGCATTCCAAATCTCCCAGGAGACATGGTATGGTAAAACTTCCAGGATCTGCTAATTTCTTTGGTATTTTGTTCATCAAAATTGCTGAACAGTTAGCATTCATGGTGACGGATGAAAGTTCCTCCATTTTCTTCCGATTAGTAAGTAAGTCTTTTAAGAACTTAGAATACTTGGGCATACCTGAGATTACATCAATGAAAGGCATATTTATGTTAATTTGTTTAAACATATCTAGGAATTTTGACCTTTCGGCCTCTAGCCTTTCTTGTTGTTGTTTTCTTGGGTATGGGAGCGGTGGTTGATATGGTTTCACTACGGGTTTTTCCCGTTCTTCCTTTTCAACCACTTTTTCCGGCTCCTTATACGGTTCATCATTTCGGTTCAATGGAACACTAAAATCAGAATTTTCGGGCATTTTTGGAGCATCGTGCTAAACCACTCCGTGTGGTGATAACATTGGCGTGCTCATTTCGAGGGTTCTTATTTGTATCGCCCGATAAACTACCTGGTTTTCTCTCACTAAGTAAATTAGCTAAACCACTCATTTGTTTCTCCAAATTCTGAATTGAGGCTTATTGATTTCGAAACTGGCGTTCGTTTTTCTCGTTGGTTTGGTTTATATTTGTGACAAGCTGAGTTTGTGATGAAATCAACTTTTCCAACATACTCTCCAAATTTTACTTTTTTCTTCCTGTTGGGGTTTTTGATAAAAACCCGGAGTTTGTTGTTGGAACCCACTACTTGACCCTTGTTGGTAATTGAAATTTTGACCTTGAGGGTTGTAGGGGTTGTTAAAGTTCCGGTTAAATTGGGCTCTTCCTTGAAATTGATTGTTATTTCTTTGGCTTACGAAAGCCACTTCTTCTTTTTGAGCCATTGTTAAACCGGCATCACAATCTTTTCCTAAATGAAGACCACCACAGTATTCACAACCTACTTTCATACTATGAATTTCCTTGGTGATTTTATCCATGGTTCGAGCAACACCGTCTATTTTAACACTTAGGGAACTAAGGTCATCATAGGCGCCGGCGCTTTGGACTTGAGCATTACGAGTAATTGGGCGTTCTTGATGCCACTCATGAGAATAATTGGCTAGCTTCTCGATTATTTCATAAGCCTCTTGCTCGGTTTTGTCCATAAGAGAACCACCGGCCGCTTGGTCAATTGAAATTCGGGTTGCTACATCACAACCTTTGTAAAAGATTTGGACCTTTTGAAAGGTATCCAAACCATGGTTTGGACAACCTCTTAGCATTTTGAAAAATCGATTCCATGCTTCGTACAGGGTTTCCATCGGCTTTTGACAGAATTGGGTAATTTCGTGTTGGAGTCTCGCGGACTTGGATGCTGGAAAATATTTCTTAAGAAATTTTTCCAACATACCATCCCACTGTTCTATCGTAGCCTCGGCCAATGAATCTAACCAACTTCGTGCTTCCCCTTGGAGTGTCCAAGGGAAAAGTCTTAATAATATGGCCTGGTCAGTTTCTGGTTTAAGTTTAAAAAGAAGACATATCTCTTGAAAGAGTCGAATATGTTCGTTTGAATCTTCATTCGGACCACCACCAAATTGACACCTGTTATTAATCATTTGAAGAATAGGTCCTTTTATTTCAAAAGTTACCTCACCAGTAGGTGGAGTAATAGCACTACCTTGTCCGGTCCGGGTTGCTTTCATCTTTGCTGCCATTGATTGTCGTGGTACCAACGGTCTTTCTCCTTCCATTTCAAAATTTGGGGGTTGAACGGGTTTACCAAAGTCTGAATATCGAGGCTTGGTCGTACTTGATTCTGAATCAAAGGTTTCTTGCTTTGATGAAGATTCAAAAATTTCAAGTACTTCTTTTGAAATCCTACCAAGCTTTCTATTAGGTTCTGTAAACGGTGTAAGTAATGGAGATTCTGAACTTCGGGTATGTGGCATATGCGACCTATAAACTGTCAATCACACAACTAACAAAAACTATTAAACATACCGATTTTATAAGTTTAAAAATCAAAGACTATTAAAAATTTAAAATAATTAAGAAACTACTTAATCACAAATCAGTTAATAATTCTATTTTGACACAAAACTGTCCCCGGCAGCGGCGCCAAAAACTTGATGTGAGAGAAGTGTCGTATAAATTGTCGTATAAAATAATATGGAAAAATAGCGATTAAAGATTTCTACACACTAACGGGCAGTGTACCCGATCGTGTAGTAGTATAGTAACTGGTTTAGTTCCGTGTATCGTTCCAAGGACAGTTGTATTAGCCAAACTAGAATTAGAAACTATATTATGATTAACTAAGTAAATGAAACTTAAAGGTACAAGTTTTATGTTTTGGTGGCCATTTAACGATTTAGCCAAATCAGAGAAGGTTAAATGTAAAAACAATATTTTTGGTCTTTTAAATTTATAAGATGAAAATAAATGTAAAGAAAGCAAGTAAGATAGTTTTGATTTAAATCAAAGAGATGAAATGTTCATCTAGATATTTTACCCTCGGTATTGGATGTAAGTTTTGATATTAAGGCCTGATTGAATAATTATGTGTGTAAGTTATCTAATAGGTTCACTAAGAGTTCTCTTGAATAAACACGCAAACACAATCACAAGATCAAGGGTTCCCTTTTCACTATGGTTCTTGTATTTGTAATCAAATAACTATTAAAAGCATGCTAATCACCTAAATCGACCCGCCAAGAGTTCTCTTTAGCGAGTACTCAAACTAGAATTACTAAGTGAGGGTTCCCTATTACTTAGACCTTTTCGTTTGTGACTAGTTGATTAGCTAGATCAAAGACTTGAATAACAATTGTCTTTGCGTTCGCTCTACACAATGCATTCCTATTTTGTTTAACCATTTTAATCTAGTTTACCCCCTTGGTCCAGTTTAGTAAACAATCAATCTAAGACAAGTTGATTGTAAATCAATATGATACATCAACAAGAGTTCTCTTTATCAACAACATATCAATTAACTAGATACAAATGATTTTAACAGCAATAAGCATGGTTCTTAATTCAAGCTTTAATCTATCACACATAATACATTCAATCAATAAGATTACATCCAATACCTTGGTTATTAATCTAGACAAACATTATAGAAACTAGCCAACAATCATGGTAACAGACAACATAACAATCAGATTAACAACAGAAATCATTGTTTTAGAACAAGGAATAACCTACAAGAACAAGGAGTTCTTGGATGATGAAGGTTTTGATATTTGATGTCTTGATGTTGAGCCTCTTCCAAGAGCTTGGAGTTCTCCAATTTTGCTCCTAAAAATCGTCTCTGTACTCTCTGGTTTGTAAGTTATGAAACAGTCCCTCAAAACAGTAGTTTTAAAGTGGAGAAAGTAGGTAAAAAGCACAAAAGTCGGCTGAAACCTACTACGAGACGGCGTCCAAAAAGTCTGGACGGCGTCCCGTCCTTAAGAGCTAGACGGCATCCTATAAATCCAGGACGGTGTCCTGTTTCAAGATTCTGGACGGCGTCCTATAATCCCGGACGGCATCCAGATATGCTGAAATCCACTGTTTCGCTTTCTTTTCAATCCTCTTTTATTTGGATGAAGCCTAACACCTTGGAAGCTTTGTTTTACCATTTTAGAGCACTAAATAGACCTTAAGTCGTATCGGGATCAACCAATGTCATAAATCATCAAAACTCTTTGTAAATCACTCTTCCGATACAAATTTGCGCATCTTGGATTATCACTTGTAGAAACGCCTTCATTATCCTCGATTCTAGAGCATTTTACACGATATTGCGATAGATATATATGATGTTATTGAGCAATATCAAAACACCCCACACTTAAACCTTGCTTGTCCTCAAGCAATTCTTTTTTTATAAAGTAGAACAATATCAAACATAATCACACAATATAGATTACAAACATTACATGAATCACTCGAAGCACACGAAACACACACGTTGATATGAAACACAACTCACGCTATATACACAATGGAAACACACGCTTTAAGTATAGCACACTTTTATTGAAATCACACGCACGCTATATACATAATGGAAACATACACACACATTTTTGGGAGATTAGAGCCAAGTATCCGAAAAATTTGACCCTAGGGAAATCAGGATCTTATGAAAACGTTTTATGGTTTTGAAAATATCATGCTAGTTTTTAATACTATGCATGTTTTCCGATTTTGATCGGATTTTCTGAATTTTTAAAAATGAGTGCGGGTTTCCTGCTATTGGTCAAGCCAATCCCTCCCACGGTACCTAACATTACGAGATGTCGGTAGAAAATAATGTGCTTTAGGAGGATACACATTACGTCCGGACATCATTGACAATTATGAGGTAATCATCTAATCCGTTAAATCAATCATGAAGATTGAGGTTTATCAGTCTTAAAAGCTGATATTTTACCTTTCTGGAGGTTATCCTTCCGGGGATCTGATAAATCACTAACATTTTGTGTATACATGGTGCCCCCCCGTTTTACTAGTTAATCTCCCTCATTGAGATAAACTTTGACTACCAGTTTCCCTGTTTGACGTTGAGGCCTGGTAGATTTCCAGTCGATGTCAGTAATGACTTTTCAAGAGTTTTTGTCACCCTACAACTGGTCTGGACTACATCTTCTGAATTGAATCAGTAAGTGTGTCATTCGGAAGACTTTACTTCCTTGAGGATGGAAAAGATACATCCTATTGGTCATATTAAGTGGTCGGACGCAACATTGTCCTTGTTAGGAGAAACAATGAGGACCGTCCTTAGGGTTTTCGATCTGGCGCGAGATCCGGTTTCCGACCACGCTATACAATCACCGCTCTCTCACGGTTTACACTCGTTTTGGTACAAGTGACCTACAAGTTAGCTTACTAAATTAGTAGGATTTTCATTCAAATAATTGAATGATAGTGCAACTTCAAAGACTATTAATAATGTAAACCAACATTTATTTTCTAGATTTTAAGATCATAATGCGTATAACATGGTTTTTGGACTTTTAATCGTTTTTAAGGCTACTTGAAAATTTTAAAATTTTTTTTATAATAAACGCCTTAATTTTAGTGAAACGAGTTCCCGATAAATTTCTATTTCCCACCCCACACTTGAGATCATGCAAGGCCCTCATTGCATGAAATCAGAAAAAGGATTAAATTTAGAGGGTAAAGCGATAGGGTGATTGTAGAAATTTTCAATTTTTAACCTGCAAATCGTGGAACATGTAGACGGATGCCGCTGAACTTATTGCCAGCATAAGAGCATCGTCCATTCCGCGATTATCATCATACACACATCATAATATCAAATGTCGCTGAACTTAATGCCAGTCTTTGAAGTTCAATCACGCTGCACAAATTAACAAACCACACAATTTATAATAAAAAGAACGGTGTTTTTACAACCACAACCGTTCATAAATCCACACAATTAGCCAGTTATTACAAACCAAATATTGTCTAAAATCACACCACACAAATTAAATTGTCTCAAAACAAAGTACAAAATGATCAAAGGCACGCAGGCCTAGTTATCAAACGGCCAAAAATAATTACCCGAACCATCTCTGTACGGGCGTCCCTGTGGATATTCCTGCTCAAATCTGTTCCGAGCATCCTGCAACGCAGCGGTATTATCATAAATCGGGTGAGGCGGAGGTGGGTTTTGAGGATCCGTGTAATATTGGGGTGTCAGACGTGTCGTCCCATAGTACTGCTCGGGGTTGGAATAAAACAACTCTGAGTTATGGTTATTCCAATCAATACCATAACTCATCCATCCCTGATCGTGCACTTGAGCAATCTGTCGTTGCTCCATTCGCTGCTGACTATCCCACATTCGATCGTTGTGTGTCCTTTGCTCGTTCGGGCTCAACCTCATGTTATTAACACTACCAACCATTTGTTTTACCATTTTAGAGCACTAAATAGACCTTAAGTCGTATCGGGATCAACCAATGTCATAAATCATCAAAACTCTTTGTAAATCACTCTTCCGATACAAATTTGCGCATCTTGGATTATCACTTGTAGAAACGCCTTCATTATCCTCGATTCTAGAGCATTTTACACGATATTGCGATAGATATATATGATGTTATTGAGCAATATCAGAATGGTTATCTGTTAACCCTCAAAAATGGGGAGAAGAATCTGGCTGTGCAGTTATGGGAACTTTGAAGCCCTAACAAATGAGCTGCTCACATCGACCCACATCCAAAGTGTTTCTTTATAATTAACAGTTAATCCCGTCTATATATACAATATATTGTGATTAATTTGTGACAAAATTAACTTACAATCTTGGCACGGATGTCTTTATCGATTTGTTCTACAACGATGAAAAAATGTATAAACTTGATGATTCCTGGTCGGATAACTGTATAAAGGTTTCAAAATTGGACGACTTGAAGTCGTCGAACATCAATTTGAGGATTTCTATTTGTTATGAATTATCAATTTTAAGAAAGGTCAATTGAGAAAAAATAGGTGTTTTGGGGGAAGAAGAAAGTATGCAACCCTAATTTGTGAACGTGTTTCGATGATCCCTGTTATCTTTATTTGGCACGGTATTTGAATTTTTTATTTAGGATGTAAACTAAATATGTAAATCTATATGTATATCTATCTATATATTAAATTATAATTGATATTTAATTCAATTTAATAAGAAAATGACACATAAGCAAAAATCTTTTTGATTTATATATATGTATAGATAAACAACAAAGAATGTGAATTTCAATTAAATCAAAAACCCTAGTTTTAGCAATAATCTGTGGGGGAAGTTCCCATCAGGCAACAACGGTTCTGCCTGACCCTACCTAAGCATGCATATTATATCAGTGAAGACTTGGTGTGAAAGAAGAGAGGAATCCTGTTAATTTGTTGTGGCAAAATATGGGCTCCGTTAGTTTTAGGATTAAATTAGACGTTCCTAGTAACATATTAGACGTGTTTGGTTAAATAGTCGTGTGGCTGGTAACTTACTTAGACGTGTTTCAATTAGACGTGTTCATCTAACTAATTGGACGTGTCTTGTAAATTAACTAGACGTGTTCTTGAAAACTTATTAGACGTGTTGTCATTTAGACGTGTTCATAGTAAAACTTATTAGACATATTGTCATTTAGACGTGTTCCTAGTAAAACTTATTAGACGTGTTGTGAGACGTGCTGTGAGACGACCCGTCCTAATCTATAAGGACGAATACAATAACATATGATTACATTGCGAGGTATTTGACCTCTATATGATACATTTTACAAACATTGCATTCATTTTAAAAGACAAACTTTCATTTCATTGAAAGTTGATAGGCATGCATACCATTTCATAATATCCAACTATAAATGACCTAATCTGTCATTTACTTAATCATAATCTTTAATGAACTTAATGACTTGAATGCAACGTCTTTGAAATATGCCATGAATGACTCCAAGTAATATCTTTAAAAAGAGCAAATGCACAACGAAAGATTTCTTTAATACCTGAGAATAAACATGATTTAAAGTGTCAACCAAAAGGTTGGTGAGTTCATTAGTTTATCATCAATATTCATTTTCATCATTTTTAATAGACCACAAGATTTTATATTTTCATTTCTCATAAACATCATGCATGCATATAGCCATCTGCATAAAAATCATTCATATGGATTGAACACCTGGTAACCGACATTAACCATAATGCATAGAATATCCCCACAGACATCGACGTCTGTATAATAATAATCTCGAAGTACTAAAGCCATCCATAGACATGAATGGGGGTTATTAGGCCCAATAGATCTATCTTTAGGATTAGCGTCAATTAGGGGCCATTTTCCTAATTTTTAGGTTACCAGACTTGCAGGGCGATATTCGATTTCGATAATCCAATCATAGAATGTAATTTTGATTACTTGTGTCTATTTCGTAAAACATTTATAAAAGCAGTGCATGTATTCTCAGTCCCAAAAATATATATTGCAAAAGCATTTAAAAATGGAGCAAATGAAACTCACAATACTGTATTACGTAGTAATTACGCATATGATGGCACTGAACAATTGTAAGGTTGACCTCAGATTCACGAACCTATATTAGTATATGTTGGTCAAATAAATGTCTAACAAGCTTGGTCAGGTCATAGTGTATCACAATCCTAATGCTCGAGATTATCATGCAAAAGTCAACAAAAGTCATCTAATCCAAAAAGACTTCCAAAAAATTATATAACAAGAATATAGTCGTCTTATATATTTAAATATATCTATCAGATTTTATTAAAGTAATTAATAAAAGCCATTTGTTAATAAAAAATTTATACTTAAAATTTATATAAAAAAAATTTCTTTTATATATCTTAAATAATAAAATATATAAAGTTCACTTAATATCATAAAATATAGTGGTGTGTAATATTAATGTAATTATATTACGTGTGGTAAAGATATCTTTGTATCACATATTTATTTGATAAATTAATATTGATAATAATAATAAGTAAAAGTTGTATTATTTTGTAATAATAATAATTATTATTATTCTACTAATAACAATATTTATATTTACTAATGATGATATTAATTATGATAAAATGATAATTCTAATCATGATAATCTTAATAATAATGATATTTTTTAAGATTAACTGTAATAATAATAATATTTATAAAAATAATAATTATATTCAAAATGATAATTTTTAATAATAATAATACTAAAATGATAATAATAATGATATTTTATAATAACAATGATATTTCTATTGAAAATGATAATTTTAGTAAAAATGATAGTTTTAATATTTATAATACTTTTAATAATATTAATAATGATAAAATAATGGAAACGATATTTTTATCTAATTCAATATCTTACAATATTTTAATTTTATCATGATACTTATACTAATTATTTCCTAATCGATTTGTTTAATAGCTTTTAGTCCTCTTTTATATCGCATTCATAATAATGATAATAATAGTAATCATAATAATTAGATGATACTAATATTAGTTTTAATGATAATGATACTAATAAGTATTATACTAATAATATTAATGATAATACTAATAATTATAATAATAATAATTAGATAATAATAATAACGACGATAATAACGACGATAGTAATAATGATATTTTAACAATAATAATACTAAAATTACTAATAATTCAGTTGACCATATCTTTTAATCCGTTCATCGAAATCACATGATTCCTAAATGAAAAGTTATTGATTTTTCGTCAGCTTTCCAACGACATGCATATCATATACCTTGTCTCAGTAGCATACGTATCAAATTCATGATTCATCCTAAACTATCTAACGATGAAATTTAGTATACAAGCATGCATGATCATATATACTCGAGCACTAATCAGGTATACACTATTAATATATAAAAGATATGATATGAATGCTCACGTAGCAATATTGTGATTCAATATTGCAGGAAAGTACGCAGACGCAACGAAGATGATAAAAATTGTTTGACCTCACGAGCATACCCCCGAACAATACCCATAACCTCCATAGCTATAATCCATAATTTCCTTAGCTCTATCCCGCTCGAAAAACTCGTTTTGAAATAACTTGCTCATAACCTCGTCGTAATATTTTATGTAATAATAATATTACTAATACTACTAATAATATTATTAGGATTAATAATAATAATAATATAATAATAATAATAATAATAATAATAATAATAATAATAATAATAATAATAATAATAATAATAATAATAATAATAATTGTAAATATAGAGAGAGATCGAGAGATTTGTTTGAATGAAACTGAATCAGATTTTTATCGAGCTTTATAGCACCTGGCCTGACTCCCACTGCCATGCGATCGCATGGTAATGGTGCCTTGGGGCCATGCGATCTCATGGATACCCCTTCCAGCTCACGATCAATTATTTCCTGGCTGCCGACATTTTTTATTATATTTTATATATAATATATTTAATTTATATAATTATATATATATTATATTATATTCTCGTGCATAGTTAATTTGTAAATTTATTTTCGATGACTCGTACCTTGTCACTCGACTTACGTCCTGCTTCCGGTTTCTCGAACGTCCTTTCGTACACTTAGAAAACTTGCACTTTACGTTACGCGACGTGTACCTTTATCAATAATTAGACTTAATCATCGATAGACTATATTACCCAAAGTATAACCTTTGCATTTGAGTGTTGTGGTCATTTGCTTCTATAAATCAATGTCTCGTTGTTTATCAAAATATATTATTTTAAATCAAACGTTTTATGACAGGGTTAATATTATATTTTATCACTTCGTAAAATATAAATATATTTTGATTTAAAAATCTAAACTTATACTTATTGTATGTAATAGAAACATTTATGTAATAATATAATATTTAGTTTTTAAAAACTAATTATATTTCAAGGTTCGTTTTAAATTGGTTTAGAAAATTTTATAACACGTATCGTTTACATTTTAAAACTTAATTTGATATAATTCATTTATGCGCCAACGTTTATTTTTAACACCTTACAAGTTTTAAAACACGTTTTTATTTCTCGTTATATTTATCTATATTTTATCGAATCACAGACCATTGTTAAGGATAATTTGTCAAAAGGCTTCTAGAAAGATTCTAAAATTCAGAATAACGTTAAAACCTTTATCCTTATTAAAATGGCTCGGTAACAATTTGTCAAAAGTGGTTCCAGATATTGATAAAGTTATATTCGTTTTTAAAGAAGACGTGACACTCTATTAGTTATATATAATTCTTAAGATTTATAACAATAAAAGGTAATGATAATAACTTTAATAATATACAACTTGACATATTGTAAAATGTGATAACCTTTCAAAATATATCGTAATACGTTTTATATCTTTGAAACTATATATATATATATATATATATATATATATATATATATATATATATATATATATATATATATATATAATTTTATAATATAAAGCTTTAATTAAGTTTTATATACATATTCTAGTTACATTATAAAACGTTGTAGTAACAAGATTCTTTTTAGACTGAAAACATTCTCGTACATTTGAAATTAAATCAAATAACTATTATAACGTTTATTCTTCTAAAACTAATTATATTCAAATCGCATAATCTATTACTAGAACTTATGTTTATTTTAAATCCTTATAAGTTTGTATTAACTTGATTAATAAATCAAGTGTTACTATATCTATTAATTGTATTCGAAACCACTTATATATAAGCTCAATATACTTTGTCTATATATATACACACGTTTCACATAACACATTTTATTACGTAGATGTTTATCTAAAACGAATAAGTATAACGTTATACGTTTAATATTTGGCTAACGTTTACAAGTCATAAAATAGATTTCCTAATATATTTACATGTCAATCAAACCGTTTAATGTTTTGTTAATATTTCTCAACTTAATAATCACACATATGTATATATTCATACATATCTATTTACACATAATTGTTCGTGAATCGTCAAGAGCAGTCGAAGGGTAATTGATTACATGAACATAGTTCAAAGTTTTTGAGATTTCAACATTACAGACTTTTCTTATCGTGTTGGAAATATTAAATCATATAAATATAAGTTTAAATTTGATCAAAAATTTCCGGGTTGTCACAGTACCTACCCGTTAAAGAAATTTCGTCCCGAAATTTGATTAGGATGGTCATGGTTGACAATAAGTAAGTTTTCATGACGCATATGAGCTGAAAATTAGAGTTTTATCATCATTGAGTAATATAGATAAAACAATTCGATTTTGTGAAGATTACGAGTGAAGTTATCACAAAAGAGTGAAATGAATAAATGTAGATTTGTCATATCTTTTGACGTAGATAGAATTGATTTCTGGAGTTCAAGGGATTTAGAGAAAATCTTCGTAATAAGATTTGATTCTTCGGTAATTAAGGAAATTAGGATCTTCTTTGATTAAATGCGATAACCTGTCACGATTGCTCTATCAGGATTTTCGCTATAAATCCACTCCCTTCTTTTCTTTATTTCCACAGCTCACCTTCTATTCTTCCTCCCTCAATCCATACTTTAAAGAATTCAGCAATATGCATCATCTAGTTCTGCTTCTTGATATATTCCTAACTTTCATATCTGTCATTCTTCTTTTTCATCTACCTCCGGAAGAATCTATACTTCTACTATACTCTTGGTTTTATAGTACTTTTAGTTCTCTCGTGTCTTTATATTGCTATATGCATCGATATATATGGTTCGTAATTGTTGGATTGTTATTGGGCTTTATATCTTCCCTTATATTTCAAAGTCCCTGCTTCTGTCTTCTATAATCATTGTCATCCACATTTAATGCACTCTCTTATTTGCTGCGATTTATACTCCCATTTATATTTCAGAGCTTCATTCTTTTGTTTTCTCTTCTTGCCATTAAGCACCGCATGTAATGGTCCAGAATTCATAGATATGAATTTCGGAATGAACATAGTTAATGTTCTAAGAAGGAAATTGTAATGGCACGATCTTAATTTGTCAAATTACCAGAATATCCGGAAAAGACCGAATCATCAAGAAAATATTTTCTTGATATTTTTTTTAGAGATTAAATAGAATACAAGAGTCATGTAACATGGCACATGATGACGGTATGGTCTGTGAATCGTCCTGTTCTATTAGAAACTCAGCATGACTTACTGTAATATAATCATGTTGATCAAATGTCATTATATTATACTAACTCATGCTTCAGTTCCCAACACTACTTCAATAACATTCATATTTTAAACTCGAAGGTTTCAGAATTTAGAAACTAAAATAGTTTCTTTTATGATGTAACACAGATAGCGCAAAGTGGTAAATGATTTCGGATAACAATAGTTATGAAGATATCTTCAGGCACATCGAAGATATTTATAATGAAAGATATGATGATATCTTAGAATTTCTAACATCGGTGGATGATGATGAAGATTTGTTCGTAAAGATTTAGAGTCATGAACAAGGTATTCGATAATAATGTCAATAGACACTGAATCATTTGGATTATTTGAAGGCAGGTTTAGTCTTTGTGATTTGTCCACAACCTCCTTCATAGTTTGCTCAATCCGTTTTCCAGTTCCAAACCTTCTCTTTTTCTGAGCTTTGCTAACGCACTATTCTTTATCATCAAGCTTTTGACTATTAAGGTCGTTTACAGTTTTTGCTGCTTCATCAGCATTTTTCAAAATTTCGAGAACTAAGTCGTAGTTTTGGGTGTTTTTCAGAAACTTCACATTCGAAGTATGTAAGTCTAGGAGATGGAAGTTATATGTATATATATAACTGTTGATGTAGACATGCTGCGAGATTTCAAAATACTGATTACTGATTCTCGATAATTGGTATGGCAATTCTCGTTACAAGGTGCGGATGAGTATATGATAGGGTTTCAATGAATATAATGATTTTTATGAAATTTAAAGATTAATGAAGTTATTGGTAAGTTTACTGCTAATATGGTGGGATATAAATGGTTCCCCAGTAACAATGGAGAAAGGGCAACATATATATCGAGGTTATAATAAGACTGTTTCGACTGAAAAGTCGAAGTTGACTTGCTGGAGCTGTGACAAAACTGGCTACTTTGGAAAGGGATTGCAAAGTTATTTTTGTTAATAAATGCCAAAGGATCTGACACAGATATGTGTTAATCTATGACTTTGGTTTCGAGAGTTTTCTAGGTGTATCGCTATATGCGTAAATCCTTATTTCTGTTGATAACGTGAGGTTGGTTCATCCTCTCGATTGTTCATTGATTGATATGTCTTCAAGAATTTTGAAGGGTTTAAATGCAGATTGTCTATGATGAAATCATCAGGAATCTTGAATGATACAAATATCTATCTGGGTTTTATGAATAAAAGTGATGTTCTTGCACAGTTTTGAATTCAAATGTAACACCCTGTTTTCCCTTGCGCGTCTAAAGGTACGTACTCAATCAATAGTACGCTTATAACTTACTCGTTATGTGATTAATGAACTAAAGTGTTAGTTAGGTGTAAGTGCATATATGTATGTGTGTGTGTGTATATATATATATATATATATATATATATATATATATATATATATATATATATATATATATATATATATATATATATATATATATATGGGTATATTCGAATGCGTGCGTGTACGTGTATTTGATTGTGTCGTGATTGGCGTCGAGTCGTGTGAGACTTAAGGTTGAGGTCTAGACGTGCATAGGAAGGGTGGAAGTTGTTGTGTTTATGTTTGAAACCTTGTTTTATGATTTGTTGTCGAAGTGACCAGGAACAGGCGAACGTCGTGCCGCGACAAACGGGTTCGCGCCGCGATAAACAAAGCAAATCCAGATCAGAACTTGAGTTAAGAAGGGTCTTTTTTCCTTCTTTATGTCGTGCCGCGACAAAGCTGCCGCGCCGCGGCAATTCTGCAGTTCTGACTCCAATTTCCACTTAAATTAAATAGGGTTTAGGGACAAATTGGTCTTTTTACATGTAGATCTGGTTGGAGCTTTAATATCAACCACTTATCTTCATTTCTTATTTTCTTTTCCAATTTCTTTCACATTTTCCTCCCAAAACATAAAACCCACTAAGATTAATCTTGAGATTTGAAGGTGAAGTTTTGTGAATCGATCCTAGAAGTGAGAATTAAAGTTGTTCATCGTATCTCTAGCTACACGTTCATAGTCTTGGTAAGTTCTAACTCTAAGTCTTGAGTTTTAACTAGTTTAAGCTAGGGTTTGGTTCTTATGGAACTAGTGTGACCCATTTGAGGGTTAAATGGGTGGGTTTTGGGTTGGATTGTTGAAAGGAAACCCTAAAAAGCTATTATCTAGGGTTTGGTCTTGTGATGTGAGGTTGTAAGTGCTAAATGATGTTGTTAGTCATTAATGCACTTTTAAAGTGATGAAAGAGTTGTTAATGTGTAAGTTTGACTTAAATTGTAAGTCAAAGAGTCAAAGAGCACTAGTTGACCTAATCGGGTGAAATGGTTATGAAATACACCAAGTTTGTGTTAGTTAATGTTGTTAAACCCTAATCACTAGCTTTTAGTGATTTATGGCGGGGCATGGCCATTAATGGGCGTTTTGGTGTAGTTGAGTCATTTAATGCAAACGGGTCATTAAATGCTCAAGGGTTGTGGTTGGCATTTAATTCAACTAGTTTGTATGTTAATAAATGCATAATGTAATAGGTACGTTACATTGAAGGTTTGCAAGCTCGGTTAGCTTTCACAAGGGACTTGAGGTGAGTGGAATGATTATATATGTGTGTATATAATGTATTTACTTGTACGAGATTCGATGTGGGTTTAAGTTCGGGCGATCGATACCACATCGAGTCATTATATGATATGGGTTTAAAGTTCGGGCGTTCGATACCATGTCATATATGTGTGTGGGCGTGAAGTGTGGGTTTAAAGTTCAGGCGTTCGATACCACATTACACGTGACAGGTGGGTTTAAAGTTCGGGAGTTCGATACCACCCAGGGGTTAGTGATATATTTCGTTGTACACTAACGGTTGTTGGGAACACCGATGGGAAATTCGAAGTACCATCCCCTTGTACTATTGGTTAACCATGGTTATGTGTTTTAGTGTAGCATATTATATTGTTCGAGTTATATATGCTTTCGTTGTGCTAGCTTGTGGTCTTGGAGATTTAGCGTTATGCCTTGCGTTGGTATGCTTTTTAAATTGCTAGCGTGTATGAGGTAATTGTGTATGTGATTGCATGTAAGTAGATTAGATATGTAAGTGTATAATTATTGCATTCACTAAGCGTTAGCTTACCCTCTCGTTGTTTATCTTTTTAGATGCAGGCGCAGTTAAGGGCAAGGGGGTTATCGGACATTAGGTGTCCCGTGATGATGCTTTGTTGGAGCTTTTGGAAGTTGGCCTAGTTTTGGGTAGTTTAGTCCCAAACCATGCTCAGAACGTCGTTTGGTTTATAAACTATCATTTGTAATGGGTCAAACTTGTACTACACCTTATTCGTGGCCCTCGTGCCTTTTGTAAACAATTAACTATTGTGCGTTTTAAATAGAACTCGTGAAAGGGGTTACATATTTAATTGGCGTGTAATTGTGTTGTATAAAAAAAAAATTATCGTATGGATTGCGGGTTGGGATGTTACAAGTGGTATCAGAGCATGGTCTGAGGGATTTAGGTGACTTGAGATATGCGCCTAGACTTAGACTTTTGTGTTGTGGAATTATATGCGGGACTTGTAGGACTACGGGTCAGTGCGGGGTTTGATTAGTACTTTGATGCATAGGTGGACTAACTATGCTATATTATGATGATACTAATCGTGTGTTATTGTTTTGAACATCGAGCAAGATGGTTGTGATACGTTTGAGCATGGCACGGCATGTGAGCGTAATAGTGAGTCGCGACCACTATTACGGTTGCAAGTCAAGTCAAGCAAGGATGTGCGACAAGTATCGAGCTAGATGTGATACGTGTGCGGTCATATGCATAGGTATATATGTGTATGAAATTGATGGTGATGTCTAATCCATTTTTAATCTTTAGAATGAAGACGAGAAAGGGAACGAATACGAATGGCAATGGTGGTCCCTCTCATGTGGAGGAAGATGAGATGACTACCAAGATCGAGACCGCTTTAGAAAACTATATTTCGGTTTTCTCACGAAGGGTTAAACAAATATTCGAAGAGTCGGTTTCGGAACAAATTGTCGATATGATTCAAGAACGGATGACTAATGCCGTTAAAGAAGAAGTTGAAAGGAGGTTTCCTAGACCTCAAAATATGGGCGAGTTGGAGTTTAGCTATAAGAACTTATTGGCGACTAAGCCTCCTCACTTTCACGGGGATCCCGACCCCATGAAAAGTGCGGCTTGGATCTCCGATGTTGAAGGTTGTTTTCGCACGACCGACTGCCCACCCGAGAAGAAGACTAGACTTGATACTAGTTTGTTGAGGGCCCATGCTAAAGGTTGGCTCGATGGTAAAATTGATATGGTGGGTAATGTGGCCTTTGTGGGGTTGTCTTGGGCGGAGTTCAAGAAGGAGTTTTTCCTCGAATATCGTACGCAAGCGGATCTTTCCAAATTGCGCAACGAGTTAAGGAACATGCGTCAAGGGTCTTTGGACCTAAACACTCTTAAAACCAACTTTCTCGCCAAGGCGCGTTTTTACCCCGAGTATGTGGGGAATGATCAATTGTTAATGGAAGACTTTCATGCGACCCTTAGAGATGATTAGAAGGGTAAAATTAGTATTAGTCATGTTGAGACCTTTGCTAAGCTTTTGGCAGTGGCGAAGGGGTTTGAAGCGCAAGCTCCGAGTCCGGTTAGTTATGCGCCGAGTAAACGAAAGTTTGAAGCTTCTAATTTTTCGAACAAGAAGAGTAGGGGAGCATCCGAAAGTGTCGGTAGCGTGAAGAGGGGTGTTTCTAGCGGTCACATGGTCACATGTTTCAACTGTGGGCAAAAGGGTCACTACTCCCGTGATTGCCCAAAACCGTCTACTAATACAATCACGTGTTTTAATTGTCAAAAAGAAGGGCACCGAAAGTCGGAGTGCCCCGAACTCCGAAATGATCATGTTAAAAGAATGGAGAAGGCGGCGGGGTCGGCTAGGGGACGTAATTATTTGATGACTAATGACGAAGCCAAGCAATCCAATGAAGTCGTTTCAGGTACTTTCATGGTTAACTCTAATCCGGCAAGGATTCTATTTGATAGCGGTGCAAATTTATCGTTTGTATCTCCATAATTTGTGCCTAAACTTAATAAACCGTTAGCTAAGTTAAGTCGTCCGGTAGAAGTCGAAATAACGGATGGCAAGACGGTGCTAGTGGTCGATGTGTGTAAGAATTGTAATGTTGTGTTTGGTTCCGAGAACTTTAATATTGATCTCATTCCGATGACGTTGGGTGATTTTGATATCGTGGTTGGTATGGATTGGCTCGATCATAACAGAGCCGATATTGCGTGCCATGAAAAATCTATTCGTGTGAAGACCCCAAGTGGGGGAGAGTTAATTATTCATGGTGATAAACGAAGGAGACCGGTGCCGATATGCACTTTTGCACGGGCACGTCGACTCGTTATTAGTGGTGGCATGGCTTTTCTTGCCCATGTTGTTGATACTCGTGATGAGCCATCACCCATTCGTGAAATTCTGGTGGTAAGTGAGTTTGAAGATGTTTTTCTGGATGAGTTACCGGGTGTTCCGGCAGAAAGACAAGTCGAATTTCGCATTGAGTTGGTTCCGGAAGCTACTCCCATTGCTAAAACTCCTTATCGTTTAGCACCGACGGAAATGCAAGAATTGTTGAATCAAATTTAAGAGTTACTTGAGAAAGGCTTTATTCGAACGAGCGCTTCGCCATGGGGTGCTCCGGTCTTGTTCGTGAAAAAGAAGGATGGTAGTATGCATATGTGCATCGACTATCGGGAGTTAAATAAAGTGACGATCAAAAATCGTTATCCGTTGCCTAGGATTGACGATTTATTCGACCAACTTCAAGGCACTACGTACTTCTCTAAAATTGACCTACGGTCCGGCTATCATCAAATGCGAGTCCGTGAGGAAGATATCGAGAAAACGGCCTTTCGTACTCGTTATGGGCATTTCTAATTTGTGATTATGCCTTTCGGTCTTACGAATGCACCGGCGGCATTCATGGATCTTATGAACCGAGTGTGCCAACCTATGTTGGACAAGTCGGTAATTGTGTTCATTGACGATATTCTTGTCTATTCTAAGAGCATGACGGAACATGAACACCACTTGCGCGAAGTAATGAAGACATTGAGAAGAGAGAAGTTGTATGCTAAATTCTCGAAATGTGAATTTTGGCTAAGGGAGGTTCAATTCCTTGGTCATATTGTGAACAAGAATGGTATCCAAGTGGATCCGGGGAAGATAGAGACGGTAAAGGATTGGGGACGACCGACTATGCCTACGGAAATCCGAAGTTTTCTCGGATTGGCCTGTTATTATCGTCGATTTATCCAAGACTTTTCCAAGATTGCTTCACCATTAACTAAGTTGACAAGGAAGGATACGAGATTCAATTGGGAGAACGAGCAAGAAATTGCTTTTCAATTGTTGAAAGAGAAATTGTGTCAAGCTCCGGTCTTAGTATTACCGGAAGGTGTAGATGATATGACTGTCTATTGTGATGCTTCTTTGAATGGGCTCGGGTGTGTTCTAATGCAACGAGGTAAAGTCATTGCTTACGCCTCTCGCCAATTAAAGGAACATGAAAAGAGATACCCGACTCATGATCTCGAATTAGCGGCGGTGGTCCATGCTTTGAAAATTTGGCGCCATTACTTGTATGGTGTTAAGTGTACGATTTATTCGGATCACAAGAGTTTGAAACATCTTTTTGATCAACGGGATTTGAATTATCGTCAACGTAGATGGATGGATGTGGTGAAGTATTATGATTGTGAGATACTTTATCATCTGGGCAAAGCGAATGTGGTCGCGGATGCGTTAAGCCGAAAGATTCACCACCCGGCGTTACGATTGGGATTGTTACGTATGATTATTACTAACGATTTTCTCGAAAAGCTTGGTGAAGTTCAAATAGAGGCTTACGTTCACAACAAGCACGCGGAACGAATCGTGGGGCAATCGGAATCCATTACTATGGGTTCGCGCGGGTTGTTGTCTCTTCAAGAAAGAGTATGGGTGCCAAAGATGGGTGACTTCCGAAAGGTGCTTCTTGATGAAGCGCATAAGTCTAAATACTCTATTCATCCGGGTGCGACAAAGATGTACCTCGATTTGAAGAAAGATTATTGGTGGCCGGGCATGAAACGCGACGTTGTTAGGTATGTGGAGCAATGCGTCACGTGTTTGCAAGTTAAAACCGAGCACCAAAAGCCGTATGGTAAGTTGCAACCACTAGAAATTACGATGTGGAAGTGGGAGCAAATTACCATGGATTTTATTACCAAGTTGCCGAAAACGGCAAGAACAGAATTTGACACTATTTGGGTGATTGTAGATAGATTGACGAAGAGTGCGTTGTTTCTTCCTATTAAAGAAGCAATATCATCGGAGGCACTTGCGAAGATGTTCATTAAAGAGGTGATATCGAGACATGGCGTTCCCGCGTCTATTGTTTCGGATCGGGACACGCGTTTTACTTCTCGATTTTGGAAGAAGTTTCATGAAGACATGGGTACGAGGGTGAATATGAGTACGGCGTATCATCCTCAAACGGATGGTCAAACCGAACGCACGAATCAAACATTGGAAGATATGTTACGTGCGTGTATTATAGATTTTGGTGGTAGTTGGGATGAACATTTACCGTTGGTGGAATTCTCGTACAATAATAGTTTTCACTCTAGTATTGGAATGCCACCATATGAGATGTTATACGGTAGGAGGTGTCGAACCCCGATTTTTTGGGGTGAAGTGGGACAAAGGGAAGTCGGGAGCACCGACTTGGTATTGGAGACAAATAGTAAAATCGATATGATTCGGGCCCGTTTAAAGGCGGCGCAAGATAGACAAAAGTCTTACATCGATAAACGTAGGCGACCGATCAAATTTGAAGAAGGCGATATGGTGATGCTTAAGGTTTCGCCATGGAAGGGTATTATTCGGTTTCGAAAACGGGGAAAGTTAGCTCCTCGATTTATTAGGCCGTTTAAGATTTTAGCTCGTGTTGGTGAAGTTGTGTATCGTTTGGAATTACCCGAAGAGCTTGCGGGGATCCATAATACATTTCATGTTTCCCATCTCCGAAAGTGTCTTGCGGATGATTCTTCATGGATGCCTTTAGACAAAATTGAGCTAAACAACAAGTTAGAATACGTTGAAGAGCCGATTGCTATACTCGATGAGAAGGTAAAAATGTTGCGTAACAAAGAGGTGAGGACTTTTAAAGTTCAATGGCGTCGTAGTAAAGGTTCCGAGTTTACGTGGGAACCTGAAGAATTTGTGTTGGTTTATCTTCCCTCGTGTCATGCGGCTTGGATCGCGAGGACGCGCTCCGATTTAAGTGGGGGAGAGTTGTAACACCCTGTTTTCCCGTGCGCGTCTAAAGGTACGTACTTAATCAATAGTACGCTTATAACTTAATCGTTATGTGATTAATGAACTAAAGTGTTAGTTAGGTGTAAGTGCATATATGTATATGTGTATATATATATATATATATATATATATATATATATATATATATATATATATATATATATATATGGGTATATTCGAATGCGTGCGTGTACGTGTATTTGAATGTGTCGTGATTGGCGTCGAGTCGTGTGAGACTTAAGGTTGAGGTCTAGACGTGCATAGGAAGGGTGGAAGTTGTTGTGTTTGTGTTTGAAACCTTGTTTTATGATTTGTTGTCGAAGTGACCAGGAACAGGCGAACGTCGCGCCGCGACAAACGGGTTCGCGCCGCGACAAACAAAGCAAATCCAGATCAGAACTTGAGTTAAGAGGGGTCTTTTTTCCTTCTTTATGTCGCGCCGCGACAAAGCTGCCGCGCCGCGGCAATTCTGCAGTTCTGACTCCGATTTCCACTTAAATTAAATAGGGTTTAGGGACAAATTGGTCTTTTTACATGTAGATCTGGTTGGAGCTTTAATATCAACCACTTATCTTCATTTCTTATTTTCTTTTCCAATTTCTTTCACATTTTCCTCCCAAAACATAAAACCCACTAAGATTAATCTTGAGATTTGAAGGTGAAGTTTTGTGAATCGATCCTAGAAGCGAGAATTAAAGTTGTTCATCGTATCTCTAGCTACACTGTGACGATCACTCCAAATCCATATAGACGAATACATCATTCATCGATTTCATTGCGAGGTATTTGACCTCTATATGATACGTTTTATAAACATTGCATTCTTTTGAAAAGGCAAACCATATATGAATATTTAAATCAAAGGTTTTCGACATCTGATGAATTCTACATATAGACAATCACCGTAAATAATAGTTTACAACAGTACTTCCGTTGACAATGCAGTCAAAATAAGATACATGGTGATGATTTGGTGAATGCAACGTTTTCTTGAAAAAATATGCCATGTAAGACTCCATGCACATAGCTTGTCTATCATATAAGCAAACAGCGAAAGACTTCTAGGGAACCTGAGAATAAACATACTAACAAGTGTCAACACAAAGGTTGGTGAGTTCATAGTTTTAATGTTGCGCATAATCTGTATATAAAGGTGGATCACAAGATTTCAGTTGTTTCATCCAGAAACGTTTATCAAAATATTCTACGAAATTGAGCACCCTGGTAACTAAACTTAACGTATATATAATTTATACCCTTTGTATAATCATCTTAATAATACACGCAAACCAACGTGTACGCTTCTCAAATAGCATACGTCCGTTAAAAGGCTAGTGCTCTAGCTCGGACGGGGATATCAAGCCCTATGGATCCATATACAACTACTCGCGCCCACCAGTTCTTATAACCGGCAGTTACTAGTTACCAAAGCTAAGGGATTTTCGGTTCAAACTCGGTGTAGAATTTAGTATGTACTTGTATCCATTGCGTTTAAATAAAGTGCATGTATTCTCAGCCCAAAAATATATATTGCAAAAGCAATTAAAAAGGGAGCAAATGAAACTCACCTTAGCAGCACATAAGGTCATTCATCAAAAAGTGACCGTAACTCGGAATGCAAGATTAACCGTAGATCTCAACCTAGAGAACATATGTTGGTCAATACATGTCTAATAAACTAGGTTGGGTTATAGTGTATCACAATCCTAATGCTCGAGATCGACATACAAAAGTTATCAAAAGTCATTTCAAAAAGTCAATTTTGACAATTGTTCAACAAAACGAGACGTGCCTTATATAAGGATTCATTTACTTGGCTAGTAGTATTTTATCAATCTCATAAACAGGTTGTTTAAATATTAATTGCAGATTTAAAAGCAATTCCAATTAACATCAATTATAATTCAGTTGACCATATCTTTTGATTCGTTCATCGAAATTACGCGATTTCTAAATGAAAAGTTATTGATTTTTCACCAGCTTTCCGAAAACATGTATATCATATACCTTTTACCAGTAATATATGTATTTAATTCGTGATTCATTGTAAACTGTTTAACGACAAAATTTAGCATACAAGCATGTATAAATATATACTCGAGCACTAGACATGTATACACTATTAATATATAAAAGATAAGATATGAATGCTCACGTATCAATATTGAGATTCAATATTGCAGGAAAGTAGGTAGACGCAACAGAGATGATAAATACTAGGTTTGACTTGCGAACAATACCCATGAACATTACCCATAACCTCCATAGCTATAACCCATAATTTCCTTAGTTCTATCCCGTTTGAAGCTTGTTTTGAAAGTAACACGCTCATGACCTCGTCGTAATATTTTATGTATAATATTACTAAAAATATTAAGATTAATTATAATAATAATAATCTTAATAATAATAATATAATAATAATAATAATAATAATAATAATAATTATAATTATAATTATAATTATAATAATTAAATACTTACAGAGTATATGTGTAAAAGAATTCGAGCAGAAACTGGACTTTTATAAGCAATTTTTTGAAATCTGATGCCCATGCGATCGCATGGGTTTTATGCCTATTTCTCATGCGATCGCATGGCCGTCAGATCCAGCTCACATATTTTTTTGTTTTCTTGTTTGTCGACATATTTAAATATAATATATATAATATATATAATTTAAATAATTAATTATATATTATATTAAATTCATGTGCATAGTTGACTTGTAATTTTCATTCCGATGACTCGTACGTTGTCACTCGACTTATGTCCCGGTTCCGGTTTCTCGAACGCATTTTCGTACGCTTAGAAAACTCGCAATTTACGTTTTGTGACTAGTACCTTTGTTAAAATATAGTCTTAAATTATCAATAAACTATATCATTCTAAGTGTATCTTAAACTTTCGAGTGTTTTGGTCATTTACTTCTATAAATCATTATCTCGCTATTTGTTAATATATATATAATAACAAATCGTTTTATGACCAAGTTAATATATATTTTCAACATTCATAAACACGTTTTAAATATACGTCGCAAGTTATTCATACAATTAATATTCCAACTTTTCATATATATTCAAATAAATATTTAAACCAATAAGTTTAATGTACGATATCAAACAATTAATACATTGTTACGTTTTCAAGTTATAGAATATATATATATATATATATATATATATATATATATATATATATATATATATATATATATATATATGTATCTATATACATATAATTGTTCGCAAATCGTCAAGAACAACCGAAAGGTATTTGAATATATGAAAGTAGTTCAAAAATTTTGAGATTCAGTTTTACAGACTTTGCTTATCGTGTCAGAAATATTAATCGTACAAAGATTAAGTTTAAATTTGGTCAGAAATTTCTGGGTCATCACAGTACCTACCCGTTAAAGAAATTTTGTCCCGAAATTTGAGTGAGGTCGTCATGACTAACAATAAAAATGTTTTCATGACTTATATGTGTTGATAAATAGAGTTTTATCACCGTTGAATAATATGGATAAAACAATCCGATTATTCGAAGCGTATGAGAGAAGTTATCGTAAAAGAGTGAAATGAAGAATAGAGATTCGTCTTAACTCTTGACATATTAACGATTGATTTCCGTAATTTAAGGAATAGAAAATCTTCATAATCTAAATAAGATTTGATTCTTCAGAATTTAAGGAAATTAAGATTTCTTTTGATTAAATTCGTAATTTGCCTCGATTGCTATGTTTGATATTTCGCTATAAATTGACCTCTTCCGTTTCATTATTTTCATCACTCTTACATCTTCTTCCTCATTTCCTATTTTCAAAAGATTGTGAAAAATGCTTCATCCAGTTCTGATTCTTGATATACTCTTAACTTTCATATCTGTCATTCTTCTTTTTCATCTACCACCGGAGGAAGTTATTTTCTTCTACCATTACCTTGGAGTTATAGTGTTTTTTATTCTCCCGTGTCTTTATATTGCTATACACATTGATATACACGGTTTGTAATTTCTGGGTGGTTGTTGGGTTTTATATCTTCTCTTATATTTCGATGTCTCTGCTTCTGTCTTTCCATAATCATTGACATCCACAGTTAATACTCTCTCCAATTTACTGTGATTTATATATACACCCATTGATATTTTGAAACTTCATGCTTTTGTTTTATCTTACCGACTTTAAATCTAGCGAATAATGGTCCAGAATTCGTAGGTATGAATTTTGGAATGAACATAATTAATGTTCTAAAAAGAAACGGTAATAGCACAATCTGACTTGTCAAATTACCAGAATACCTCAAAAAAGATAGAAAATATTTTCTTGATAGTTTAGAGGTTAAATAGAATGAAAGAGTTATGTAACATGGTTTATAATGAGGGTATGATCTGTGAACCTTTATCACGTTCTATTAGAAACTCAGCATGACTTACTGTAATATAATCACGTTGATCAAGTGTCATTATATTATACTAACTCATGCTTCAGTTCCCAACACCTCTTCAAAAATATTCATATTTTAAACTCTAAGGTTTCAGAATTTAGAAACTAAAATAGTTTTTTTTTATGATGTTACACAGATATCGCAAGGAGAAAATTGATTTTCGATAAGAATGATTATGGAATTATCTCCAGAAATATGGAGGATATTTATAATGAAAGATACGATGATATCTTAGAATTTCTAATATCAGAGGATGATGAAGAATATTGTCCGCAAGGGTTTAGATTCGGAAGCAAGGTATTCGTTAATGGCTTCAGCAGATACTGAATAATTTGGATTCTTTGAAGGCAGGTTTAGTCTTTGTGATTTATCCACAGCCTCCTTCATACTTTGCTCAATCCGTTTTCCAGTTCCAAACCTTCTCTTTTTCTGTGCTTTGCCAACACACTATTCTTTATCATCAAACTTTTGGCTGTTAAGGTCGTTTACAGTTTTTGCTGCTTCATCAGCATTCAAAGTTATCATAACCGAATCGTTGGTTATCAATCCGAGGTGTTTTCAAAAGTTTGAAGGGTTTGCATGAAGATTGTAATTGTCAAGATACATATGATGTTCTAGAATTTTGAACGATACAAATTTTTTTTCTGGGTTTATGAATAGAAGTGATGTTCTAGCACAGTTTTGTAGTCAAAGTATAGCATTTGAAAGATGTAAGAATCTAAGAGTGATGTTTTCTGTTAAATCTTGGCTTGGATTCTGATTTTTCAAAATAGAATATGTAATTGAATTTGTATGGAAACGATTGTATATCGCTGTGAGCATAGTTAATAATTTTTGAATTAAAGTTGAAGAATGTACAGTATAATATTTAATTGTGAACTTATATATTTCCCGAGTATTACCTACCCGTTAAAGATTTCACAATTAATACTTTGTACAAAAGAATTTTTTTTTATTACCGTCTTTATGAAAATATATGTATGTATATTTTCTTCAGATGTAATGCAGATTTGTTGAGTTAATATCATATTAAGCTCATTTGATTTTTGAATTGAATGAATAATCTCTAAAACATTAAGGATTACATAATCTTCGCGGAGTATTTCACTAATGAAATCAATACTTCATTATTTATTCTTATTCCTCGGTGAAGGATGTTGATGCTCGTGGAATTCTTATGAACTTCATAAGATATAAATGATGTTTTCTAGAAAGTTTCGAGTATATCGAAGATAAAAGTGTAAAATCAAACATGTAACTGATTAATACACTAAGTTCATTATGAAATGGAATTCGTTGAGTTGAAACGGATATTTGTAGTTAACGATGGTTAAGTTGTTAACGAAAGATGTACATCATAGCATATCCGTAATATGAATTAACCGAGTAGTATCTACCCCTTAAAATTCACACGTAATAACTTAGTACGAAAAGATTCATGATGGTTTTAAAATTTATATATATAAGATATACATATAAATTCTTTAGATAAATTGTGTTATTACTTCATAACTTATTGATACAATATACTCGTTGTTGACTCGTAATGATGTCCACGGTGCTTTCTTGAACTGACAGAGCTTGTGATGTTAGAGGTGCTGCTGATTCTGACGATGTTAACAGCACTGACTGTGCTGGTGAGGCTAAGGGTACTGTTGATGTTGTTGGTAAAATAAGTCTAGCTTGTATCTTACACCATTCGGATAAGGGTTTCTACTCTATCTGATTTAAGGTTAAGGCTAGAATAGATAATCTCTAAACTTTAGAAATTACATAATCGCCGTAGAATGTTTCTCCGATGAAGTTATGAATCCATACTTCATCGTTTGTCGTTGCTGGTAATTTTTGGTACCTATGGTGCGTATGATGTTGATATTCGAGGTACCGATTGTGATGTTGAGGCGTGTGATGCGGATGTGGTTGTTGGTGGTGGTAATGATCCTGTTGGTGTGGATGATGGTGGTACCGGTTATGCTGCGGGTGCTGCTGCTGGTGTTCGTAACCCTTGCACCATATTCTCCAAAGCCACTACCCGAGCACGAAGCTCGTTGACTTCTTCTATTATACCGGGATGATCGGTGGTTCGGACGATAGGATAAATAAGATTTATAATATGGGATACTATATAATCATGATGAGATACTCTGGAAATGAGAGAGAAAATAGTATTACGAATAGGTTCGCCGGTAAGTGCTTCAGGTTCTTCGCCAAGAGGTGAATGTGGTGGATGGAAGGGGTCACCTTCTTCTTGTCTCCAATGATTAAGTAGGCTACGAACCCATCCCCAATTCATCCAGAATAGGTGATGGCTGATTGGTTGATCCATTCCGGTTACACTTTCTTCAGAGTTCAGGTGAATATCCATATTGGAATAGCTGTCGGAATTTAAGGAATTTGAACTAGATACGGGATCCATCTTGTATAATTAGAGAGATGATTTTTGATATGAAATAGATTATAGAATTTAGATTGGTACTCTTCAATACATAATTTACATATGTATATATAATACCAAAATCCCGTAAATTACGGAGAAATTTTCGGAAGATGGCAGTCAAAGTTTACTGTAATAGATATGCCAAGATATGAATTTTGTCTATACACTATCTATACAATCAATGCAATAAGACGCGTTTAGACTTAAGATGATAGACAGGTAATTTATGACAAGAAATGATAAGCAAAACTTTTGAAATGCAGACACAGTCGAAGTCCAGACTTACTAATGCATCCTAACAATTATCAGTTAGACACACTTATGCAAGACCTGGTTCACTAGGACCAATGCTCTGATACCAACTGTGACGATCGCTCCAAATCCATATGGACGAATACATCATTCATCGATTTCATTGCGAGGTATTTGACCTCTATATGATACGTTTTATAAACATTGCATTCTTTTGAAAAGGCAAACCATATATGAATATTTAAATCAAAGGTTTTCGACATCTGATGATTTCTACATATAGACAATCACCGTAAATAATAGTTTACAACAGTACTTCCGTTGACAATGCAGTCAAAATAAGATACATGGTGATGATTTGGTGAATGCAACGTTTTCTTGAAAAATATGCCATGTAAGACTCCATGCACATAGCTTGTCTATCATATAAGCAAACAGCGGAAGACTTCTAGGGAACTTGAGAATAAACATACTAACAAGTGTCAACACAAAGGTTGGTGAGTTCATAGTTTTAATGTTGCGCATAATCTGTATACAAAGGTGGATCACAAGATTTCAGTTGTTTCATCCAGAAACGTTTATCAAAATATTCTACGAAATTGAGCACCCTAGTAACTAAACTTAACGTATATATAATTTATACCCTTTGTATAATCATCTTAATAATACACGCAAACCAACGTGTACGCTTCTCAAATAGCATACGTCCGTTAAAAGGCTAGTGCTCTAGCTCGGACGGGGATATCAAGCCCTATGGATCCATATACAACTACTCGCGCCCACCAGTTCTTATAACCGGCAGTTACTAGTTACCAAAGCTAAGGGATTTTTGGTTCAAACTCGGTGTAGAATTTAGTATGTACTTGTATCCATTGCGTTTAAATAAAGTGCATGTATTCTCAGCCCAAAAATATATATTGCAAAAGCAATTAAAAATGGAGCAAATGAAACTCACCTTAGCAGCACATAAGGTCATTCATCAAAAAGTGACCGTAACTCGGAATGCAAGATTAACCGTAGATCTCAACCTAGAGAACATATGTTGGTCAATACATGTCTAATAAACTAGGTTGGGTTATAGTGTATCACAATCCTAATGCTCGAGATCGACATACAAAAGTTATCAAAAGTCATTTCAAAAAGTCAATTTTGACAATTGTTCAACAAAACGAGACGTGCCTTATATAAGGATTCATTTACTTGGCTAGTAGTATTTTATCAATCTCATAAACAGGTTGTTTAAATATTAATTGCAGATTTAAAAGCAATTCCAATTAACGTCAATTATAATTCAGTTGACCATATCTTTTGATTCGTTCATCGAAATTACGCGATTTCTAAATGAAAAGTTATTGATTTTTCACCAGCTTTCCGAAAACATGTATATCATATACCTTTTACCAGTAATATATGTATTTAATTTTTGATTCATTATAAACTGTTTAATGACAAAATTTAGCATACAAGCATGTATAAATATATACTCGAGCACTAGACATGTATACACTATTAATATATAAAAGATAAGATATGAATGCTCACGTATCAATATTGAGATTCAATATTGCAGGAAAGTACGTAGACGCAACAGAGATGATAAATACTAGGTTTGACTTGCGAACAATACCCATGAACATTACCCATAACCTCCATAGCTATAACCCATAATTTCCTTAGTTCTATCCCGTTTGAAGCTTGTTTTGAAAGTGACACGCTCATGACCTCGTCGTAATATTTTATGTATAATATTACTAAAAATATTAAGATTAATTATAATAATAATAATCTTAATAATAATAATAATATAATAATAATAATAATTATAATTATAATTATAATAATTATAATTATAATAATTAAATACTTACAGAGTATATGTGTAAAAGAATTCGAGCAGAAACTGGACTTTTATAGGCAATTTTTTGAAATCTGATGCCCATGCGATCGCATGGGTTTTATGCCTATTTCTCATGCGATCGCATGGCCGTCAGATCCAGCTCACATATTTTTTTTGTTTTCTTGTTTGTCGACATATTTAAATATAATATATATAATATATATAATTTAAATAATTAATTATATATTATATTAAATTCATGTGCATAATTGACTTGTAATTTTCGTTCCGATGACTCGTACATTGTCACTCGACTTATGTCCCGGTTCCGGTTTCTCGAACGCATTTTCGTACGCTTAGAAAACTCGCAATTTACGTTTTGTGACTCGTACCTTTGTTAAAATATAGTCTTAAATTATCAATAAACTATATCATTCTAAGTGTATCTTAAACTTTCGAGTGTTTTGGTCATTTACTTCTATAAATCATTGTCTCGCTATTTATTAATATATATATATAATAACAAATCGTTTTATGACCAAGTTAATATATATTTTCAACATTCATAAACACGTTTTAAATATACGTCGCAAGTTATTCATACAATTAATATTCCAACTTTTCATATATATTCAAATAAATATTTAAACCAATAAGTTTAATGTACGATATCAAACAATTAATACATTGTTACGTTTTCAAGTTATAGAATATATATATATATATATATATATATATATATATATATATATATATATATATATATATATATATATATATATATATATATATATATATATATGTATCTATATACATATAATTGTTCGCGAATCGTCAAGAACAACCGAAAGGTATTTGAATATATGAAAGTAGTTTAAAAATTTTGAGATTCAGTTTTACAGACTTTGCTTATCGTGTCAGAAATATTAATCGTACAAAGATTAAGTTTAAATTTGGTCAGAAATTTCTGGGTCATCACATACACGTTCATAGTCTTGGTAAGTTCTAACTCTAAGTCTTGAGTTTTAACTAGTTTAAGCTAGGGTTTGGTTCTTATGGAACTAGTGTGACCCATTTGAGGGTTAAATGGGTGGGTTTTGGGTTGAATTATTGAAAGGAAACCCTAAAAAGCTATTATCTAGGGTTTGGTCTTGTGATGTGAGGTTGTAAGTGCTAAATAATGTTGTTAGTCATTAATGCACTTTTAAAGTGATGAAAGAGTTGTTAATGTGTAAGTTTGACTTAAATTGTAAGTCAAAGAGTCAAAGAGCACTAGTTGACCTAATCGGGTGAAATGGTTATGAAATACACCAAGTTGTGTTAGTTAATGTTTTTAAACCCTAATCACTAGCTTTTAGTGATTTATGGCAGGGCATGGCCATTAATGGGCGTTTTGGTGTATTTGAGTCATTTAATGCAAACGGGTCATTAAATGCTCAAGGGTTGTGGTTGGCATTTAATTCAACTAGTTTGTATGTTAATAAATGCATAATGTAATAGGTACGTTACATTGAAGGTTTGCAAGCTCGGTTAGCTTTCACAAGGGACTTGAGGTGAGTGGAATGATTATATATGTGTGTATATAATGTATTTACTTGTACGAGATTCAATGTGGGTTTAAGTTCGGGCGATCGATACCACATCGAGTCATTATATGATATGGGTTTAAAGTTCGGGCATTCGATACCATGTCATATATGTGTGTGGGCGTGAAGTGTGGGTTTAAAGTTCGGGCGTTCGATACCACATTACACGTGACGGGTGGGTTTAAAGTTCGGGCGTTCGATACCACCTAGGGGTTAGTGATATATTTCGTTGTACACTAACGGTTGTTGGGAACACCGATGGGAAATTCGAATTACCATTCCCTTGTACTATTGGTTAACCATGGTTATGTGTTTTAGTGTAGCATATTATATTGTTCGAGTTATATATGTTTTCGTTGTGCTAGCTTGTGGTCTTGGAGATTTAGCGTTATGCCTTGCGTTGGTATGCCTTTTAAATTGCTAGCGTGTATGAGGTAATTGTGTATGTGATTGCATGTAAGTAGATTATATATGTATGTGTATAATTATTGCATTCACTAAGCGTTAGCTTACCCTCTCGTTGTTTATCTTTTTAGATGCAGGCGCAGTTAAGGGCAAGGGGGTTATCGGACATTAGGTGTCCCGTGATGATGCTTTGTTGGAGCTTTTGGAAGTTGGCCTAGTTTTGGGTAGTTTAGTCCCAAACCATGCTCGGAACGTCGTTTGGTTTATAAACTATCATTTGTAATGGGTCAAACTTGTACTACACCTTATTCGTGGCCCTCGTGCCTTTTGTAAACAATTAACTATTGTGCGTTTAAATAGAACTCGTGAAAGGGGTTACATATTTAATTGGCGTGTAATTGTGTTGTATAAAAAAAATTTATCGTATGGATTGCGGGTTGGGATGTTACATCAAAGTATGTCTTTGAAAGATGTAGAAATCTAAGAGTGATGTCTTCTGTTAAATCTTGACTTGGATTTTGATTTGTCAAAACTAGAATATGTAATCAAATTTGGATGAGAATGGTTGTTTTGATTTCTATGAAAGAATGTATATTGTTGTGAAAGTAGTGAGTATAGTTGATGATTGCGAAATCAGATTCGAAGAATGTAACATATTAATTGTGAATTTATATATCTCTCGGGTATTACCTACCCGTTAAAAAAATTTCACAAGTAACATTTTTGTAAAAATGAATTTTGTTACAGTCTCTATGAAAAATATATATGTATGTATATTTTCTTCAGATGTAATGTAGATTTAATGAGTTAATATTAAATTAAACTCATTTGATTTTCAGCTGGATTTAGAAATGAATAATCTCTAAAACATTAGAGGTTACATAATCTTCGTGGAGTATTTTACTAATGTAATCAATACTTTATTATTTATTCTTATTGGCATTCCTTGGTGACGAATGTTGATGTTTGTGAATTCTTGATATCCTTGCAAGGTACAAATGATATTGTCTAGAAAGTTTCGAGTACATCGAAGATGAAAGTGTAAAATCAAACATGTAATTGATTAATACACTTGGTTTATTATGAATTGGGATTCATTGTGTTGAAACAGAGATTGTAGTTAACGATGGTTAAGTTTTTAACGAGGGATGTACATTATTGCCTATTAGTAATATGAATTAACCAAGTAGTATCTACCAGTTAAAATTCACACGTAATAGCTTTGTACAAAAAGATTTATTATGATCTCAAAATTTATATATATATATATATATATATATATATATATATATATATATATGATATACATATAAATTCTTCAGAGAGAATGAGTTAATACTTCATAACTCATTGATACAATAGACTCGTTGTTGATTAGTAATGATGTTCGTGGTGATTATGGATCTGGCGGAGCTGGTGATGTTGTAGGTGCTGCTGGTGCTGACGGCACTGGCGGTGCTTGTGATGCTGACGGTACCGTTGATGCTGCTTGTATAGCAAATCTAGCTTGTAAATCGTACAATATTCCGGTCAGGGTTTCTACTCTTCCTTCTATCATTTCGGTCCACTCATCTGATTTATGGTTAAGGCTAGAATAGATAATCTCTAAGACTTTAGAGATTACATAATCGCGGCAGATTGTTTCTCCAATGAAGTTATGAATTAATTCTTCATCGGTTATTGTTGTTGATACTCCTTGGTATCTATGGTGCGTATGACGTTGATGCTCGAGGTACGGATTATGATGTTGAAGTGTGGGATGCGGATGTTGGTGGTGGTAATGGTACTGTTGGTGTTGACGATGGTGGTACTGCTGATGCCGGTGATGCTGCTGATGTTCGTGGTATTGAGGCTTGCGATGTAGATGTTGTTGGTGGTGCTGCTAATGGTGATGGTGCTGATGTTGGTGGTGCTTGTGGTGCTTGTGATGCTTGCAAGTTGTGCATCATATTCTATAAAGCCACCACTCTAGCACGAAGCTCGTTAACTTCTTCTATTACACCAGAATGATCGGTGGTTCGGACGAGCGGGTGAATAAGATCTAGAATTTGAAATAGTATTTAATCATGACGAGATACTCTGGAAATGAGAGAGAAAATGGTGCTTCAGACAGGTTCGCCGGTAAGTGCTTCAGGTTCTTCGCCAAGAGGGCAATGTGGTGGATGGAAGGGATCGCCTTCTTCTTATCTCCAATGATTAAGTAGACTACGAACCCATCCCCAATTCATCCAGAATAGATGATGGCTAATTGATTGATCCATTTCGGTCACACTGCTTTCGGAGTTCGAATGAAACTCCATATCGGAATAGCTGTCGGAATCCGGGGAACTGGAACTGGTTGCAGGATCCATCTCGTACAGAGTATGGAAATATTTTTTCGATATGAGGAAGATTATAAGACTTAGATTTGGTATTCTTTAATACATAAATTACATATGTATATATAATACCAAAATGCCATAAATTACGGAGGAATCTTTGAAATATGTCAGGCAAAGTTTACAGTAACAGATACGTTATGATATGAATTAGCAGATACGCTAAGATATGAATTTTGTCTATACACTATTTATGCAATCAATGCAGTAAGATGTGTCGAGACTAAGAATGATAAGCATGTAATTTTCGACAAGAAATGATAAGCAAAACTTTTTGACATGCAGCTAAGGTCGAAGTCCAGACTCACTAATGCATCTTAATAACTATCCGTTAGACACACTAATGCAAGACCTGGTTCGTTAAGACCACCGCTCTGATACCACATGAGACGACCCGTCCTAATCTATAAGGACGAATACAATAACATATGATTACATTGTGAGGTATTTGACCTCTATATGATACATTTTACAAACATTGCATTCATTTTAAAAGACAAACTTTCATTTCATTGAAAGTTGATAGGCATGCATATCATTTCATAATATCCAACTATAAATGACCTAATCTGTCATTTACTTAATCATAATCTTTAATAAACTTAATGACTTGAATGCAACATCTTTGAAATATGCCATGAATGACTCCAAATAATATCTTTAAAATGAGCAAATGCACAGCGAAAGATTTCTTTAATACCTGAGAATAAACATGCTTTAAAGTGTCAACCAAAAGATTGGTGAGTTCATTAGTTTATCATCAATATTCATTTCCATCATTTTTAATAGACCACAATATTTCATATTTTCATTTCTCATAAACATCATGCATGCATATATCCATCTGCATAAAAATCATTCATATGGATTGAACACCTGGTAACCGACATTAACCATAATGCATAGAATATCCCCACAGACATCGACGTATGTATAATAATAATCTCGAAGTACTAAAGCCATCCATAGACATGAAAGGAGGTTGTTAGGCCCAATAGATCTATCTTTAGGATTCGCGTCAATTAGGGGCCATTTTCCTAATTCTTAGGTAACCAGACTTGAAGGGCGATATTCGATTTCGATAATCCAACCGTAGAATGTAATTTCGATTACTTGTGTCTATTTCGTAAAACATTTATAAAAGCAGCACATGTATTCTGAAAGGACCCGTTCATATACATTATAAACGATTCTCAATAGTTGATTACATCGCGAGGTATTTGACCTCTATATGATACATTTTTCAGACATTGCATTCATTTTTAAAAGATAAACTCTCTTTACATCGAAAATTAACAGGCATGCATACCATTTCATAATGTCCAACTATAAATGACCTAATCTGTCATTTACTTAATGATAATCTCTACTGAACTCAATGACTTGAATGCAACGTCTTTTGAAATATGCCATGAATGACTCCAAATAATATCTTTAAAATGAGCAAATGCACATCGGAAGATTTCTTTAACACCTGAGAATAAACATGCTTTAAAGTGTCAACCAAAAGGTTGGTGAGTTCATTAGTTTATCATAATCATTCATTTTCATCATTTTAATAGACCACAAGATTTTCATTTCTCATAAATATACGTCCCATGCATAGAGACAAAAATAATCATTCATAAGAATTGAACACCTGGTAACCGACATTAACAAGATGCATATAAGAATATCCCCTATCATTCCGGGAAATCCATCGGACATGATATAAAACAACATCGAAGTACTAAAGCATTCGGTACTTTGGATGGGGTTCGTTAGGCCCAATAGATATATCTTTAGGATTCGCGTCAATTAGGCGTGCACTAATTCTCAAAATTAGTGATGTTCCCTAATTCTTAGGCTACCAAGCAAAAAAGGGGCATATTCGACTTCGATCATTCAACCATATAATGTAGTTTCGATTACTTGTGTCTATTTCGTAAAAAATTTATAAAAATTACGCATGTATTCTCAGCCCAATAATATAAAGGGTAAAAAGGCAAATGAAACTCACCTATTGTATTTCGTAGTAAAAATACATATAACGTCGTTGAACAAGTGCAATGTTGGCCTCGGATTCACGAACCTAAATTAATTATAAATATATATGTGTTGGTCAATATTTGTCTAACAAATTAGGTCAAGTCATAGTGTACCACAATCCTAATGCTCGAGACTAATGTGCAAAAGTCAACAAAAATCAATTTGACTCAAAAATGATTTCCAAAATTTATACATGATTATTATATCGTCATTTTATATTTTTAAATAGTTTTAAAAGATCTAATAAAGTAAATAATTCATTTATTAATAAATAAAACTTTATATAAAAAAATATATACTTTTATATATCTTAAGTAATAAAATTTATAAAGTTCATAAAAATATTATGATAAATCTTATTAAGGTAATTATATTATTTATATTACATATTTATTTGATAAAATAATATCTATAATAATAGTAAGTAAAAATTGTATTATTTTGTAATAATAATTATTATCATAAAATATCAATATTTATAATTACTAAGATGACATTATGGTAAAACGATAATTCTAATTATGATAACTTTAATATTTACAATACTTTTTAATATTATTTTTAAAATAATAATTCTATTTAAAATGATAATAATAATGATATTTTATAGTAACAATGACATTTCTATTAAAATAATATTTTTTGTTAAAATGAAAGTTTTAATACTAACGATACTTTTAATAATAATAGTAATAATAAAAATAATAAGAACGATAATTTTATCTAAATCAATATTTTCTAATATTTTAATTTCATCATGATACCCATACTCATTATTTCCTAACCAATTTGTAAAATATCTTTTAGTCGTCTTTATATCGCATTCATAAAAATGATGATAATATTAGTCATAATAGTTAGATGATACTAATATCAATTTTTAATGATAATCATACTAATAATAATAATTATTATAATAACATTAATGATAATACTAATAACTATTTAAATGATAATAATAATAAAAATATTAATCATGATGATATTATTAATAATGATAATAATAATAATAATAATAATAATAATAATAATAATAATAATAATAATAATAATAATAATAATAATAATAATAATAATAATAACAATAACAATTCTTTTAATAATTATACTTATGTTAAAAATGATAATGTTATAATAATAATAATTAATAGATAAAAAAAATGACGACGATAATAACGACGATAGTAATAATAATTATTTTAACAATAATACTAAAATTCAATTGACTGTAATTTCTAATCTGTTCATCGAAATCATTCGAGTTCTAAAGGAAAAGTTCTTAATTTTTCGCTAGCTTTCCAACGACATGCATATCTTATACCTTATCTCAACCGCATATATAACTAATTCAGGATTCAACATAACCTAACTAAAGGCAATATCAAAGGTACAAACATGCATAATTCTATATACTCGAGCACTAGTCAGGGATACACTATTAATATGTAAAAGTTAAATTATGAGTACTCACGTATCAATATTGAGATTCAATATTGTAGGAAAGGTACGTAGACGCAACGGAGATGATAAACACTAAATTGACCTCACGAGCATACCCATGAACCATACCCATCACCTCCATAGCTATAACCCATAATTTCCTTAGCCCTATCCCACTCATAAAAACTCATTTTTGGAATCACGCGAGCAGGACCTCGTCATAGTATTTTATGTATATTACTAATAATATCACTCCTTACATTTCAAATGATACGTAAAATTTATATAATATTTAATATATATTATATTTAATCTTTAGAATTAATTAAATATTATATTATATTTACGCTCATGGTAAAAATATAATTTTTACTAAAATGACACGGACGTGGTCTCACGACCCATGTACCACTTTCAGTTTTTCGGGCGCACTTTCGTACGTTTAGAAAACTAGCCTTTTACGTTATGCGACGTGTACCTTTAATAATAGTTTGATTTATTCAACAATAAATTACCTTGTAAAAATGTATCTTATAAAATTTGAGTGTTGTGGTCATTTGCTTCTATAAATTAGTGACTCGTTGTTTTCCAAGCTATATTATTCTAAATTGGGACGTTTTTATGACTAAGTTAAATATATATATATATATATATATATATATATATATATATATATATATATATATATATATATATATATATATATATATATATATATATATATATATATATATACAGGCCCGGCCCAATAGGGGAACAAAGTGGGCAATTGCTCAGGGCCCATTTTTTTAGGGGCCCAAAAAAATTGTGACCAGGTCCACTTACTTGCTCGGGAAAAACTTATTAAGTATAATCAGTAGACAAGTATTAAGAAAAATTTAAGTTTGCTCAATGGTTTAAGTCTCACTTCATTTACTCCTGCAAGGTGGCTTGGGTTCAAATCCCATCAATGACAACTTTTTACTTTTAATAAGTACTTTCATCTACATGCAGGTAGTATTATTGATGAAGTTAGCTTAACTATCCACAAATTGATGAAGTTAGCTTAACTATCCACAAAAAATGTTAACACTTGGGTAGTCTCCTTTTTTAATGTTACTCTTTTAAAAGGCCTCAAGGTCTAGCAAAGCCCAAAAACCATTTTTAAATAGTTTACATTATCCATTAGAGCCTAAAATGGTTTTTATTTTTATTTTTTTTTTATTTTATAAATTGTTCGTTAGGGGGCCTTTTTTTTAACTTCGCTCGGGGCACTTCAATTCTCGGGACCGGCCCTGTATATATATATATATATATTTAAAATTGTAAATTTGTACCTAATAAATATATTTGAAATATTTTAACTAATGATATAATATTTAGCCTTTCAAAACCAAATAGATTTCAAATTCGTTTTAACTCGTTTTTAAATAAAAGTAGTTATTTCACCAAATACTGTTTTTAATGTGAAAACTAAAGGGTTGCTTTATCTAGGGACACGAGTTTATTAAGTAAAGTATATTTTTGAAATTTAAACGGAAATGATTACTAAATTTTGACTAACTCACGTTAATGACACTTTTGTAAATCACTTTTATCAAATATTTCGGATATCGTTAAAAAGGAAAGGTTTTCTAAATCAAAGTGGACCTCTTAACAGAGACTCGTAATCCTAATTCAATGTATATGTTAAGTCAATCATTTGATAACATCTTCTAATCCCATCGATAACTATTTGAATATATATATTTCGAAACAAATACGTTTATGTAAAGAATTATACATCTAATACTTTGTTAATGTTTTCAAGTTATAATATATACATATATCCATATATAATCATATCCGTTCCTATAATGGTTCGTGAATCTTTGGAATTTGGTCGAGGTTAAATGAATGTATGAACACAGTTTAAAATTCTTGAGATTCAACTTACAAACTTTGCTAATCGTGTCGGGAATATATAAAGATTTAAAGTTTAAATTTGGTTGGAAATTTCTGGGTTGTCACAGTACCTACCCGTTAAAGAAATTTCGTCTCGAAATTTGAGTGGAAAGGTTGTGAATGATAATAAGTATGTTTTCATGATGCATACGTGCTGAAAATTAGAGTTTTATCATCAGCAAATAATTTGGATAAACAATCCTTTTATATGAATAGTACGAATGAAGCTAACATAGAAGAGTGAAATGAGTAAGTGTAGATTCATCTTATCATTTGACGTAGATATGATTGATTCCCAGATTTCAAGGGATTTGAAGAAAATCTTTGTAATAAGATTTGATTCTTCGGTAACCAAGGGAATTAGGATCCGCTTTAAATGCGATCGTCCATTTTAATTGTTCTGTCGGAGATTTTCTTATAAATTCATCTCCTTCATTTCCTTACAACTCACACCTTCTGTTGATGCATTTTATGCAAGTCCCTAGACATCTACCCACGTCCATTTCAGGTACAACAGTTTACAGGCCACCATGATCGCTCGTTATTATCCTATCCATGTTTGTATGTGGTTACAGGAACTGCAGGAACGAGATTTGGATGTTTGACTATGTTAGACTAGGTCAGACGTACGAGTGAAGCCTCACTCGTACGGCTGACAGGCTCATACGCACGGTTGATGCTGAGCTAAGTCACAATTACAACCTAAATGAGAAGATACGAGTGAGTGATCACCCGTACGGCTGATGAAGCCAACTCGTACGTGTGATGGATGAATCGTATGGGTGAGTCAACAGTAGAGGTATATAAAGTCTTATGTTCTTCATTTTAGGTTAAGCCTCTCATTTATTATACACACTCAGATCTGGTGAGCTCCTCCGATTCTCTCTCAACCCAAATCACCCAGGTGGTGAATAATAGCTCTAGGTGTTGATCTAATCATACTTGATTTAGTTGTGGTTTGACTAAATTAATCTCAAAAAGTTTAACCTATTCACTAGAGGGTTTGATTCACTTATTCCGTCATTGTGTGAGTTAAATCTGTTGATTTCTAAGTTCCTAGTCATGTTTCATCACCTTCTATTCTTTCCCCCTCAACTCATATTTTAAAGTATTCATCAATATGCTCCATCCAGTTCTGATTCTTGATATACTTCTAACTTTTATATCGGTCATTCTTCTTTTTCATCTACCGCCAGAAGAATCTATTTACTTCTACTATACTCTTGGGTTTATAGTGTTTCTAGTTCTCCCGTGTCTTTATATTGCTATATGCATCGATATATATGGTTTATAATTTCTGGTTTGTCGTTGGGCTTTATATCTTCCCTTATATTTCAAAGTCTCTGCTTCTGTCTTCTATAAGCATTGTCATCCAAAGTTAATGCTCTCTTTTATTTGCTGCAATTTATACCCCAATTTCTATTTCAGAGTATTGTCCTTTCGTTTCTTCTTCTTGCGATTAAGCACCACTTGTAATGGTCCAGAATTCGCAGATATGAATTTCGGAATGAACATTGTTAATGTTCTAGGAAGGAAATTGTGATGGCACGATCTTGACTTATCAAATTACCAGAATACCTTGGAAAAGGCCGAATCATCAAGAAATATTTTCTTGATATTTTAGAGGTTAAATAGAATACAAGAGTCATATAACATGGCACATGATGATGTTATGATCTGTGAATCATCAAGTTCCATTTAGAAACTCAGCATTACTTACTGTAATATAATCACGTTGATCAAGTGTCATTATATTATATTAACTCATGCTTCAGCTCCCAACACTACTTCAAAAATATTCCTATTTTAAACTTGAATGTTTCAGAATTTAGAAACTAAAATAGTTTCTTTTATGTTGTGATACAGATAGCGCGAAGAGATAAATGATTTCAGATAAGAATAATTATGAAAATATCTTCAGAAATATGGAGGATATTTATAATAAAAGATACGTTGATATTTTAGAATTTCTAATATCAGAGGATGATGAAGAATATTGTCCGCAGGGGTTTAGAGTCAGGAGCAAGGTATTCGTTAATGACTTCAGTAGGTACTAAATCATTTGGATTCTTTGAAGTCAGGTTCAGTCTTTGTGATTTGTCCACAGTCTCCTTCATACTTTGCTCAATCCGTTTTCCACTTTCAAAACTTCTCTTTTTCTGCGCTTTGCCAGTACACTTCTTCGTTATCATCCAGCATTTTCCGTTTAAAGTCGTTTATAGTTTTTGCTGCTTCATCAGTATTTTTCCATTTTCGGAGAACCAATTCGTAGTTCGGAGTGTTTTTCAGAAAATTCACATTCAAATTAAGTCCAGAAAATAGACGTTATATATACACATATAACTGTTGGCGTAGACATACTGCGAGATTTCAAAATACTGATTGCTAATTCTCAATAATTCGTATGGCAATTATCGTTACAAGATGCGAACGAGTAAATGATGGGGTTTCAATGAATAATTATAATGACTTTTTGGAGAGACTAAAGTCAAAGGGTAATGAAGTTGTTGGTACATCTGCTAATAATGTGGTGGAATGTAAAAGGTTTCCCGGTAATGATGGTGTATGTCTCAAGGTTATAATAAGGTTAGTCTGACTGAAAATTCGAAGTTGACTTGCTGGAGTTGTGACAAAACTGGCTACTTTGAAAAGGAATCGCAAAGTTATTTTTTTTTGCTAATAAATGCCAAAGAATCTGACGAGGATACGTTGTTTAAACTTTTAATTTGGTTTCAAGAGTTTTTCGGGTACATAACTGTGGGTAACATGTGGTTGGGTCATCATCTCGATTGCTCATCATTCGAAGTGTCTTCAGAAATTTTTGAAGGGTTTGAACACAGATTGTAATCGTTAACATACATTTGATGTTCTAACACAGTTTTGAAGTCAAAATATAGCTTTGAAAGATGTAGGAATCTAAAAGTGATGGTACCAGTTATATCTCGAATTTAATTCTGAGGTTTCAAAATCAGAATATGTAATTGAGTTTGAATGAGTATGGTTGTTTTGATTTCTATGAAAGAATGTATATTATTGTGAAAGTAGGAAATATAGTTGATAATTTGCTTAATCTGATTCGAAGAATGTAACATATTATTGTGAATATATATATATATATATATATATATATATATATATATATATATATATATATATATATATATATATATATCTCGGGTATTACCTACCCGTTAAAAAAAAAATTCACAATTAATATTTTGTACATAAGAATTTTTATTACAGTCTTTAAGAAAATATATATGTATATATTCTCCTCAGATGTAACATAGATTTTAATGAGTTAATACTAAATTAAACTCAGTCGATTTACGGTTGGAACTAGAATTGAATAATCCCTTGAAGGCTTTAGAGATTACATAAGTATTTCTTCAATAATATTGAAATTATGAATCAATACTTCATTATTTGTTGAGATGTGATGTTGGTTTTCGTTAAATTCTTGTGAACTTCGCAAAGTACGAATGATGTTATTTGAAAAGTTTCAGTTACATCAATGATGGAGTGTAAAATCAAATATATACTTGATTTATTAGGAATTGGAATTTGTTGAATTGAGACAGAGATTGTAGCTAACGCTGGTTAAGTTGCGGCCGAAGGACGTTCATTATTGCATATTTGTAATATGAATTAACCGATTAGTTAAGATTCATACACAATAGCTTAGCACGGAAAGATTTATTTTTATTTCAAAATATATATATATATATATATTATATACATATAATTTCTTCAGAAGGAATGAGTAAATTCTTCATAACTCGTTGATACAATATACGCGTTATTGATTCGTAATGATGTCTACAGTGATTCTTGAACTGACGGAGTTTGTGATGTTATAGGTGTTGTTGATTCTGATGTTGACTGTACTGATATTGCTGGTGACGTTGACGGTACTGTTGATGTTGTTGGCAAAATAAGTTTAACTTGTTAATCACACACCATTTTTGTCAGGGTTTCTACTCTTCCTTCTATCATTTTGGTTCGCTTAACTGATTTATGGTTAGGGCTAGATTAGATAATCTCTAAGACTTTAGAGATTATATAATCACCGCGGAATGTTTCTCCAATGAAGTTATGAATTAATATTTCGTCAGTTATTGTTGTTGGTACTCCTTGGTATCTATGGTGCGTATGACGTTGATGCTCGTGGGACAGATTGTGAAGTTGAGGTTTACGACGCGGTTGTGGTTGGAGGTGGTAATGGTACTGTTGGCGTTGATGATAGTAGTACTGGTTATGCTGCTGGTGCTGCTGCTGGTGTTTGTAATCTCTGCACCACATTCTCCAAAGCTACTACCCGAGCGCGAAGCTCGTTGACTTCTTCTATTACACCGGGTTGATTGTCGGTTCGGACGAGCGGATAAATAAAATCTAAAATTTAATGTAATATAATCGTGACGAGATACTCTGGAAATGAGAGAGAAAATGGTGTTTCGGACAGGTTCGCCGGTAAGTGCTTCAGGTTCTTCTTCAAGAGGGCAATGTGGTGGATGGAAAGGATCGCCTTCTTCTTGTCTCCAATGATTGAGGAGGCTACGAACTCATCCCCAATTCATCCAGAATAGGTGATGACTGATTGGTTGATCCATTCCGGTCACACTGCTTTCGGAGCTTGAATGGGATTCCATTTCGGAATCCGAGTGACTTGAACTGATGACAAATTCCATTTCGTACGATTGGATAAAGGATTTTTCGATATAAAATGATTTTCCGGCTATCGGGTGGTATTCTATTTACATAGGATATATATATATATATATATATATATATATATATATATATATATATATATATATATATATATATATATATATATATATATATATATAGATCAAAAGATTTCGTAGATTACGGAGGAATTTACGGGATATGTCAGGCAAGGTTTAAAGTAATAGATACGATAAGATATGATTTAGCAGATACGCTAATATATGAATTTTTGTCTATACACTACTCATGCAATTAATATAGCAAGACGTGTCTAGACTAATAATGATAAGCAGGTAATTTCCTAAGGATGATAAGCAGATGATTTCCGACTAGAAATGATAAGCAAAACTTTTGACATGCAGACACGGTCGAAGTCCAGACTCACTAATGCATCCTAACAACTTATCAGTTAGACACACTAATGCAGACCTGGTTCACTAAGACCACCGCTCTGATACCAACTGAAAGGACCCGTTCATATACATTATAAATGATTCTCAATAGTTTATTACATCGCGAGGTATTTGACCTCTATATGATACATTTTTCAGACATTGCATTCGTTTTTAAAAGATAAACTCTCTTTACATCGAAAATTAACAGGCATGCATACCATTTCATAATGTCCAACTATAAATGACCTAATCTGTCATTTACTTAATAATAATCTCTACTGAACTCAATGACTTGAATGCAACGTCTTTTGAAATATGCCATGAATGACTCCAAGTAATATCTTTAAAATGAGCAAATGCACAGCGGAAGATTTCTTTAACACCTGAGAATAAACATGCTTTAAAGTGTCAACCAAAAGGTTGGTGAGTTC